>NW_005054306.1:4178543-4194210 GCF_000277835.1 Geospiza fortis
TATTTGTCATGTGAAGATACTTAGCTAAAATAATATTTCATAGAAATTATCTCAGAATATTGGCAATCCCTTAAAAATTGATCCAGGTTAGGTATTAGCAATGCTATTTCTGTCTCAACATGATCATCTTTTCTGTAGAAGTGCAGGAATTGCTGGCTCATTTTGCTTACCAGTGAAGTTTTTTTTGGTGGAGTCTGGACTAGAAATGTATTTGCCTTAAATGATCTTCCTGGTGCCCAGTATCATATAAAGCTCACTGGTAACCAAGTTTCTTTTTCTATTTCTCACCCTCCTTACCCCCCATTTTTGTGGTGAGTCCATATGTTGGAGAATAAACAGTGACTTTCCAGAGTTAACTTATGCTCTGCTTCTTAGCACTTTCTGAAACTTCCAGTCATCCAGGACAGCTCACTGCAAAGAAGGAGATCACCAGTCCTGGCTACAGCGTTGTTCCAGCTGATGGGATGGCCAGGGTGCAACCTGAACCCTGTGTGGCTGCTTCTCTCTGGCCTGGAGATAACTAAATTGCATAGAAAGTGAGAAAAGTGATGCACAGTCTGTTCTTGTAGACCTTTCTGGAAATGGGCTATGGGGTTTTAGGGCTTTTGGTGCTGATTCCACCCCACAATCCATACTGGCTTCTCAACCTCTTTCCTGCGCTTGCACCGTTCTGTTACGCTTATCTCCGGGAGCCAGAACAAGGACGTTTGTCCTGGAAAAGTGCTGCCCTACCTATGTATGGCCCCCTTCTCCAGCCACACACTGTTCTTTCTCACAGTATGTTGTTGCCAACAAACCTTGGCTATTATTACCAGCAATCCTTGGTTGGCTCCGCAGCTATCTGGCTATCAGTGTTTGAGACATGCACATGAGCCCCCTTATCTTCTAGGCTTCTACACCCCCTCAGCTCTTTCAGAAAACTTAATTTGGAGAAGTTAATAATATTTCTAGTATACAAATGGTACCAGCAGTACTCCCTAAGTACTGCTGGTACCATTCCTTTTATCCTTATGCTTGTTTACAGTGAAAGCATCAGACAGCAGGACTTGCATCAGTAACTGAAGAAAAAGGTGGTTTTAATGTGCTCAGAGTTTCCTAGGTTATATGCTGCCATTGGCCATCTCTTTTGGTCAGAGAGACTATTGCATTTAGCCTACAAAAGCTTTGCTTGATTGGGAATCCCCAAAATGGAATATACATGGGAAGAAATTGGTTGACAGAATTATTTCTTACTGGTTTATAACCACTTCTTTCAGATTCAGGTTGTGTTCAGGAAAAAAAAGGAGCTACAGCTTTGCTGAGATTGATGTCTTTGATTCACTGTGTGAGTGTAGCTGAAATGCATGTGCAGTGAAGGGGAGGGCATAGAAAAACCTGGGTCTTGGCTGGTTGGAGAGAGGTCAACCCAAACTGTGTATCAGAAAGCATTCCAGCCAAGTGGCTGCTATGTCTTCTAATCTCATTCTAACAGTAATGAGAATTTGAGGAAGATCTGTGTGTGTCACCATGATAGGTGTAAAGGAAAATGCTGATGCCAGGGATGCATTCAGTTCTGGTCTTCACTGTCTATATATCTTTATTTGGAAAACTGGATTGTACAAGGATAAATTATATTTTTAAATAATGAAGAAACCGTGCCACTCTGGACTGCAGTTTTGCCTGAGCTAACCAGGTCTTTTCTACATTTGGAAAAATCAGACCTGCAATTCAGCATGCACACAGCCCTGAGTGAAGAAGCAGCTACATTACTGAGAACAGGCACAACACACATTGAAGTGCTTTGGCCTTTGTGTGGCTGGATCCCCATTTGGCTGCTGTAGACAATGCCTGGAGAGTTGTATAATTACAACCTGTATAGTTCTGCAGTGAGGAGAGCATTGATGCCTTGAGAATATTCACAAGTAATTGCTCATCGTGAGATTTTTGAGTAGTTCTAACAGCTAAAAAGCTGTGGAAATCTGAATCTTCCTTGAGCTACTTCATGAATATATTTAACCTAGTTACACTTACAGAACTGAATTAATCCTGAATCACTGTATTTTCAGACAGTTAATACTGCTTCTGCTTACTTAATGACTGTGTCACTGAAGATTGAATATGCTGTTTAGGACCTGAGCATCAGCTCTGAGAGATCAGGCCAGGTTGCTCAGGGCTTTGTGCACTTGGTCCTGAAAAACCTCCAAGGAAGGAGACTGAACAAGCTCTCTGGACAGCCTATGCCACTGCCTTCCTGAGGAAAAAATTTCTCCTTATATCTAGTTGGAAGCTTTCTTTAAGATTGTCGTGCGCTTAAGAGTAGTGAGAGCAAAAAACCAACCAACCAACCAAAAAACAGAAAACAACCCAAACAAAAAACAACAATAAAACAAAAAATTAACCCATAAACCAAAAAAAACCCAAAAAACCAAACCAGCAACTAATCTAGGTATTTTAAATTTGGGATAAGTATTGATTATCTTCTTGCTTAAGGAGTTAATTGAATCAGTATTTTCCCTCCTTGATGGAAGAGTGGCAGCATTTCACCCCCCTGTGCTGCTTTGAGAAATCCAGTTACAGAGTTGCAGGTGCAGGGTTAATAGTTATCTAGATACAGAGCTTTATCTTGCCTCTTGAAAAGCCTCCAGGGAGTGGATGGATCAGGCCTGCTAATTAAACAATCTAGAGGCTGCAGAAACCTGGACGTGGAACAGGAGGCAAAAATTGCGAAGAACACCTTGGCTTCTCTTGCCAGCTGGGCCAGCAGGTGTTGACAAGCACATAAAGGTAGGGGTGGGAAAACTGTCAGCTTTTCCTTTTCTCACCTTTGGCAGAAAGGGAGTAAGTAGAACGGCTTATCTGTTATGTTTAAATATCATTTCAGATGAAAAATTGCATCAGATTCCATTCCCAAATGTGTCTCACAAAGCAAAGGAAGAAACAGAAAGAGCAAGCAACCTGTCTTCAAATTAAGTTAGTTTTTCTTTAGAATAAATCTTGGTTTTTTCTTACAAATTCAGTTATATTGGACAAATTAATATTAGATTTAGTAGGCTTTCTGTGATATGTAAAAAAACTCCAACAGATTTTATACTTAAGAAAATTACTCTTACTCAGCAAGTCCTATTTTCTTGTTGGAAAAAATGGCTCTGCTTGTATAGTAACCTTCTGGCCAGGAAAGAATTGACACTATTTTGCTCCAGAAGTATTTACTAAAATGGAGCATTTTCATTTTATAGATGAGAAATTAAGGGTTCTCTGGTTTGAAGTGATATCAGCCTGTGGTTACCTTGTCCCTCAAATGTTCTTACTACATATTTACTGAAAATCAGTTTCTTCTGTTTGGTCTTTTACATCTCTGAACTTTCATTTGTTTTCCCTTGTTTACCTTTCTTGTTCAAAACTGGATGAACATGGAGAGTGCAGGACTGTGCAAATGATTTCTACATCTTGTAGTGCCTATTTTGGCATATTTGGTATTGCCATGCATGTTCCAAGAAGCAATAGTGAAAAAAATCTCTTGTGGATAATTCTCTGGTCTATGGGGATGATTAAAAATAAAAACAAAACCAGAAACCAAAAAAAATCACAGCACGAACCACAGATGAAAACCACTGTGGGAGTAGACATAGAAAAAAATCCAAATCCATCAAGCCAGTCTGGTGAGATATATATATATGGTTTTTTTTAATTTTTTTTTCTATGAGTTGAAAAGTTGGAATTGCTGGCACTGGTAGTTCCTCCTGTTGTGGTCAATGGTCAGTTGCTTTAGTTCTTCAGGCTGCCGTGGCTGATAAATCATTCTTCCAGTCTGCCCTGCTCATTACTGCTGATGCTGCTCCCTCTCGTGGGAGTGTTTGCTGTCGTGTTTGGCACTGCAGCTGGCTTCTGCCCCGCTTCCTCCCTGCCCCTGGACATCTTGGATGTGGAGATGAGACTTTCTGAAGGGCCTCCCCTGCTTGCACGGTCTTGTCTCCAGCTCTCTGCTTCTTGCTCCTGCCCTGAGCTGTGTTGCAAGCTTGGTAGCCCGTGTGGCTTCTGTGTTACTTTGAATCTATCATTAGTAAATTTAGAGTGGTTGGAGGGAACACTTCTCAGTTACCTTTTTTTTTTTTTTAATTCTCAATTAGACTGAGCCTTCTTGTTTTCCTGATTAAATTAATTAGTTGTGGATGAAGCAGCCACACATTTCAGATTGTTTTTGTGTTGCACTAAATATTGCATTTAAAATCTGTAAAAGCAGAGTAAATCAGATGACCATTTGTAGCTGAATTTGGAAGTGACTGACAGATTACTTCCACTTACCTCAGGTTTTCCAAGGTCTATCTTTTTAATTCTAAAGTAAATTTATTTTCTCTTTTTAAACAGATGAATCATGTAAAAGAGAGATTTGGTGACAGTGTGCCAGAAGAAGTGCTTCTGCTGTGTCTGGGCATTACTTCAGGAGTTGGCAGATTGATCTTTGGCAGAGTGGCAGATTATATTCCTGGTGCAAAAAAAATCTATCTACAGGTATGTGTTTATTGTTTCTATATTCCTTCTGAACTGTGGATTCCTAAGGATTTGGTTTCAGGTACTATTAATAAGTAAGCAGAACTAACTGATTGGAGATTCAAATTTGAGAAGTTTCAAAACTCTAGGAAACTCAGTGTATGGCTTTTGATACTAGGAGCCTTCGGTGCAAAGTTTATGAGTCTCTGATTTTTGCTTTTGGTACTGAGAAAATGTCTATTTCCTACTGGCTGTTTTCAGCTGGGAATGAAAGAAATTATTGTTCATTAGAATGTGAGTGATAATCTTTGGGGATTCTCTAGATTCTGCTTTCTCTGTTTCATCCCAGATTATGATTTCATAATGGCTTTCCCCAGATAAGGGAAAAAATGAAGCCATGTTTCTCTAGTAAGGGTTTTGGATCTCTTGATCTTTGACAGGCACTGATTTGGTGTCAGGTATGTTCTGTGCATAGTACACAGGGGAATGGGCATGGCAATACAAGTGGTGCATAGTTGAGGAGATTTTGCAGAAAGAAGGAGTCCTGGCTTCCAGAAATGCTGAAGCTTGGAGAGGAAGGAGGATGTGCACTTCATTCCCTCCATGCTTATAAACAATTTTTTTTTTGGAGAAACTAGCAGTCTTAGTGTGGGATTTTGGAAAAGCTTTAATTTACTTCCATATTGGCAATTTCGAGGTGTTCTTCATTTGGTCTCTTAAAATGAATAGCAAGGGAGGCATCTAGTGGGGGCTGTCTGCACTGCATTATGGAAATCAGAAATTCTTAGGAAGGGATTACTGTTCTGCTGGAGTATTCGTTGTCATGGATAAATTTAGATTCCTTGATGTTTTATTGCAGTTAGGTGGAACATTGGTTTCCAGTGCTTACATATGGATGGTGCACAGGCAAAATTGTTACTGCTTTCATTTTCTTTTTAGTACTGCTTCATTTTGCTGAAAGACAGTTTTATTCCTTTAATCTGAAACAAATAAATAATTCAAGATTATATTAGAAAATATTTGTAAGTGTGCATGACTACAGCAGTACATCAGGATACTTTTTTTTAATGGAAAAATTAAATGTTTTCACTTCTGTTGAATTTAAGCACCCTGAAATAACCACTCATAATACTGATATTTTTACTTACGACAGTGATGAGTCTAATTACAGTATTCCAGCTATCTTAAACTTTTAATATTTCTGTGACTTATTTCTCAAAAACTCTTAGTGCGTGAGAAATGACCTTACACAATCACTGTAGGATAGTGGATTACAATTGCATTTTCAAAGCTTGTGAAATGGGTGGTGGAATTTCTTTGCCTGTCATGAGCGATATGTTTGTTTTATCTTAATATGTAACTTCTGACAGTGGTAATCCATGGAGACTGAATATTTTAAAGTAAATACAAGCAGGTAATCTAATTCACTGCAAATGCAAGGAGGCTCATCTGGTCCCTTAAGATTTGCAAATTTGATGCAATGCATTTTCATAATTTTTTTCCTTGTCCATATTTAGGTGGCTTCATTCTTTTTTATTGGGCTGATGTCTATGATGATTCCACTGTGCAATGTCTTTGGAGCTCTCGTTGCTGTCTGTCTCTTCATGGGCCTGTTTGATGGGTGCTTCATTTGCATTATGGCTCCTATTGCCTTTGAGCTGGTTGGGGCTGAGGATGTCTCCCAGGCCATTGGATTCCTGCTTGGACTCATGTCAGTGCCTATGACAGTTGGTCCACCCATTGCAGGTGAGTGTAGACAAGGTTTGTAGCTGTAAATGTGTTTCTGTGTTTGCATGACTTTTTGGCTGTGTTTCCCATTCCTGCATCATGTGCAGAGCTTTGACATCAGAGGTTTTCTCTGTGTGTGCTTGAGAAGGTAAAGGAAATTACCTGCTGCTCGTGGGTTGTTAATTTACTGCACTCTTCAAAGTTTGCTCAGTCTTCTTCATTGTATGCAGGTGTAAAACATTCCTCAAAAAAAAAAAAGATAGATGGGTTTCCAGTTGGATTTAGGACCTGACATTTTCCAGTTTGTACAAGTGGCAGCCTATTGGTTGCTTGTGTTACAGAGGCCTCCAAATTAAAACCTGAAAATTAACTGGATTCCAAAATTCGCTCATGTTAAAACCATTGTGAGGCTAAAGGCTCCAGTCACTTTAATTGCTCCTCATAAGTAGGAATATATATATATATATAATTATTAATATATTAAGTGGCTTTATTCTTCCTTTGGTGGGAGACTGACAAAGTACAGGTTTTCAAGATAAAAACTTGGAAGCTCTTGGGAGGTAGAAATAGCTAAAGATGTATTCCTCGCGACTGATGATTTTCAGTGGTAATTTACCCTGAGGTTTGATGAGTGAAAGGTACTTTGTAAGATGTAATTAAACTATGCAGCATTATAAAGGACAAAATTTTAATGCTAGAAGAGCACAGACTTGGTACTTCCTACAATCTCAACTATTAATACTTAAATAGAATTTGAGTAATGGGAGGAATTTGCAGAGAACAATTAGAGTGAATTATTGGGAAACACACTTCTTAGTAAGAGGCCACAAGGAATGCAATATTTGGAGTATATCTAGAATTAGAAGAATGGGCACATTGATCAAAGGTAGCTGTTTACAAAAGGAGGGAGAATTTCTCTAAGTCATGGCAAGATACAGGTGCTGGAGAAGCTCAAATGAGCAACTTTCACATAGGAAAGATGGTGCATGTTTTCAGTGGATGGTAATTAAGCAATTTTTAATTGTTTGAGGGGTGACATACTGAGCTCCTCATTACTGCTCTGTCATGGTTTGATGCTGGTACAATGCCAGTGCCCCCATGAAAATATATGCTCCCTGGTGTCTGCTGTGAGATGTGACCAGGAATAAGCAAAGTAGGCCCCCACTTAGAAATAAAGAAAAGAAAACTTTATTAACTAAACTACAACTCTAAGTACAAAGAAATACACAGGGAAAATGAAAACTTTCCAAAAACATTTCCTCCTCCCCCCACCAAATTTCCAATACATCTATCCCCCAAATCACCGACTCTCAGTCCATCACCACCCTTTAGATAATGAATTCTCAGTTCATCAAGAGGAGAGGAGTCCTTCTTGTGCCATAGGCTTCCCCAGGAAACACCATTGAAACCTTGTGTGTTTCCATGTCACATGTGGCACCGCCCGGAGAACATCTGCCATCGTGACCTCTTCCTTCCATGTCCAGTGCTCTCACCACTGAACATGGACCAGAGTTGCTTCTAGGGTTGTCCTTTTAAGGATGCTTTGTCCAGTTCCAAAAACGGCACAGTCTCATCTTTGGGACACCTGTCCCCTTCAAATTTCACCCCCTGGGGCCGAGGGGTACCAGCACTGAACCCTCTTGGCTCTGAGCCACCACCTCCCCCTGGATGCAGTCTCTGTGTCACAGGAAACATGGTTCTGTCCATGGCTATAACAAGAAGAGTCCAGCTAAGGCCACTCCATCATCTCTTCGCACCTAAGATTCTTCTCTATTCCGCATCTTTCACTTGCCTAGACCTTCACACTTGCACTTTTCCTTCTTCTATTTCATCTCTATCTCTCTTCTAGGAAAGGTTAATGTTCTGCAAAGGTTTCATTGTCAAAAAAAAGGGTTAAAAGCTCGGGCTCTGACCGCCCGGAGACTCCCACAGCGGCCGGACACCTTCTCGCTGCGCCCCCCCTTCTTCTCCTTCTCGGCTGTGCTGCTGGCACATGTTATCAAGTTCCAAGGTAGCAGTCACAGGCACAGGCTGTACTCTCTCTCTCTCCTGCGGGGGCTGCCCAATGCCTCTTGGTGCTTCTCCCACCCTTCCATGCCGGGGCCTCTTCACCTCCCCTCTCTGTCCAAGGCCCGGCCTACCTCACGGCCACATGTCCTCCCTCGCCCAGCCGGCAGCTGGCCCCAGCTGGGCAGGGGAGGTCTGACCTGCTTCCCTCACCGGAATTCAAGAGAACTTCCCCCGGGAGAGCTCTCCTTTTTAACCCCTGTGTTCTCAGAGGCATATCCAATGTCCCCAGTGGCCAAACCAGGTGCCAATATTCAAATCTGAACACCTATTGGCCTGACCACTTCATATCCCAGAAAACTTACTTCCTCTCAAATCACGACATGCTCCAAGTCAACTCTGGAGTACCTTTCTACCTCCATGTACTCCTATGTTTGGCCATCAGGTTGTCAGTTCTAGTGGTTATAATCTGTGCCAGCTCTTGGGTTTCTGAACCCAGAGCCATGACCTGTTTTCTGTAGATTCCTGAGGCCCCTTTATTTATGAGTGGTCACTTTCTATTCCCAGGTTTGCTGCGGGACAAGCTTGGCACCTACGACGTGGCATTTTACCTGGCTGGAGTCCCTCCCCTCATTGGAGGAGCAATTCTGTGCTTCATCCCCTGGGTCCACGAGCGGCAGAAGTTGAAAGAGAGAGCAAAACCTGTTGATAGAGAAACTACTGAGAAAATGCTGGAAAATGAAAGCACTTTGGTGTCAGACACAACAGAAAAGCCAGCCAAAGAACTGGATTCTGGCTTTTGATGCTTTTTTCTTTTCCCTATACCATCCTGACCTCCTCGTACAGAAACCAGATTTCTACTTGTTGGCTGAAGATACTGAAGTCTTGAACTATTGCTCAAATTTCAGAACTGCTACAAGAATCTTTTATACCAGTGAACTTTTTTGACAAGTCTTTGAATTTGATTTCAAGCCACATTTTCAAGGTATTTGAAGTTTTGTAGCTTTAGTGTGTATATGCGTAGTGATTCTGTGTGTGAAGAGAATATTTTTCTAATCCATCAGAACTGATTTCTGAAAATGTGAAAGCTTTTTTGCCTTCACTGACCCAGGATTCTTCAATGATGTCTGTGATCCATCCTCTGCAGGCACACCCCTGGGTGTTTATACTGGATAATGTAGTAGCTCTTATGACTGATCTGTTTTATTGAAGTTTATCATGCTGTTTACAGTCTTCTCTAATTCTCTATCATGAACACAAATATGCATCTTTTTGCTGAAATGATTGTTTCATTAGAAAGCTAAATTATTATACAACTGTTGAAACACTCACTTGTGTTTGCATTCACCTTTCACAGTAGCCCAAAGAACATTAAGGATGCCATTTTTGATGGGCTCAGGTTTTGAATACGTTCAAACCAAGCTCCAAGTGCAAACACATTCAGAAGTTAAGCTGCTGAATAATAGATTTTTTATTGTTATTATTATTATTATTATTATTATTATTATTTGGTGAAGGCAATACCCCTAAGATGTATGTTTATAAATCTTTTTTCAGCCAAACCTCAGAGTAGTGGATAGTTTTGAAACTATACTGACTAATTTTTTGGAGCAGTATTGTGAATTAGACTAAATTTCAAATTATTCTGTTGTACTTCTTATGATTTTTTTTTTGTTCATAAAACCAAGACAGCTTTAAATGATACATTCTAAGTGCAATACCAAGTTGTTTTTAATGTGGAAATATACATGAACTATTAAAACAACATTCAGCAATTCAAGATTTTTGCACTAAGTGAACATGCAGGTTTATTACAGGTCTTTATAGCTGTGCTCAACTGCCTGTAGATTATATGGCTCCGTTTTTTTTTCAAATATAAAGAAATGTCTTTTCATGTCCTATTTCTTGCTTGACACCCTAAACAAATGGCCCCATTGCTTATGTATTCTTAGGTATTATGCACTGTTTATCAAGCAAGTAACCTCTTTTTCTGAAAAATGTTTAAAAGCATAATACTTTGAGATGCAAACACTGCTTTTCAGTTTTATCATAAAACACTTCTAAGCACGCTGCTTATCTATGTATATGGTTCAGCAATCACTGGAATACTTAATGATTTTTTATTTCAGGTCCATTTAATACCAATAATGTTTGTTGCCTCATTTAAAACTGTCATAGCAAAGAGTAAACTAAATGTGATCTGGCCAAAATGCATATTCAAGTGCTTTGTTTAATTAGTAACTGTTCTTTACATAAACCATGGAGGCATACTGTTTGGTGGTTTTTTTTTTATGATAGCCTTTAGTATCTTTTTTATTTTCATTCTTCTTTTTCCAGTGTTGTAGTAAATTGCTCAGAAAACCCATATAAAACAGCAATACTATTGCATTTAATGTTTACATCTAGCAAGTGACAGAAGTTCTTTAAATATAATCATGCTAAGCATTCTAATTATTGTAGACCAAAGCTCAGGCATTTTTTATATTGCAGAATTTCAATCCCTACTTTGCATGAGTGAGGTCTAAAATAATTGAACATTAAAATGTTAGAGAGAGAAATGTGGAGGGACTTGGAGGTGGGCGGGGGGGGAGGGAAGCCAGTCTGGAAAACCAAGGTCCCTTCAGGTTCACTGGGACTTGTGCTTTGGCACATTGCAAGTACCTCTAAAAATGTCATTGAAATATGCATAGTAGTGTTAATTAAAATTACTGCCTTCATTACAACAGTGATGCTGACAGCCAATGCTGCTCTTGTCTGGAGTGTTCCTGTAGAATGTGATATTCAGTATTATTTTCCATTTGGGCAACACAGAAGGTGGTGTTGGCTAAGTGTGGTAAAAGACTCTCGTTTCCTGTTGTCCTGTTATGAAAAATTAGTGTTCATCACAGATCTTGCATTTCATGTGTTCTTTAGCCCTGAGTTTTATACCAAAAACAAAGCTGCTGCTTTTTTTATCACTGGTGCAATTTGAAAGGATTGTGACCGGGTATCTTGGTGTAATTATGGCATCTTTCCAA
Source organism: Geospiza fortis (assembly GCF_000277835.1). NCBI lineage: Eukaryota > Metazoa > Chordata > Aves > Passeriformes > Thraupidae > Geospiza > Geospiza fortis. The sequence continues at coordinate 4,189,763 of NW_005054306.1, forward strand.
CTTGCTGCTCTGCATCTCTAAATTATCCGGGAGAGTATATAAAATGATTGTTGAAAAGATTTAAAAATTACATGGAAATTGTATATCAATAGTATGGATCAAATATTGCCATGCTGTTTAAAAAAAATAAATCCAAACTCTCATATTTACATAAAATTTATAAAAATCTCCAAACCAACAAACCAAAAAACCTGCAGAAATCGTGACCTCTGTGAGGAGGGTGCAATGACTAATTGTTTAGGAGTCATTCCTATGGTAGAACCAGCTAGTGAGTTGGATATTGGATGAGAGGGAAGCAGAGTTTGGGGGGAAGGAAGTTCTGCTGGTGTGATGATGTTGGAATAACAAACCCATTTCTGATGCAATGCCTGTTTTGCAACAGTGCTAAAATTGGAAAGGGTTTTCAGAGAAGATAAAGTAAATTACTGTTTAAGAACTCTATTAGCAAGTTTTATGTTAGTTTGTATCTGTGGGGGAAATGTCCAGTAGCACATGCTCTTTTCTGGACAAAAGCATAAGGTGTTTATGTCCTAAAGCTAGGTAACATGAAAAACAAGCTCAGATTGTTTGTGCTGAGGCTGACCAACCACTGAGAAACTTACTGAGAGAGATACTAGATTCTGTATGCCCTGAGGTTTTAAAAATGAGGTTAGATGACTCTGTTTTAAAAAAAACCCAACAAATAAATCCCCAAACAAACTAGAACATGAAAAACCCTACACAAATAGCAACTATTTAGTAAATTTATTTTAAAAATATTTAATACTGTAGAAGTGGAGAAAAGGACTGCATATTCAATTTTATTTTAACTGAATAAATGCAAATAAAATTTTGTAACAATTTATTTTTAGGTGTGGAAACCTATTAATGGGGAACCTGATGAAATCTTACTTTGATGACCCAAATCATGCAAGCCTTAATCTGGTTGGGGGTAGATTCTAAAATTAAAATAGCAGCTTAATTCAAGAAGACCCTTAAATCACTCTGACCTATCCCTCTTTTGAGAACAGTTCATAGAGTACTTTCTATAGACATTGTTCTTGTATCTTATAAACAAAGTAATCATCTTTTCATTGAATGTTCTCAGGGTAAATCTTAAGAAGAAAATGAATAGAAACAGGTTCATTTGAAATTGCAGTGTGAAATTTCCAGTCCTATGTGATGCTGTCATTTAATACATCAGATCTTGAAACCAATGCTAATTTTAAGCAAGGTTTTATTGGTTTCATACTTTTTCAGTAGGTATGAGATCCATTTAATCTTCAGAAAACTGTTCAGCAAAGAGTCTGAAATAATGGAAACCCTTTGGGTTCTTAATTACATCTCAGCTATGCAGCAGGATCCAATGTGTAAATAGTAAAGTATTGATGGATTTGTCCTGGCTACTTTTGGAGACCTGTACAAATCTCAGACCCAGACTTCAGATTATAATGTAGGTAGAATTTCTTGCATCCAGGTATTTGTCTGTTCAGCATTAGCATTTAAATTATTTTTCTAATTTTTTTCCAGCGACAATTTATTGTCCCTGAAAGTTGCCCCCATGAGTCAAAGATGCTGTAGCTGTTCTGTGTCCTTTCTTCAGGGTGTACTTGGCATCAGATGAGGCAGACAAGTGACACTGTTCTCCTTTAGCCTTTCATGCACTATGTGTGGGCACTTAATTCCCCCCTCCCTGCAGAGACACTGGATTGTCAGGCTGATGCCCACCACACTGGAAATGGGTGGTGCTTTCCAGCCTTCCCTGGAATGAAGCCTCTGAGCAGGCACAGCCTGGCAGAGCAGGCAGGTTTTGGAGGGCTGGAGGTGTGAGGTGGCATCACCCCTGCGGGAGGCAGCAGCTCTCAGGGCTGGGTACCAGATGAGTGCTTTGATCACAGGCTCGTGGTGTCAAACAGGGACATTGACATTGTAAAGCAGAAGTGCCCTGCTCAGTTCCTTGCCTCGAGTGGTACATGCCAAAGGACAGGAGGGGCTTCCTTGCAGACCCAAAGGGTGTGTGTCAGGTTGGGGATCAGTGCTGCAATCCTTCAGGTCATCCGTTGGGGTCGGCTTACACAGCCAGGCTCTCCCTGTGCTGGCTCGGGGCATTCCCAGCCCTGCTGCTTGCACAGGGGCTCAGCCGTGCCCTCTGGGCAGGGCCTGGGCTGGGGCCCAGATTCCCCTTTGGAGAGCTTACAGGAGCCAGAAAGGACCCCCTGCTATTAAGTGTGTGTGTGTATCTATGAATACAATGTATTTTGAGCAGGGCATGCAGGAACAGTCTGCATCTCACTAGAGGTGTAGTTCTGAACTGTGAGAGATGGCTGAGGAAAAAGTGATGCCTTTCTTTGCCTCCCTGTTGCCAAGCACAGCACCAGTGGAGTTCCAGCCAGCCAGTGAGTTGCTAGTCATGTAAGCTTTGGCATATGTGCAGTATGCCTTCTAGTCTATACATATCTTGTGTCAACAGCTGTAATGTTTTGGAAGTGCATATGCTAAGATCAGAGCGATTTTATACTAAAATGTTTGCTAATATTGACAACACTGACATGTTTAAGTATCTTTATAGACATCATATTTTGTATGGTTTTGATATTAAAGGGTACACGTTTTGCTAGCCTTAACTCCAGTCTTTCAAGTTCTGCTTTGTTAGAAGGGTAAGAAATGAATGTCTAATGTTTTTCATGGTGCTAAAGTAACTGTGATCAGTCTCAAATTATTCAGAATAAAGATGGTAGTTTGTAATTGCCCCATTTGTTACTGCATTCATCATTTTTAGTCTTATTCTTGTGCAAAACTTGCCATTTTGAAATGTAATTTTGTTGTATTCTGATAATTATTGAATCTAGCGTGAAGACTTTTGTATAAAAAGTCTTTTACAGCTTTTATTGCCAGTGTGCTCTGACTGAAACGTCCCCATTACATTTGTTCCTACATTAATATATGGTGCAACCCATTTCATTCTGATTGCACTGACAAGCCATTATAAGACTAATGATTTAAAAACCTAAGCTAGCTACTGAGGTGCTTGTTTCTGAAAAATTTATCTTCTGTGTTTTCCCTTCTGGGGCTTAATAGCAAACTTGCAGAAGCAGTTGCACTCACAAAAGGCAGAAGGAAAAATGAAGGAGGGAGGGAAACTGGTACAGTAAGCTTGAGTGGTGTTTCAAAATAATTCTGATTTTGCTTCATGAACTGCCAGTGTAAGTCAGTGGGACCTTTAATCATTTACTGGCCTGCTACCAATTTCCCTTTGGCTTACCTTGACTATCCTTACCTTCCCTTGACTTACGCTCCATGAAGCATGAAGTGTTTCCTCATTGACAGCTTCAGTAAGTCCCAGAAATTCATTCACGTTTCCTTTGTAGTAGAGCCAAATATTTATTTTCTTTAATAAATATATCTGATTATATGGGTGAAATATTCATTTTTCACCTGGGGTTATTCCCTAGGCTGCTTGCAGTTCAAATTAAGAATTGAAAAAGATGCCCCAAACCTTTATAAGTGCCTGGGTGCTGTTGCCATTTGTAGGCTCTCAATGTACAAAGCCTCTTTGTAAGTGTGTAAAACAACAGTGAGGAGAAGCCTGGGGGAGGCATTTCAAACCAGGCGAAATACTAACATGTAGAAATGTGGTTTGACTTGTATGTGACTACTGTTATTTTATAGTTGAAATTATTTTCTCTGGAATTGTCTCTACTGCTGGCCGTATGAACAGAAGCTCAGCAGTTTTCTGCAGATACCTCATGGTACAAACTCTGCACTCCTCCGGAGGTAGGAACGTGGGATCGATCAGGCTTAGATATTATCTGGCAGTGTTACTTGTAGCAAGCAGCCACTTTTTTTAATGCCTCAGTGCACCCAGGCTACCCCGAACAGCAAAGGACTTGCAACATGCTTGCCAGTGTCGGGAGAGACGGGAATGTGCTCATTACTGTCCACGCACTGCTATATCCCAGTATCTACTTGGTAGGAACAACGTGCAAAACAAAGCAGCGCGGTTTGGAATTATCTCTCGAGTTGTTTGTGACACTTAAACTTACCAGGTACGGTGAAACTCGGGAGCCTTTCCTAGAGGGAGCAGCAGCTCCGTGCCAGACAGGGAGCACGCACTGAGACCTGTTGCACAGTCGGTGAGCTGCTCCACGTGAGCGGCAGGAAAATTTATGCAGTTTTAATGCTTAAAACTTTAAGTACCAGGCATGTGTTAATACCTGTGCTTAGCAGACTCAGCAGCTCTCTCTCTCTCTCTTGAGAAGCTTTATTACTGTGCCATAACACGGTCCTTATGGAAGGCAAAGACCGTTTATGATCGGCTGATTGAAAGGTCGAGTGCAGTTTGAGTGATAACACAGATTAAAAATAAATGCTGGTTTATAAGGGCACTTCCTCGGGCACCGTGGCACAAACTCGCAGCGGTGTGGAGTGTCAGCTGCCCCAGCAATGTCGCTCCCCGGCGCCGAGCCCTG
>NW_005054306.1:4194821-4266423 GCF_000277835.1 Geospiza fortis
GTGGTGCTGTTTCCCCAGAAGGGCATGTCGCCATGTCGCCCTGCCTGGCTGGTGGCACCGCGAGTGGCGGGCAGCGCCGCGCTGCAGCATCACTGCCAGAGCCCGGGCCCGCCGGGCATGGCCGAGCGGGAACTGGGATCGAACGGACGAAATCTGCATGGATCGACCAATGGTTCGCTCTGAAAAGAACAACTGGGCCTTTTCCAGTTTGTATCAAGTAATGGGTACATTGTAGGTGCTCTTGGAACATAACAGGCTTCTGTAGCGACACCGTACAGCGCGTGGAACAGGAAGCTGTGTCCGGGCTGCCGTGTGTGCAGCTGAAACCTCCAGCAGTCTCGCCGAAGCGCATTTCTGCGGGGCGAGCTTCCTGTTTCCTTACTTAACACTCATCAGTCACGATCAGCTTCGTGCACGGAACGAAAGCCTGTGGCCTTTGATGGAGGGCTGTAGCTAAATTTTAACTAACTTACAGTGGGAAACATTAATTACTGTTTGTAATTAATTCCACTGTTTGTGAAAACAATTAAACTGTGGGTGCCACAGCTGACGACTTACAGTTTTCTGGACTTGTGGAAACTTGCTCCTGTAGGAGCACAGGACCAGCTTTGTCCAGGCAGAGCGAGGCTGCTCAACCAGCAGGGATCCAGGAGCCACACTCAGCATCCAGAAAGGAGGGGCTCCTTTTAGAGTTGTGTCCCATTCCCACACCAAAAATAGTGGAAGCCCTGTCTTTTTTTCTTTCAAGTGCCTTTGTGCTCTAAGTTAGGGATTAAAATGTGTACCAGGGCTCGCTCTCCTCGTTAGTTCAGGGAACTGTGCCTCCCATAAGGAGCATGCTGTAATCATATGGTCAGTTCAGATAAGATCTCTTTTCCCATTGCTAGTGTTTGCAGTCGTGGAGTGGCTTTCCTTTGACCCCCTCCTTGTGCACCTGACCAAGTCAGACTTTGCCTCCTGTAATGGAATCAGTGCACACACCTGTAGAAACCAAGGTTAACTTGAAATAGTTTAGTATTTCCTTCTTTCCTTGAGGATGGCTGTCTGTTAACAATGCTTGGGAAATGATGGATCTCTTAATCCTTTCCAGTTTGGTAATGCTTATGGCAAGACCACAATTTGAACTACTGAACCTGTTCTCATTTTTATCATCTCAGGGCTACCTGTAAGAGATTTTGGCTTGTGTAGTTTTGCCTCCCATCTTTCAACTGCTGGAACTCTGCTACAGAGAAAAACTCTATACAGAGGAAAAATTGAAAACATCATCTATTTGTCAAGGAAATTTTAAAGTGCTGATTATCAGGCATAGAGCTGAAGTGGACAATTGAGCCCTTGCTGAGAAGTTACTTTTCAGGTTTGAGTGTGGCACCTGAGCAGCTGCACTTAGTATTCCCAACCTCTAGTGTTAGCTTCATGCAGCTCAGCATGCACACCACCTTCAAAAATGTTTTGAGGCGTGTATTCCAAGTATCTTGCTAGGTCTTTAGGGTTCTGGACATTGTTGCTGGGTTTTTTTTGGAATCAACCTAAATTCTTAAATACCTTGGGCCCCATTGATGTTTTAAGTATCTGCTGCATCTATGATCACATATTGATTTTAAAAAGAATAGAGACAGCTGAACTGGTACAAGCTCTCTAAGAACCTAATATTTTCTGTTCAAGATATTAATTGCAGGTTGTTTTATTATGGAGGCAATTATAAGCAGAGAATTGAACTGCTGAATTTTCTCCCAAATGGTAATAAAAGCAATTTCCATCTGCTAAAAATATTTTTTGAAATGACATGTTGTAAGTGTAGCCAGTAATGGCAAAACGAATACACGTAATGAATTGCTGCAAAATTTATTTATGAGAAATTTTGTAGTTCTGTCTAAAGCCCCAGAAATCCCTTGGAATACATCCCACATGTGAGAACAAAATAGAAATAAAAGTCAGCATCTTTATATGAAGATCACTTGGTGGACAAGGTACAATTATTTTATAGGATTTTTAAGAGCTTAGTTATTTGGGTTCTTTTAAAAATGGAGCCAAATTAAACGTTGTGCAGTTCTCAGAGGACAGGCTTGACACTGCTCAAACCCATGGTTTACTGAAGTCACATTTCTAAATCAGGAGTTTGCAGAAGACTTCTTAGTGTCCTAGCAGGAGCTACTCCTCTCTTTGCTTTAGCCAGAGAAGTTTGTCATGCAAGGTTTGATGAAATTCCTTTTTTTTTCCAACTAAAAAATGATCTGTTGAACTTCCCAGCTGCTGCTGCTGCTAACCACGGATTGAAGAGGTATTTACATTGCATCCCTTATTAGGATTATCTGTAACTTTAAGAATCATAAATTTATGGTATTTCTTGTTCTTCTGTGTTATTTAAGTGGAAACTGTAGTAAGTGAGTGTTTTGTTTTTTAACCTTTGCAGCCTTCTCCATGCTTGGAACAGCAGCTGGTCTTTATGTGATACCCTGGTGTAACCAATCCCTGCAATTGACCATCTTGATGTCAGTTATCGGAGGTTCCATGGGAATTCTGGACACAGGTAGGGCACCCTGTGCTCTGGCAGTTCTTTCAGCAAAAGAATTGGAAACTTTAGCATACCAAAACAGTTGCTGGTTTTTCTTGTGATGCATCTTGAATGAAAAGAGAGTCCTGGGCAAAGCCTTGGTGTTTGAGATTCTTACAGCTGCTGTTGGCAGAGCTGCCCACCTGCAGCTGGGAGTTCACAGCACCATGGTGCCCATCTCCCTGAATTAAGGGATGTTTTCCACCTTTGGCCAGCCATGCTTAGGTGGCTGGGAATACAAATTTGTTCTGTCCCCCCGATTCTATGTCTGTGGCTTGTGCATACTGCAAATGGCCTGGGCAAAAAAACCCCAAACCCAGCACTTTTGCTGGACAGCTGCTCAAACCCAGTTTCTTAGCAGAGGATTATTATTGGAGGAAGATGATCTCTGGGATCTTTTCCAGCCTAAATGATTCTGTGATCCTGAGATATGTTGGTGAAGTTGCAGAGCAAGTGTAGGTGTGGTCAGAAAGGTCAGTTGTGCTGGAGGTGTGAAAATGAACTCCCACAAAAGGAGTCCCTGGGCAGGCTTGGACAGGGTGGCTCAGGGAAGGCTGGCTTTAGCAGGCAGCTTGCATCAGGAGGCAAGGCCACAGCAGAGGGTTTGGGCACGCTTGGAGATGCCTGGGAAATGCTGGCACACTTGCACATGGAGATTAGGAAATGCCCAAAAGTGCATCAGTCAGCAGAGTGCTCTGGCATTGCTGCAGCACGTGGTGGTGAGGCAACAGCAGGCAGCCACTCCTGGCACCTCTCCAGCGATGTCCCAGCAGCGTGTGCTGGCTCTGCTGCCCTCCTGCAGGAGCCTGGGGAGGCTCTAACCAGCAAGGCACTACAGCAGCTGCTTGATCACCTTCAGGGCAGGGTTATTTCCAAGAAAGAGCTGACTCATGTGTTAGCTTAGCCATCCAAACAGCTCTGGAAGCATCCCAGCCAGGGCCTGGCTAGGGTGGCTTGGCTGGTTGGCAGCAAAGAGGAGCGATGGCTGCACATGTGAAGTGTCTGCCTGAATTCTGTGGGGCTTGAGGGAGCTCTGCTAAGATGTACAAAGAGCACGGCACAGGATCCAGTAGTGAAGAGATGGTTTTGCACAGCACAGGTCATGTTAAATAAACTGAGTGCAGAGCTGTATTTGCTGCCTCTGGTAAGATTGTTATACATGGCACTTGGTTTAAAAATTCTTTGGATGGGAAAATCTTGTCAGCCAATGGTAAAAATACCTTCAGTGGGTGTATTGCTTGGATCAGACCTCAGAGCCAGGGAGACTCCCCATGCTGAGCAGGAGTAGCAGAATAAACTCACAGCAAGGCAGTAAAGCAAAGCTGAATTGGTTTGGAAGAGTGCTGAGTGACAAGGGCTGCTGTACTGCAGCCCAGGAATTTGCTTACTGTTTTGTTTTCCTGCATTCTTCTGAGGGACTACAAAACACCTCTCTGAGATCTTATTTCCCACCGTTGTTGTTGATCTGATGGTGTTGTAGTTTGGTGTTTACAGCAGTACTGATGTAAACCCTTCTGTTTCTGGAAAGTCATTTGAACACGGTGGGGTGGTGGGCCCAGCCCATCAGTAGCAAGTGAATTGTTGTTTTTCCTGGGATGTTGTTTAATGAATTTTAAATGTTGTTTTTGTTCCTCTGATTCTTAGCATTGGGCATTGTTGCTTTTGATGCTTAGAGAAATAAGAAGCAGTTAAATTTCCCTTTTAAAAAAAGGCTGAAAAATGCTGCAAATTGTCAAGTAGGGTAATGAGAACCATAGAATCATAGGGTCCCTAAGTGGGAAAGTACCCTTAAGGTCATCAGGTCCAACCCTTAACCCAGCACTGCTGAGTCCAGACCTAAACCATGTCCCTAATGCCACATCCACACGTCTTTTAAATACCTCCAGGGATGGTGACTTAACTACTTTCCTGGGCAGCCTGTTCTAATGCTTAACAACTATTTCCCATGAAAAAATTTTTCCTAACACTCCATCTAAACCTCACCTGGCATAGTTATGTCTGTCCATTGCCGCTGGATTAAGCCACTGTGTGACTCTTTGTTTTGACTGCTCTGAATATCCTCCTAAAGCTCAAGTAATCACACGGATTTAAGGCAGAGTTTCAGTAAACTGCTGTTTTACACATTGTATTTGCTAAACCTGGCATTATTGTACATTGAATTAGCAATATTTGTTATGGTTTGTTTTGTTTTGTTGGTTTTCTGTTTTCTTTTAAACAATATCTAGTTTCAGAGTAAAATGAATGTTTTTCTCTCTGATCTGCAGGTGGCAATGTACTGGCACTGTACACCTGGGGATCAGAGGCAGGGCCACACTTGCAGGCTTTGCACTTCAGTTTTGCTGCTGGTGCATTTCTGGCTCCTATGGTGGCTCAAATGGACTTGGGGAGTTCTGAATCTGAGGAACTGGCACAGGCTGAAAAGACAAACGAGTCTGTCCTCACGTCTGGGCCGACAGCATCAGCTGCATCAACGACACCAGCACTGAACGACCATCCCAATAAGAACTTTTTGTGGTCCTATATTTTCATAGGGACCTATATTCTCTTAGTTTCCATCTTCTTTTTTGTTTTGTTTTCAAAGAGCGGCTCAGCTAAAGACAAATCAAAGGCTTCTGCACAGAAGGACAAGCTTGCCAAATACCACTGGCCTCTCGTTGGTCTCCTGTTCGTGTTCTTCTTGTTCTATGTGGGAGCTGAGGTCACTTATGGCTCCTATGTATACACTCATGCAATGGTCTTTGCTGAGATGAAGGAAAGTGAAGCAGCCGCCCTGAATTCCGTCTTCTGGGGCACGTTTGCCGTGTGCAGAGGCGCGGCGATATTCGGCGCTGCTTTCCTGTCCCCTGCCACCATGATTGTCATGAGCCTCCTGTGCTCTGCTGCCTCCTCCACGGCCCTGGCCTTCTTCTCCCACTTCCGGGCCGCGCTGTGGGCGGGCAGTGCCGTGTACGGAGCGTCCATGGCCACCATCTTCCCCAGCGGCATCGCCTGGATCGAGCAGTACACGGTGGTGGAAGGGAAAACGGCCTCTCTGTTCGTGGTGGGCGCGGCGCTGGGCGAGATGTGCATCCCCGTGGCGGTGGGCTACCTCCAAGGCAGGTTCCACCACGTCCCTGTCGTTATGTACGCTGCCTTTGTCACCTCCATGGTGACAGTGCTGCTCTTCCCTGTCATGCACAAACTGGCCAACTGGCCCCAGCAGCGTGACTCGCAAGAAGTGAGTGACAGGGAGACCCGCAAAACTCTGCTGTCGAACTCCAGGCTCACTGAGGATGAGGAGGAGGAGGAGCACGTGAGAGAGTGGAATGATGCAGACTTTGAGGTAGTGGAAATGAATGATGAGCTCAAAAACTCTCTGAGGGACACCTCCCACAGGATACCAGGGGACTCTCCAGCTGTCCAGCCCCATCTGGACAATGCACGGGGTGATCCTCCAGTGGTTGCTGATGGTTCCCCTGGGAGACAAAATGGGACTATTGACTGGGAGAAGAGCGAATAGAGTCAAAGCTGACTTTTTTTTTAAAAAATGGAAATGCAATTGAATTGTAGCTGTTGTCAAGTGGTTCGGGAATCTTTTCATAGTGGTGCAGAGCTCAGCATGTTCATTTTCCCAGTCCTTTCTCCTCTTTAATTTTCAGCCTGCAGGGGATATGTCTTGGAGTGGGAAGGTCCTCAGTGATGTGAAAAGGGGCAATATGATAAATGTTTGGCTATGCCAAAACTGTTAAAACGTAGAAGATGTTTTCTACATATGAGGCATGCATCCAAGGAAGAGATGCTGTAATAACTGGGAAAGAAGGGGACTGCTCAGACTATTCAGTTTTTTGAGGTGGGTGAAAGATGCAGGTCTGAGATGCTTTGTCACAAAATGGTTTCATGACAGAGGAGAGACATCTGTTACCAGTAATGCTGAACTTTCTCACCTTGTGAAGGAGGAATGTTTCTACTGTGTTTGAAAGTTGTGTGTGATCAAATCAGTTAAAAATTCTGGTGATGCCCAGCAGCTGTAAATTGAATAACCTTTTGGCTAACTATAGGAATTTTTGGTTCTGAGACAAAGAAAAAAATGGAAATTATTTCTTAGGAGTGAAACCATGCCTTTGGGTCACTTAAAAGCAGTTCATGAGAAAGGGCACAAAATGGGCCATTGTTTATCTGCTCAAATGCATAACTCCAACTACTAAGCAATGGCAACAAGTCTAAATAATTTAAAGTGTTTCTGATTTTAATTATGGCACTACCGCTGAAATCAACAAATGTACACAGAAGATGATAAAATGATCATGTAATCTTTGAATGGTTGGAGTTGGAAGGGACCTTTAAATATCATCCAGTTCCAACCTGCTGCCATGGCAGGGACACCTTCCACTGTACCAGGTTGCTTAGAACTCTATCCAGACTGGCCTTGAAAACTTCCAGGGCTGGGGCATCCACAATTTCTCAGGGCAACCTGTTTCAGAGCCTCACCACCCTCACAGGAAAGTTTTTTTCCCTAATACCTAATCTAAACCTACTTTCTTTCAGTTTGAAGCCATTCCCCCTTGTTCTATCACTACATGCTCTTGTAAATAGTCCCACTCCACCTTTCTTGCTGGCTCTCTTCAGGTGAAAGAGATTGCTTAATATATGGTATTTTTAAGCCAGTTGTTAAAGGTTATCACAACTTTTCTGGTTTCCTGTCCCAAGACTTAACAGGGTAATCTGTTAAAATGGAGATTTGAGGAGAGGGAATTATCAATGAGACAATCCTTTCCAGTATGACTACTTGCCCCTGGCCAGCTGGCTTGGTGACATTTGGGTTTTTTCTCTGGGGAACAACATGGAGATGGACTCTCCCCAGTGGAGAAGCAGTGGTTTGTATGTGAAGATTAATTGCTGCTAAGCAGGAAACCCTGGGCAGGTGCAGCCATGCCAGGGAGCCCTCCCGGTAAGAGGAAAAAAGTACAGTAAATGGCAAAATCTGTCTCTGAACAGTAATCTTGCCATTTGTCAGCTTGGAACTCCAAATCAGTTAAGTATTTTTTTAAGTCTGTGTGATAAGAATGTACTCTTGTTTGGGGTTTTTACTTTGCACTTTTATTAGTATTTTTCTTGCTAAGAGGTTTCATTTAGTAACAAAAGGGCTTCAGGTGTAACAGAATGTTAGATGTTCCTGGATTTCCAGGTCTGTTTTTGTTCCCTCTCTTGTCCTTCAAGTATGCAACCTAGGCTTGAATGGCTTTTTCTTTCTTCTGAGAAGTTAATAAGAAGCCAGAATCAACTTGTAGTGGAAGATTTTTTGTCAATAGCTTGGCATGTTGCAGAGCCTCCCTCTCTTTCTGCTGCTGGCACTTAAATGCCACTGTGGTTTTGATGGATTCCTTCTGTGGCATCTTTTTCCAGTGCAATGCATGTACCTGCACTTTAGAATGCAGCCTTGGTACACTTGTGGCACGAGGGTTCTGTTTGCTTCCAGGGATGGTCAGTGCCAGCCCCAGCCCTGGCCGGGGCACAGGTGACAGGAGTGAGTCTCTGTGGCCCTGAGTGCTTCGCTGGTGTGACATGGAAGCAAACAGTGTGGCAGGCAGAGAGAGGGATGGAGTGAGGGCACCTGGAGCCTGCATTTCACTGTTTTTCCTCTTCCCGTTTTCCCTCCTGCACGCTGTTCTGTGTGTGTGGGAAGTAGAGGGTGTCAGCTGACTGTGAGGAGAAATCTCACTGGTGGAGGGGCAGGGAGAAGGTGCAGGACACCTAAACACAATGAAAGATACACAATGAAAGATGCAGAAACTGTTGAAAGATACAGTGAAAATGAAAGATACAGAATGATAGATACAGAAACTCCCTGCTGGACCTGCCATCCCCCTGTGTTGACATCGCTATAAAAAAGTTTCCCCATACATGAGATCATGGTGCCAGAAGAAAATTACTTAAGGAAAGATACTGAGCAACCAGGAAAATTCTAAATTCCCCCAATTTATATGCTACGTGTTGATGAAATTCCAGATTGGAATGTCCTACACGTAAGACTGTTCTCAGGGATAGTTTACATGGATAGTTTACTTTATATCATTTGCATAATCAAGTACTACAAAACCCCAGAAAATGAAATCAAAGCTGCATTGGGAAATACGCTGTAATCTCTTAGAAGCTTATCTACTGCATATATACAGACACTTATTTGTGTTTCTGACCAGCATCGTCCCAGCAAACGTAAAAATATTGCACAAAAGTTTCTTCTTTTTTTCCTGCCTGTATTAACTCCTGTGAGAGTAATTTCAATTCATCCCCATTTCTTCCTTTATAATCAGGAGGCCTGTGTAGTAGGAATGGAGCAACAGGCTGGAAAGCCAAAGTAAGAGCAGCCATTTCCCACAAATAAAGGATCCAAAAAGCAGTGGCTGTAAGACAGTGGAAGCTGAAGAATTATCTGTGTAGAATCACTCCACTGATGTGTGGAGACCTGCCTAAATTTAGAGTCATCTTAATGAGGACTTGGAGCCTTCAGTGTCTTAGTTCTGGTCTTAAACTTGAACAGGGATAGACAGACAGAAAGCGTTCTCCTTATCCCCTAACCAGCCTGCTTTTAACAGCAGGGGCTGCCCTTGACTGAAAATGAAATGCTTGAAGCAATTTAAGTTTAAAACAAGATCTAGGACATTTCCAAGGAGGAGTCCAGCTCGTACCAATTCTAGGCAGCCGTGATGGCCAAGGCTTAGCTCCCTGCTCTTGGATTTTGGTGTTCCTCAAGGCTTGTTTTCAGACAATGAATATTAGTTTTCTCATGTTTAAATTTCCTTTCACAGTAAATTGCTTCCTAGTATCAACTGCTGAAGTGAGGATCTATTTACAATGCAGATCTATTTTAAGTTACAGGTCCTCCAGAAAGCTCAAGTACTTACATGTTGGGGGTTGAAACTACTTGGAGTTACTGTATTACATTACTACTGCCCTGCTTATGCTAGAAAAGCCATTCCTCTGTTGAGGACAAGAGCTTTAATCCATGAATTAGATACCTGAATTTGGTAAGAATCCTATTTTTGTCCACAAACCCAGGAATAGTTTGAAGATGAGTGCTCTGCTCCAGTGTGAAAGGTAACCTCTTGCAGCTAAGTGTCATTTAATACTTTATTTATCCCGAGGCACTGCCAAGTGCTGGACTGTACTACAAACACTCACTCCTGGCATTTGCACTTTAATTCTGTACTTGACCAATGCTTGAATGCAAGACCAGGCAAAGTTTTCTGCCTTGATGTTTTGTTTTTTTTAGAGTTACTTTGCATAAAAGCGCATCACAATCTGTGGATTTTCTATTATATCTGTAAGAGTTTTTATTCTGCTTGGTGTGGGTTTTACTGTGTAATGTGACATTTAACAGACTGACTGGTGTCTTGACTGTAATAAATTCTTATCTGGAGAAGGCACTCAGGTTCCCTGATGTAAATAAAGTTTTCTTCTATTTTTCAAACGTTCTCTGGACTTTTAAATTTAAAACTTGGTTCTTTTCTGACTAATGGAAAACTGGAAATGTTTCTCTTCTGGTTTGGGGAAGGCCTCTAAGAATTTCTACTGATGTTTTAGATCTCGAAGTTTAAGCTGGATTCTTAACTTTGATTTGAGCAGTCTTGTTTTTACATTACTGTGTGTGTCAGAGAAGAAAACAAATTGAGGGTAAATATTAAAAAAACCCGTATCATTTTTTACCATATCATTTTATTCAACTTTAATATGGTTTCCATTATTAACTTCTAAAACAAAATGATTTCCAGTTTAGAAAACAATGCACTGACCACATAATTCCTTTTCCATTTTATACAGTTATACAAATATTCTAAATACACATTTTGTCAAGATGGTGGCAAATAAGATTTAACTGTACAGTACGTAAGGAAAGAAAATATTTTAAGCATATTTAGAAGCAATAGAAATGTCTATACAAAACAAGCAAAAATGGAATAAAATTTTATATTTAAAGTATTGCAACAGTCCCACAGGTTTGTAACAAAAATGTCTTTGCACAGTTCCTCACAATGCCCCATTAATAGCTAAAGCAAGACAGCAATTTTTAGAAAATAATGTTTCAAAATGCTACACATGGTACTACTGCTTGCACAGTCTGATCAAAATAACAATCTACTTGGAATCAAGCAAAACTTAGGAGGAGATATACCAACCAACTTTAAAATTATCTGTATAAAAGTCATTGCACATTATTTTACTCAGTTGTTTGAAAAGTAAAAAAGTGTATTTACAAAATATTTCGCAGACAAAATTATAAAGTGAATGAAGAATATATAAGTAACACGTCTTGATACTGACAGTTCAAGAACACACACGAATGGATTTATCATTTCAAGAGGTTTTCAGTGCTCCTTCCTCCAGGAAGTAAACTTGACTTCTACTTTGAAATGGATTTACAAGATGTTACACAGAGCTATTTCAACATCAGCATTATAAAACAGTATGTTAGAAACATGAAAGGAAGAAGAAATTTTTACATCTTAAAAAGTGAGCTATTCATAGATCAACAAATGGGTTTTTTTTCAATTTAGTTATGGTAAGCGTTCATTATTCTTCAGACAATAAACCCAACAGTTAAAATGGAAATCCTGGACTAGGTGAGAACTGAAAAAGCACCATGCACAATAGTCTTAGTGTGGTAAACACTGAAGGAAAAAAAAATAGCACCTGGAATCCTGTAACACAGATCATTTAAAACTGGTCAAGCAGCTGGCGGAGATAGGGTGCCTTTGACAGTTCTCTGCTCACTCTGGAGAGCTTGAAAAGCACGGGGCAGTTGAGGGAGACACACTGGATGTGCCGGTCGAAGCAGCCCGTGCAGTTCTTGCATATCTGTATTACATAAGAAAAAGCAAAAATTATTTTAAACAACACAAGCGAGGCATAAACCACTAGGGACTACTAAATCCACAAGCCTGTATTAGCAGAACAGGCACAGCCCTCTGCACAGAGCTTCTCCCCAGCATGGAGGGCCCCACAGCAGCTCCATTCTCTGCTTCAGCCTCTTGGGCTGCTGCCAGACAGCTCATTTGGCTGCTGGTGGGGGCTGGCAGCATCACCCACTGAACTGGGCAGAGAGCAACAGCACAACTCCACAGCTTGGGTTTCAATCCTGCTAATTAAGTCCTACTTGTGCATGTGGTGGCACTTGAAAAAACAAGGTAAATAAGTTGACTGGGTTTAAGCAGGGCAGTGTGTTCTATTTGTGATAAATTACTCTCTATGAAAGTCTCACAGTGAAAAAAGAAAGAACTCTTGTCCTGCAGTTATTCTCTGCAGAGAAAAGGGACTTTAAATAAATTACTCATTTCAGGATAAGCTTTAATTAGAGTTTTACCTAGTCAGAGTCAATCAATTCCAACACCAAAATACACAGGCCACAGAAGCTGCACTGCTGTTCTTGATCAAGGAATTACTTGTTAGTGCTGCTTGAAAGTACTTTTAATGTGAGATACCTGATGGAATAAAATAGCAGCAGGTAGTTTTTCCAAAGGTAGACACCTTTAGGAAACTAAAGGCCCTTGCTCTGCTCGTATTTTTAACCTTTGCAGCATTTGCCACCTCCAACAGTTTTTCTAAAACCTTAGAAAGTTGCTTCCAACTACACCTGTCTTTTGTAACATTAAAATGTTACACAGTTTATTCTATCACTTGCGTAGCCTGATCAACAAACCCAAATTGTATTCCTTTGCCTTTAAAACTAGTTCTTCTCCTTCTTTCCACCTTCCACACTGATGCCAGGCCAGCATCAGCACCAAATCCCTGCAGACTGACAATGGCTGGAGAGGGGCAGCCCCTCCTGGCCAAGTCCCACAGGTGGCACCTTAGAGGGTACCAATCCTGTGACCAGAAGGAACACGATTTAAACAACTGGTTCCAGGTTTGTCCTCAGAACTACATCTATTCTAGTTCTCTGAAAAAGGCTGTGGCTGGTTTAAGTGCAAGGGACCAAATTAAATGGTACTTGAGACAAGTCCTAAGTTCAGTTTGTGTTGAGGGGAGAAGTCTATGGTTTTAACCTAGAGCACGTAATTTTTGAGTGCATTTTAAAATAATGTACAGCTCAGTGTTATATCAGTTTTCTGCTGGCTCCAGCATGTTTATAATCTCAAAGGGCTAAAAATTTAAGCTGTGAAGGATATATGAGCCTTCACATTAAAATAAGACAGATGCTCTTACAGAGACACCAAACACTGACTGGGGCAGGATCCCAGGCCTTGCTGAGCTGTTGTGTGTTGCAGGGACAAGAGAATGTTCTAATCAAACTCATGGATCCTTCTGTGGGGCTGGACCAGCCTGCCAAGTTCTGCTTTATTTCAGAACAAGAGCAATGCAAGAGTTCAAAGTACTGCAGGAAAACAGCAGAACATGCAATTCCTCATTTCTGCCATTCACAGTGCAGATAAGGGCAAATATTACAAAACAGAGCACGAAGTCCACACCTTAGTAATGAAATATTTATATAGTGAATTGCAACCCCATGAGAACCTATCAAATCAATGCTTAGATTTAGGAACATTTATATCCCTGACATTCAGACAAGTCTTTAAAATGGTTCACATGCTACTGCTAAAAATAAATGTTCACTAAAATATTTATTAATTATAAAATATGACAGTATGAAAATTAGGTGAAGGTATGCATATGTTTCCACAAGGGGAGGCATTGTGCTTTGCTGTAATATATTCATGAGCACAGTCAGCTACCCTCTTAATTGACTTCTAGCTCAAGGGGAAAAAACAGCTTGGAAAATTCCTATTCAGAGGAAAGGTAACAAGAAAATCCCCAAGCTAAACCACATCCATGTTTTACATATAAATAAATAAATTTTCTGACCCAAACATTTTTGTTTCTAGAACATCATCTGTTATTTTAATGCAAAAAAGAGTGAATCTTTTACACTCTTACAGCTCTCTGTCATTATAAAAAGGGACCTATGAACCATACAAGGTACTCTTAAAAATCAGAAGAAAATGAGAAAAGCATCTTCTGTTCTGATCCCTTCCTTTGCCTTAGCTTTCCACAAAGCCTAGGAGAGTAACAGCTGCTCTGCTGCCTTCAACAGCAATGGGTAAAGCAAACAATCTGCAGCACATTTAAACCTGGACCGTTTCTTTCGGAGTATTCAGTAACGCACTGCTTTGAAATCTCAGCCCCTGTCTTTTGCTGACAGACATCTGACAATGCTTTAATCGTACCTGGACCAGCTGCTCTTGTTTACGCTCCAACTCTCGGATTTCTTGGTTGAGAATCACTACCACATGCTGGGGCTGGCTTCTGCATTTATTACAGATCCCATACTGGGTCAGTTCATCACACACAGGACAGTGTAAGGTCGTGAAATACTGGGAGATGGTGCCTTTGCGTCCCTCTAGCTCAGTGTGGGCAGCTGAGGCAGCCTTCTGAATCTGTCAAGAAAAATAATTAAGAGGTAATGAACTTCCAAGAGAGCAGCTTAGAGCAGCTTGCCTTATTCATAGATTACACAGTTGTTGGGTTTTTTTTCCAAAGGAGTAAGAAAGTGCAAGATGGCCTGCAGGGCCTGGGTTCATACACAAATTATGAACATGGATCACAGCACTCTGAAGAGTGCAGCACTGGCCCTGAAGAGATACACTGAACAGAGCCCTCCCCAACACCTATTTCACAGGGAATCTGTAACCAGAAAAGTCCTTGGTCACACACATGCTTAACTCCTGATCTCACCTCAAACTCTGCCTCCTGCAGCTGCTCCGTTTTTGGGTACTGGTCTGATTCGCATCTAAATGTGCCCTGGC
The DNA here is from genome assembly GCF_000277835.1 of Geospiza fortis. Taxonomy (NCBI): domain Eukaryota; kingdom Metazoa; phylum Chordata; class Aves; order Passeriformes; family Thraupidae; genus Geospiza; species Geospiza fortis. The sequence continues at coordinate 4,209,150 of NW_005054306.1, forward strand.
TGCAGCTCCAGTGGCTGTTTTCTGGATGCTACCTGCCCTGGAGTGTCTGTGCCAGGCAGTCCTGAGCACAGCTCTGCCTGGTGCTTTGTAGCTCATGCTCTGATTTCCTTGGACAGGGCTCCACCACTGGCCCATCTCCCTGGGAAGTTTGTCCTCTGCACTTACTCCTGCTGCTGCTGCATGACTTTTGCTTTGTGCTATCCTTCACTCTCCTGCTGCTCTGCTCCCTGTGACTTCCTTGCTGCTCCTTGGCCTTGCAGAAAGCCAGGGCTCTTTTTATCTTTTTAGAACAGCTTGTTGGAGATACTTAAGGTGACTGCCACGGTGCCATTGGAAAGGTAAAGAAAAGAAGAAGAATGGAAGTCAATCAAGGCTGTATTGGGAAATACAGCTATACTGCTATATTGCAGTGGGAACATGATGTATTACTAGGCTGCTGAAGTCTGTTCTGAGCAGAGTAACCGAACTACACAGACACACTGTCTTTCACCATCCCTTTTTGTCAGGGGAATCACAAACTAAAATCCAGCTATCTAATGCTTCTTTTCCTGCATCTCAATGACTTCTTTAACTTTTAGGGAAGTCATGTTTGGGTATTATTGGCTTTACATTTCTGGTGATAAAATTTTTCAAATGTTCCTGCTGCTGGGGCATGCCACCCTTTTTATACAGACAAGAGATGTCAAAACATTTTGGAAAAACAGGAGTTCCAACATCTAATATAGAGAGATTTAAAAAGTGGTATGGCTAAACAGACGCACATACACATACTGCTAAAAATACAGAGTTATGGCAAAACATTCTCTTAAACTACAGAAGGGATCAGGAAACAGAGGATGACTGTGATCAGCTCAGCAAAGAAGGGTTGAAAAAACTGATTTACTATGTGAAAAAAACCCCACACGGAAGATCTCAGGACTGCATATTTGAGCATCAAACACTTCTTCACAAAATAACCTTTGCTGTTGCCTCCTATCAACCTGATTCCACTGCAAGTAACAGCAAGGCCAAACACTGCTGCCAGATGCACTGCACTTGCTAACTCCTGTCAGAAAACACTCACCCGGGGCAGCTCGTGGTACCAGCTGAAGACGTCTATGCCAATGAGCGAGAAGACCCTGGCCAGGGGGGGCAGGATCTGCTTGGTGATGTAGTAGGTGGCGTTGAGCCTCAGGCTGGGGTCCTGCAGCAGCTCCAGGGGCCGCCGGACGAGCTGGATCAGGGGCAGGCCGGGCATGCCGTACACGATGACGTAGGGCACGCGCTCCCCCACGCGCGGCTCCGAGCGACGGTCGTAGGCAAGCATTCTCCTGCCAAAACACAGCCTTGAGAATGCATCCAGAGGCACACTCATAGTTACTTCATTTGCCTGTAAGCCTCCCCATCTGACCAGATTAGTTGCTCTCCACATGACTGAAGTCAGTGCCTATTATGAAGCACAGGACCAAAATGTTTCATTTTTAATTTGTCTTGTGATCGGACCTAAATTGTAGAACCTGGGGCACAAACCCTAAAGACATGGTCTGTTTTAGGTCACTTGGATTTGCATGTAGGCTGTTTTCTATCTACCACTTCCTTAAGAAATATTTTAGTAAGAACAGCCAGGGTACTAAAAAGAGCTCAAGTACAATTTGCTTTCTGGTCAAATTCTGGTTCTTTGCTTTCTGAGATAGCTTGCTCAGTAGAATGATACCTGCTTCAAACTGAATTATCCTTCACTCAGAAAGCAAAGGACAATTCAATTTGAAGTAGATATCAGTTTTGGACTTTGATGTTGTTTTATTACAGAAGCATAGCTTAACTGGAAGACCTTTTGTATTAAGCAAGGCGGCAAAATGTTTCAGCTTACATTATCTACTTTTCTCTTACTGATCAAGGATATCAACAGGATGAAATATTAACTTTAGGTAAGGTACTTTATTTAAAATGAAAAACTATGCCTGGTAATGTATTTCACAGCACTAAGAGACATCACTGTCACAATCTGTAACATATTTAATAACTGGGAGTGATGAATAATCTAGGAGAGTCCAGCCCTTGTACAAAACCCAAGCTGTTAAGTAACAGAAGTGAACACGCTATCACAGTGTCCTGACAAGACTTTCCTCTTGCACATGTGGCTCTTTCCAGGACCATCTCTTTTCACACACAGAAGAAATTTAGGGACAATTGCTTCAACAGTATTTGAAAAAGACATCTGACTGCTACCTGTACCTTGACAGTATAAAGGTCAAGACAAAAAAACCTACGAGCTCCTACTCATAACCTGTCAGCACAAAGGTCAAGGTAAGAAATATCTGTGATTAGCACTTCTTGATCTCATTACCTGGTGATTTCCAGAGCAGGTACACAGGCTCCAGGTTTGTATGCTGAGCTCCCTCTGTACTCTTTTGCAAAGATGAAGTCCTGCATGCTGGCTTTTCCTTCCAGTAACTTCATGCATTGATTCTGAACATACTGCTTGATCTGACTGATGTCCCGTGTTTCAAATAGCAGCTTGATAGAACACTCAAGTATCTTTACAACCAAAAGAGAAAGGTGAGAAAAACATGTATGTTTGAATAAAAAAGAATTAGTTGCAATTAATTCAGTAAATTATATGGAAATACAAAGCCAGTGCTTAGAAAAACTACCAGTGGTGAACTAGGATATTGATAGGTTGCAATGCCTTCCACTCAAAGACATTCATAAACACATTACTGGACAACTTTTTCCTCAGTTTGCCACATCTTTCATAACATCATCCATACTCCAGCACTAAGATTTTTTCAACAATTATAGAAGTTTCCAAAGTATGAGAGAAGATGTTTTACCCTGCCATCTAAAATATTTTGCCATGACTTTACCCTTCTATGTTATTATCTTTTTTACTGGCATAAATTTCTTTTAATTTGGCTAAGGACACGATATCCTAATTTCTTTTTAACCTCTCAATACACAGCTTAAAATAAACAGGCAAAAAAAGGTATTTTAAGGGAATGCTTAGCTGAACTAGAATTATGTAAGTGAGCTATTTGGAAGACAGATCAGTGTGTCTCACTCATCTGGCAGTAATACATCCAGCTGAAGTGAACTGGATCAAGAATGGTCTTTGAGAGGGCTCACATGGGCCAAGGGCTTTTTATGGGATGAAATATAATCTGTAACATAGAAATCCTTCTAATGCTGTAAAAGATCTTCAATTTATCTTTCAAATAGCTCACACAAGAAAAACAGAGATTAAGACAACTCAAAGGACTAGAAACTTTGAGAAAGGATAAATAAATAATGAAATTACAGAAGATTGTAATTTCATTCAGGAAGAAATCTATGAATAGTTTACCTTGGAAACAGCAGGACAGGAGTCCCTTCGGACTGTCTCTATGCCTTTTGCATCAAATACTGGGTCCTTCTGGTCCAGTGTTTCATACATGTAACCCACATACCTCTTCTTAGTTTGCAGGACACATGGCAAGTAGACCTGGAATGTTTAGAAAGAAGACGGCCCAGTCTGCAATGTGTTTGGAACATAGAGGGTTTCCTAAGGAATACTGTGCTTTGTTGGTTTGTTTGTTTGTTTTTTTGTTAAACCATTACAACTGATAAAATAGATCAAAGGACTCTTAAAGGATGACTGAGGAAGTTGGGATTCTGTGGTGTTCCATTCTTAAATCACTTTATATTTCATTTAGCTGAAGCTCAGGTGGAAAGTGACACACAGTATACATTGTTGCAAGTACCTTTACTTTTCTAGATTGCACCTGTCACCATTTCTAATGTAACTCTATTATCTTTCTTTCTTATAAAGACAATTTCATTTTAAACATCAGAGAAGAAAATGTTCCCAGCACAAGTAGTGGCTTAGAACTTTCTGTTTTCAGACTTAAGAAGATGCCAAAAATCTGCTAGTATCTCCATTTCAAGCAAATATGATTTTTAAATGCCTGTGCTTGGAGAACAGTTTTCTCAGGAACGGATTTTTAGGGTCATGGTCTCTTTTGTTTGTTTTCTCCAACCTCTTACTTGATTCTTGATTGTGGTAAGCATTCCTTGAATACTTTAAAATGAAAGAATGGAGAACAACTTCTTCTTTGTAGTGTTACTTGGATAACACCACATCTTCCTGACTCTCATGGAAGAGGGAGCAGTGAGTTTAGGTTGCCTGAAGCTTACAAATTTTGATTGACCTTGTTGAGTCAGGTATGTACTTTGAAAATATCCAGACCACCTGAACTAATGCTAACTGACCTGAACATCTTGCTAATGACTTTACAGTGACAAACTTCCGGGAAAATCAGTAACATATTGCCTTACTCTCTTCTAAAAGATTTGTTGTGGTTATTATTTCTTCCAGAAGCCTCATGAATAGATTTTAATGACTTTTCATTTTACAGGTGTATATATCATGTGGACATATGCTGAAGTGACTGTGCTAAGGCTGGCTGAAAAATAAATATCAGGTTTGTAATTAATGCACTGGAACTGGGGATGGTGAACATTTCCTCTGCTAAGCCGCACGCATTGATTCAATTGCAGGTATACAATACCAAACTGAGGGAGATATTTCCAAAAACTGATGAGACAGGAATTCAAACTGCCTGATGCTGCTGGCACAACAAGCCACTGGTACAAAATTAGGAACATTTCTCTTTATTCACACTACAGTGTTCCTCTGAAAAGGTCCCTGAGGCATTAAGGAGCTTGCAATATATTTGCAGAAACAGCACATGACTTGTTTATCCTTATGTACATTAGGGTTCAGAAAAATATTTTATCTTCAACTTTTTTGGGGCTTTTTTTTGTTTGGTTTTTATTTCCTTGTTGTTGTTTTGATAACACCTAACACATTTCAAGCAAAATATTTTCCTTTTACCTTTTCAAATTTCAGTTTAACAGGCTTGGGATTTGTTGCTGTTACAGCTTCAGCAATTTCTTGACCAATCTTAAAGGACTGCTCCTTTGTGGCTCCTTTCAAGAGTACAAACATGCTACAAGAAATCAGACACAGGAAGTGAATGCAAATCTATTCAACATAATTCCTGGAAACCATATGCTGTAGTTTCCTGGTAGCAAGGCAAGGATGTTATTATGAGCTGTATTCCCCTTCTTCAGCTAGAAAAGCCAAAAATCTGAAAAACTTCAGTATTCAGCATGAGATGAGAAGTGCCAAAGGGCTAATGAATGCTGTGACTATCTGATGAGGCAGGGAATGGACTGCTCCCACACACTGCTAAACTGGAGTTCCCAGGGAAGTATTGTAAAGAGCTCTGGTGATACCATTTTTTCCCCACTATGGGAAGCAGCAGGATTTTACTTCCTTTCTCCAACATTTTTTTTTTTAATTAAACCACTATGAATTCAGTATCTTTGAAATGTCAAGTCTTTTATCAGATCTGGCTGAAATCAGTCACTGGATTCATAAGTTATTAAGAAAGGACAGCCAGACAAGTTTTGTTTCCCAATGGCTGAAAAATTATCCAAGTGTGGAACAGAGATGGATATGCCTAGAGCATGGCTATTATTTAGATGAAAGACTGACTGAGAAAATGTATGTCAGGCAGCCTAATAATATCTCTGTATGCTCTGGTGGCTGCTTTTGAATTGTATCCACTTCTGAAGCTTAAAACAGTGCCTGCCTCGAGGTGCAATGCCTACTGTTATATATACTCTATTTTCAAAAATAAAAACGGCATCAGAAACAGGCACAAAATAAAAATAATTTGGTAAACTAGATTTATATTAATTCACAACTGAAAAAATATTCTCCCCCCTCTTTCTGTTCCACATAATTTTCAAAAGAAAGGAAACCTCTGAAGTACTTAAAGAAACCCAAGCAAATTCAGTATTATTCACTTTGCATATTCTGCAAGGCAGTAAGCAACGTCCAAAAAAGATCCACATGCCCTCTTCAGCATCATAAATTTGCCTTGTTGAGACAAAAGCAAAATCTATCTATCTATGAAGAACTACTATGGTTTTAAAACATTTGAAGAAGCAGATCATGAATTACCTGTCTGTATCACCATATACAACGTGAGCACCCCATTTTTTTGTATCATTCACCAGTTTAATGGCACGCTCCAATGTTTCTCTGGCTTTGTGGACAATGCTGTCTCCAATCTGCAAAGTTAGATTGAAAATCTTTATTCTACTGCTAAACCAAATACTAGCTCTTGGTAAACACAGTCTAACCATGCTTGATCTTGTTATGAAAACCCCTGTATTGAGATGATATATTTTATTTCATGGTTTAAATATATATAATAAATAAAAAGGTTGCTTAATATACCCCAAAATAACAAGAACTAAAAGAAAAATGATCAAAAATTATTAAGTATTAAAGTAAAGAAGAATTTGTTTCAAACTTCTTTAGAAGTTTACAATATATATTAAAAATCTATGGAGCAAGACAAGACTGCTCAGGATCACTTTCTCTAGGTTTTGGATTCTGCTGATTCCTATGAAAATTAAGAAAAAGCCACAATGTTTTATTTCCACTACTAGAATTGTAATCCAATCCACCTTTGGAAACAGTTCTACAGAAACACCAACTTCAAATGCTTCTTCACAGGAAGAAGACAACCTTCGTATTTTTCTGGAAGATCACAAATAAATCCTAAGTTGCTGATTTTCAGTACTACAAATAAAAGCAGCTTTTCTGAAGGTATTTAGTTTGTTTCAGATAATAATATGTTATCTGACTAGTGTCTTTCCAACATTTTAATACATTTTTACTTGCAACCCTTACCTCAGTGCATGGCATTCTTCCAGAAAAATTAGCAGCAGTATAGCCAAAAGTAAAATTAGCTATATATTTAAGACCCAACTGACGAGCTTCAAGCATTCGAGTCACAGCCTTGTCATGCTTATAAGCCTTCATTGACTGTTTCACCATTATCCTGGTCTTCAAGATTTCTTCTAGCATCCTTGGCAGCACACCCTTTCTTACTGAAGGCTGCCATAGAGGGAACAAAGGAAAATATGGTGTTAGAAAGCCCAATAGAAACAGTTAGGAGTGAAATCAAACCCCAGAACTGTTAGTTAACCACTGATAGGAAGACAAATTAACTAGCAAGATGCCCCAGCCACCAACAGTTTGGCTTTTCTCACAAACATTACGAGGAACCTAGAATACAGGCAAAGCTCTTAAGGACAGAACAAATAGCTTCTTGTTCTTTGTATTCATCAGCCCTGCTGATACAATGTTTAGATAACCTTATTAACTAAAATGGGACTTCAATATTTAGCTGTTAATTCTCAACGCATTAAATGATGAAGGAACATTATCTTTACAAATTCTGCAAATATTCTTTACCTAAAGTTTTCCTTTTACATTAAATACAGGTATGCTGGTGATTGCCTAAATATTTTTAACAGCTCCAGGCCATATTCATTACACATCAGCCAGCAGGACACATTACAAAATGAGAATAATGGAAAGCAAGTCAGGGACCCTCATTTCCCAAATCATTACTCTTTTTCTAAGAAAGCATTCTGCTATACAGGCAGGAGAAAAATGAATTGTTACACACAAATAATTACTGTTTGATCCCCAAACTGCACAAGTAAAATACAGTTTAATTATAGATGAAATAAGCCTTCAGTATAAAGGAAAGCATAAAGACATTTTACTTCCTGAGATGCCAGAAGTTCAGCACTTTGACAAATAGCAAAAACATTGTGAAATGAGAGAATGAACCTCCCCTTTGTCAGCTCTTAATGCAGCAAAATATAAACTACAATATCAATTTGATCTTAAGTGAGCCAATAGACAGTGAAAATGCTGTCACAGAGCACTAATATCATTACCTTGACAAAAGCAACTCCACTGGGTGACACTGTGATATCATGTCTAATCTGGTAGAGTAAGTCAGGAGGTACTCTCAGAGATGTACAGCCAAATTTGAATGCATCATATCTAATAAAGAGAAAATTTAAATATGAAGACAATTTATTCATTTAAAGACTAATCAAGTGAAAACATCAGCTCACATTAAAATGCTAATAACGTCAGCAAGGACAGAATAATCTCAAGTATAAACAAACATAACATAATTTCAAATTTCTCAGCTACATACAGAAGATTCTAGGAACAAAGTAGTAATAAATAGCTAAATTCCAATGCATGCATAATTTATAAATTCTGCTCTATGTTATGAATTATTATCAAATACTGAGTTAGTGGAGGTGTGTACTCAGTACTGTAATCCCCTATGGAAACCATCCATGTTTACCAAGTACCACACTGCACTTTCTTCCTACCTATTCACAATTTCAAATCAAGAACTTGAAAACCTGATGGTGACACCTAGCAATTACTGCAGGCATCTTTCCATTTTTCAAAATACTGTTTTATAGAGGTAATTATAATGAGCAGTGAGATCTTCCTCCAATTAACAGAATAACTGTTAAGCTCAATAAAAGATAAGATGCTACAAATAATAACTCAATTGTACCTTTTAATTTTTAGTAATTAGAACCAGAGTGAATTACAAGTGATACACAAACAATCCTAATTCATTAAGGAGTAACCCCAGTCTAGTTTTGAAGACAGATGGTGGATTTACAGTAATTTTAACTTATTCTAAAGCAATATTAAAAACCAGCATCACCACAATAATCAAAGAGGTGTACATACACACACGCACAGAGTTGTTTCCAGGGGTTTTTAAAAGAACAGAGTCTAATTCTATATTTAATTAAAAATACATATTGATTTGTATATGTATGTGTATAACATGTGCACACACACCTACATGGTAGATTTTTATCATCTGCATTGTGTAACAGAAAACGGTGTTATTCATATGTGCCCATCATTTCCAATGGCAACCAGGGGTTCTCAGTACCTTAAAAAAGACACTCAAGTATCTACAGAATCAAATATCATGAGAAGAGAGTAACAACTTACTTTCCTAAGTTCTCAACATGTCCCAGGCAGGTAGAATAGCAGTAGTTGTATGCTATGACAATGGAAGGATACAAGGACTGGAAATCCAAGACAAGAACGGCGTTGCTGTAGAAGCGGGATTCGGGCTCCATGATCAAGGGAACACATTGTGGGGCTTTCATCTGAGCTCGCTGCTGGACACTGGGAGTCACAGCAATGTAGTTCATGGGCTTTGCAATGCGCAGCATCACCGACTCCACACGGTACTGCAAATCAGTTTGGATACAACCATTGCCATCAAAAGGGCAGAACAAACCTGCATTAACTAGTGCAAACACACACTTGCATTTCCTGAATTTAAAGTACAAATTACTACTTTTCCAAAATAAATAGCCATGCTCTTAACATATATTTTAATTGTATTTTATATCACTAGATCATCTTTAGGTCCCTTCCAACCCTAACCCTAGATTCTGTACTCTGTATTACATAGAGTAGAACTTTTCCATGTGTCTCCTCTTCATTTAGCCCAAATCATTGAAAATTGAGTACATTTTTAATATGGAAAAAAAATAATCATCCAACAGGCTTCAACAATATATGTAGACAGCCATGCTACTGTCAGTGAATGAGCATTTGCTAAACTGTACTACTGTCAGATCTGGAGATCACTGAAGAAAACAAAGTATAATATGCAGTAAATGCATTGGGTGTCATGCTTTCTTCCTGACATCACAAGCAGAACAGAGAGCATAAAACAACAAACACCCTGTTCAAGATACCACAAAATGTTATACGTGTAGCTGGCAACAAGAGAATAAAACCTCAGCCCTATTTATTTGTGTTATTACTTGATGCTTTAGTAAAGGCTTTACAAGTACAAATGGGCAAGTATGCACTGTGTCCATTCAGAATAAAAACCAAAATAGCTGAAAACATAATACATGGTGTGAATACTACATACGTGGGTGGCAAGGGACTGAAAAATCCCAAAATATCAAAGAACAATTCTACATAAGTGTAAAATCCTGTGCTTTGTAAAAATCACTATTAAAGACCATATGCCTGACACACTCTGTATTCAATCATTGTACTGAATGGGTTAGATATAATTTCTTTAACCTTGAAATTATAAATGAACTTACAGAACCAACAGCCTTAACAAGATGCTGCACCTTAAACAGACGTTGGGGTTTGATGTGTAGTTAGGGAGCAACATGAACTGCCACTGCTGCCTTGCACTAAATGCACATTAATTTGTGTCCAGTGATGAATTTAGATGTATGACAATGAGGTCAGGGACTGGTTCTGGCAAGAGGTAGGTTTTGGGTTTTTCTCCCTAGTTTTCATAGCATTGTAGAATTTAGGTTGGAAAAGACCTCTAAGATCAACCAAATCCAACTGTTAACCCAACGCTGCCAAGCATCGCATTGACACATCTCTCAACTCCAGGGATGGTGACCCTGGACAGCCTGCTCCAACATCTATCCTCTTGGAGAAATTTTTTTTTTTTAATATCCAATCTAAACAAGCCAGAGAACAAACTGAGGCAATTTCCTCTTGTCCTATTGCTTCTTACTTGGGAGACTGACCCCCACCTCACTACAGACTCCTTTCAGGGAGTCATAGAGAGCAATAAGGTCACCCCTGAGCCTCCTTTCCTCCAGGCTAAACAACCCCAGATCCCCCAGCTGCTCCTCTCACAGGACTTGTGCTCCAGACCCTTCACCAGCTTCATTGTCCTTCTCTGGACTCATTCCAGCCCCTCAATGTCCTTCTTGTAGTGAGGGGCCCAGAACTGAACACAGGATTTGAGGTGTGGTCTCACCAGTGGTGAGTACAGAGGGACAGCCTGGTGGTGCTGGCCACATTGTTTCTGACAGAGGTCAGGATGCCATTGGCCTTCTTGGCCACCTGGGCACATACTGCATCATGTTCAGCTGCTGTTGACCAGCACCCCAGGTCCTTTTCCTCTGGACAGCTTTCCAGCCATTCCTCCTGTAGCCCTGCACGGAGTTGTTGGGAGCCAAGGGCAGAACCCTTACACAACTGGCCTCAGCATATTGACCCAGCCTGTCCAGATCCCTTTCTAGAGCCTTATTACGCTCCAGCAGAGCAACACTCCCTCCTTAACTTGGAGTTGTCTGCAAACTGACTAAAGGAGCACTCGATCTCATTGTCCAGATCATCACTAAGATACAAACCAGGACTGGCCTCTTGTTTGTTGCCCATGCTGAGTGCACTGGTGCAGATGCACCTCAACTGGGCTGTTGATCCTACCACCTTTTTTTAGGCAGGGGGAGAAGCCCTAATCCCTACACATCTATTCTCAGGTGCATCTGTGATTTCTAACACATCAATAACACTTTTGTCTTTGCTCCCATGTGGAACTCCAGCCCTTACCTCCACTGAGAGAGCAGACCAAAGGACTTTGCTAGGACACTGTTTCTCAGCCACTGATGTGATGCTCCCAGGTTTATCTCTAGTGGGCCTGATCTTACTCCTTTCCCCCTCCAAATAGAGTTTAAAGCTCTCTCAATGAGCCTTGCTGACTCCTGTGCAAAAACCAGCAAGTTCTCCAAACATCTGACTAGTTATCTGTAATGCCTGTGATCACCTCTTGTTAGATTTTGTTTAGTCTACTAAGAAATGTTTGAGATGGCTTAATACAATACACAAAAGTAATTTTAAAAAGTTACTGTAAAAGTCAATGAGAGATTCAAACATGGAAAAATAAAATATCTGAAATCTGTTCTTATTATTCCATTTTAATATGTTTTTCAGCTAAGGGGGAGTATCTTCATAAAGGGTAGTGACTCTTCTGTGTGAAAAAAAAATATTTGAGGTGACTGGGAATTGTTGCAAGTGCCATTTTTGTGATCTAGAAAGTTTCAATGGAAACAGAACATAACGTGCACAGAAGGGAAGAGAAAAGAACAGTCAAGATAGAAAATGCAGCATGCTTCTGTTGCTCACTCCCACTCACAGACATCTGAGAAAATGACAGGCAGAACAGTCTTTGTGGGCTGCAATCATGACAGCTTAAGCATATCTATGCTGGCAGTATGCCAGTCCCACACTCTCTGTCCCTAACTGTGCATTTCTCTTCCCTTGCTCCAACAGGGGTATTTTCTGATAGTGTGGTAAACCAGATCAGGGAGCTAAACTGGCAAATACCTACTGAACACTGCCATGGTTCTGCTGATGATGCCTGCCAGCCTGCTCCCCTTTTCCCCCAAATACAGGGTCATTACCAGAAAGACCAACAAGAACCTGCTCTGGGTCAAGAGATGACACAGGCAACTGCAGTCTAAGAAAAAAAGGTGGCTAAATTTTTTTTAATAGCATTGAATTGTTAAGGAAACTGCAGCTTCAGACACTCCCATATCTGGCTGGCTTATGATAACAGAAGAGCTGTAACACATGACAGAGTATCTGACTCTCATTTCAGGCGCTGTTCAGGTCTCACATGTAGCCATGAAGGCAGTTCAGTTAGCTCAGTCACTCACAATCTGGGCAAGGAAAGCAAGGAAGTATTACTGGAGACTGCTGGGCTCCCAAACAAAGTGCACATCTTGCTCTGCTCTGCTCCCTTTTCCCTCTGATGCTGGTATCAAAATAATAGAACCACAAACATCTTGCATGACATGCATTTAATAAAGCCAGAGCCCCTCTTGTCTTATTGTAAAATCTCACCCAGAGGTCTGCTGCACCAGAAATGTCACTTAGAACATATTCAATGCTGCTTTGTCTGCCCTGAAAGAAACTAATCTCATCTTTCTAAAACACGGTTAATTATATTTCCTAATGTTGTAGAAAGCACTCATTTTCAGTCTCATGTAAGTGTGAACAATACCAGCTCAAAGGGAAAGCTTAGTGCTCCTGAAGGCAGTAGAAGATATTCACTGGTGTGATTATATTTGGAGAATTCTATTTTTAACACCTATTTTTAACCTCTGAGACTAGGCAACTCAAAAGCAGCAATAATAGATTGCATGGTATTCTTATTGTTTCAATTTCATGTTAATTCATGTTAAGAACCTTCTGTGACCCTATGAAAATACACATATGGACTGAGAAGATACCGAAGAACCAGAACCTTTTGTAAAAACCATTGTGGTTTTGTGAAGTATAAGGAGAATGAACTAATGAACTCTTACCTGGGAGCCTCTTGTTAATACATGTAAGAACTGAATGCCAAAAACTCTTGCCATTTCACTTGTTCTGTCAATCAAATCCAGTTTGTCTAACAAGAGGAGATTGCCACGAACCCGGCTAACATAATGATCAACCATTTTCCATCTGTCAGAGTGAACACCTCGTTATAAACAATCAGAAGACTGCTGCTCTTTCTACTAAGACAAATGTATTTTTATCGTAACTTGTAACAAACCAGCCAATAAAATTTTCCTCTAAAACATTTTCATACAACTCTTTCAAAAGTGTGGCATATATAAATATACACTTAGGTATTCTAAAGACATACACACATTGTGTTGCAGCAAGCTACTGTTAAGGCACCTTGCAATGACTTAATATACCCTGTTTTCCTCACTGCCCCAAAGGATTACCAAAACAGACACAACTACCTCCTCATCTCTTTACATGTTTTTTAACTGACTGGATCTTTGTGGAAACATCCTTCTGTATTAAGAATGCCTACCACAGTTGAACATAAATTCATAATTTCAGTATAAATCACATTTCCACTTAGCTACAGAAACCTTTACAGAAATTTTATGTATGTCACAAACAACATGCAGATCAGTATACAATTTCATGAATTGTTCATATCACACAATACCAAATTGCTTCAAAAAGAGTGAAGCTGAATGTGATACATGTCACATGAAGGTATTTTTAAGCAGCTATAGCTACTGTCTTAACATTTTGTGTGCTGTTTTGTAATACTTTTAAGCCTAGCTTGCTTGACATGCACTTGAAGTAAAACAGAAGCCTGGCAGTTCATTAAAAGCCCTTTTGATGAATAGCATAAAAAGACATTACAGAACTTCAAAACAGTGCATCTATTCAGGTATGTTGAAAATATAACTGAAAATATTTTATTGTAATATTGAGGGTATAACTATACAACAGAATATCCAAGTAAATAAGCTCATGTTGCTGCATATACACTGCTCTAGTGCCTAAGCTAAATTGATTATTTCTTCCTATTGTGGCTTTATCTTACACCTATCTAATCTTAAGAATCTGGCCTTAAAAACAGCAAACAAAATGGATTAATATATCATTACCTGTAGACATCTGCCTTATTGTCAAACCAATCAGACAGAACTCGGAACGTAAATAAAGGAAAACGATGATGAAGAACATGAAACCCCACGTTTTCAAAAGTGTAATTCGTTAGATTCACCTAGAACACCACAGTGGACATGTCAAGATGCATGATGGCTTTCATAATTGAAAAACCTCTACTTTTCAAAAACTGCAAGAACTAGATTTATTAAGTTTTTGTTAGTATTTAGTTAAAAAAGTGAGTCTTTATTCTTAGAAATCCCTAACTATTCACAACTCAGGAAAAAGCATCCCTTATCAATTGAAAAGAATTTGCAGAATTAAGTAGTTCATAAAGATCAGGTCTGAACTTGGTCAGAAGAAGATTTGTAAAGACTGGGCTATTTGAGTATTAAATGGAAAGTTATACATAGAACAACAACAACAAAAAAATCTGTCAGTTTAAAATATGTTAAAGTACTTATTGAACTAAAAGCACCATACTAGACAAATTCCTAAAACAAGTAAGTTGTTCTCAAAACCTACAAATCAGTGAAAAGCAGTATCATTAAGAAACACTACTGAAAAATAAAGGCTTCAGTTCTTTACAGTTTAGAGATACACAAAACCTATTCTCACAAACTGGCAAACTGCTCTATTTGAAAAGGTGTCTAAAGAAAAAAATTGTAGAAGTCACAAAAGTTACATGCAACTTCCAACTAAGTCTGCAACAATTAGAAAACTCAGTAAATCAAAACATTAACCTTTTAAAAAATTTACCTCATGTCTCATCATTCTCCATATATTCAAGACAATTCGCCCAACAATATTTATTTCACTCATTGTATCTGCTCCATATTCATCCAGCTCGGTGGCAAATCTGTTCTCTTTATTTTCATCTAAAGACATTAAAGGAGACTATATTTAGACAAGTTATAAGACAGTCAAGACCAGATCAAACCATCCCTCTTCCAATTTGTGCTCTCTAGAAAAATAAGAATTCATAAAGATTACTGCTGATTCCACAAAATTATTTACCAGTAATCTACACAATCTCTAAATGAAACTCCCGCATATTTTTCTGCTCTTGCCCTTTGCAGAGAACTCTTACTTCACTGAAATAGTGTCCAAGGCAATATATTCTCCATAGTGAGTATATTG
This sequence comes from Geospiza fortis, assembly GCF_000277835.1. Lineage (NCBI taxonomy): Eukaryota > Metazoa > Chordata > Aves > Passeriformes > Thraupidae > Geospiza > Geospiza fortis. The sequence goes on from NW_005054306.1 coordinate 4,224,415, forward strand.
GTTATGCAGTGCTGAATGTTACTGAGAGTCAGCTGCACATGCAGTAGTGCACAACATAAAATGTAATTAAAAAGAAGTGATTTCTGCCTTAAGGAGCTTACAACTCAAGGCTTTACTTGCAATGATCTTACATAGACTGAACCAGGTCATGGGAGAGAAAATTCAGTCTCTTTCATATAGTATAAGCAAACCCACAGCAGTGGGAGTAAGTAGACATGAATTCTGCATAGCACAGGGAGAAGGAAATAGGAAAGAACCAATGCAGATGCAGAAGCAGCACTCAAAATCTTTCTGTGAGACAGCAGCGTCTAAAGTAGAGAAATATATCCTCTTTTGCCATCCTTGATTTTCGTCATGCTTTGGAATACTACAGCACAAGAGAAGACAGTCTTTTTGGTATACATTTCTTTAAACTATCTTTTTTCGAGCCATTTCAAGTCTACAGTTTTGGTGTTTTGTCCAGAGTCTACAAAGATGTTTTTTAAAATGTACCACACAGACTAAAATCCATTAGGAAAAACACACTGATCCTCAGCCTTATTCTTATTAGTTTAACAGCAGAGAAATCACTTCAAGGCAATTTACCCACAATTCTAAATCCATATCCATTTTTTTAACTGCTGGTTGCTTTGTATTCTGCCATCACTCATTTATCAGGTACAGCACAGTCTGTACAGTACCCTGATAATAAAGAGCAGAACATTTTGGACACAGAGTGTAGAAGTGTGGATACACACTGCTTTGCAATAACGATCAGAACTGAACAATCAGATCCTCAGACAGTCATGAAGCACATTTACCCTCCATGACAGAAGTAAAAATTGCCTGAAATGCTGCAGAACAGTTATGAAACAACATAACACAGACTAATTTTGTATGTTGATCTTCAAATGTGTCCCATATAAATTAAAATATGGTTAAGAAAACCTATTCATCATTTACTGACCTTACTAGTAAATCACAGATCCTTGACAAAATTTAGCAGACCTTTTGTACACTTCATCAAAATGCATATCATCTTTTTAACCTCCCTATTGTTTCAGATTTTTAAGGAGGAAAACCAGCAATTTATCTTTCCATGTTTGGATGGAAAAAAGGACCCACCAAGTAGCAACATTTTTTCTTCTGCTTTTCTTCATTTCCACATGCTGGATCTCCTGTGAAAGTGAGGAACTTGCATTTCTTCCTCTCCTTTTTTAAAATTTTTTTTCAAGTTTTTTTTTAATTACTGGAAGTAGAAGCTACTGGTTAGTTCTACTTTCTTCAGTGTCATCCCAGTTCTCTTTTGACTTGTTGAGGTGATTTCCTATATTAAGTTTGCTTCATGTCTTGCTGGTAAAAAACAGGCAGCAAAGTATACTGTGATCACAAGAGAGACCTACTGTCTGATCAACTCTGCCTGTGATGAGCACCACTATATAACAAAAAACCTGCACTACTTTACAACTGGTGTGGGAAATGTGTCAACAGAACCATGTAAGCCTCTTCGGGAACTATGCTGGTAAGAAGCAGAACAGGACATCCCTCCTATTTTTCAAGTGCATGAGATGAAATAAAAATAAGTCTCCTCTCATCCTCTCTTACCCACTCCCTAACTCTGAGCTGTGATGCAAAGGAGGAAACAGGAGGCCACACAAAAAATGCCACCACGCACAGGCATGGCATGCACTTCTCTTGTGATGTGTCCTATGTTCACTTGTAAATGGCAGAGGTAGCACCAGACTCAGTCAATAAAGCAAAACCAGAGAGAAGTCCAGTTTTGTTTTTGTTAAGTTGAAATCACAGGAAAGGAAAAGTCCCTTCCATCTCTATTTCAACAGGAGGAAAGAGAAGCATACTTTTTGAAGGAGCACTTCCTGTTCTGAAAACACAGCATATGAAGAAGGGAGGGAAATGCGAAGCACAGGGGTTGGAAAAGCAAGAGGGAGACAGATGGGGTCAAAATCATGGACAAGGAGGCCAAAAAGCAACAGAGAACACAACTTGCACGTATATGGTCATGCATGCAAGGCATTTACAGCATGACATTTCTGGGAAGAGCTCATCAGTGTAAACATTTTCTCATCTTTCTGCTGCAATTCTGTCAAAACAAACCAAACACCTTAAAATAACAGCAGTTCTTAGAAACATTTTTAAGTGTTATGTATTCCACTCCTGAGTATTTATCTAGCAGCTGGCACAGGAACACCTGCACTACAAATACCAGTGCTGTGCAGATCGTGCCTGTGCTCTGCATGCCCACTTGAACTTCATGTACAAAAATGTTAAGGGCTACAATCCTGATTTCCTTCACTAGAACTGAACCCATCTTGTGTGGGACTTCATAGCTGTAGAGAAGGAAACCTGACTGTGAAATACATGGGGACACTACCATTAGGAACCATACAGTTCCCTTTCTTCTTTGAGGACCCATGCATGTGTATCCCAAAATCAGTAACTTGAGGAAGAGCTTATGTCAGGAAGATAAGTACTATTAACAGCTTTGCTGATTGTTTGGTTCTGCATCAACCACAGTGCAGACAGAGCTGTCCTGCAAGACACAAACTGTGACTCAGCCTTTGAGAACAACAGCAGAGACACATGTCCCAAACGGAAGAGATTGTTCAGCCATACGTCTACAGTAGAGCAGCAAATCTTTGTGATTTTTGGTGGCTTTAAGGAACCTTTGACTACAACACTTACTTGTTCTCTTACTACAGATATTGCACATCTTTAGATGTAACGTCAAAAATTTTTCTGAACATCCTTCAGCACCTTTGAAGACTGTACCCAGAGGCATTATTTTGCAACTAGTGTATCATCTCAATTTGAGCCATCAGGGAAACTGAGTAACAAGGTTCATGCAATCCACCATTATTCCTGAAGAATAAATTTGACAGCTTTGTCCTGAAGAGAGAAACTTATGAGCATTGACGGCCTGTTCATATTTGAACTATCACGTGATTCTGTTTTCAAATATATGAAGTATTTAAAAATTCACCATAGTTCAATTACCAACAACTTTCAGCTGAAGATACAAATTTTTTTCTTGTGTTTTCTTGTCTCTGGGAGAACTAAATAACTCAGTTCTTTTCCAAATATGTCACAAGTATTGAAAGCATCAGGAGTATACCAATATTCAAGCCTCAAGAAAGGACTGTGTGAACTCAGTGCTGCTAAAACAACATATTCTCCTGGCCTGGCACACAGGACAACTACATAAAAGATGATTTCTGTGCTGGGTATGCTCAAAGATTCAAGTAGCCCAGTATCATGTTCTGTCACATACTCAAAGGCAGGTGCTTCAAGATGGGGGAAGCAGTTACTGATACTCTCCCTACAACTCTTCCAGCTTCCAATCATTTGCAGCTTCCTGGGCCAGACATCATTTTCACATATATCATAGCTCCAAATGGATTCTTCTTGCAAGAACTTATCTCCTTTTAAAGCAATGTACACTATAAGCATTTGTACAATCTTGTGACCAGGAACTAAAGAGTTCAGCAATGCTGAGATTAAAAATTAACTTCTATTCTGTAGCTGCCACTTGCTAGCTTCACTTTATTTCCAGTTCTTGCATTGGAAATGACCATGAAAACCCAATCTCTATTTCCCTTTACATCCCTCAATATTTCACAGGCTTTTTCCTTTCCTACATTGTTTTGTCTCTTCTGGAATACAAAAATTACTAAATTATAAGACACATCTGGATAACCCTTCTCATTTTTACCAGTTCCCTTATATCCACTTTGATGGGAGGAAGGTTATGAAGAGGCTACAGTCTCGGTATTTGAGGTACAAGCACCCTACAGATTTTTATGTTTTTTACACGTACATTCACTGCTTTATATTTTCCTTGCTCCATAATTCCTAACGTTTGCTTTTGCAACCATTACAAAGCAACAGGCTCAAGTTTTTAATAGAACAATCACAGTAATGGACTTCTTATTTCACAGCAATTTTATTTCTGTACGGAGGCTTTTTTCTGTACAGCTGACAAAACCAGCTTTTTCAACAGTTTTGATGTTTAAAGTCTTCCTCATCCACATCACCCTGATGACTGCAAAGAGCCAGAACAAATTTTTGAGACACTTTTTCATTTTATAGTTATCCTGACTCTTCTCAGGTGCGACAGCACATTTATTTAGCTGCTCACTAACTCCATTCTTCAGAATGACGGCTTCTATTGATTGGCTAAGTATAGGCACTAGGCTTACCATTCTCATCCAAGTTTTCCTGCCAGTCTAAACAAACTTTTTTCTGAATGCTGGAGGAAAGCATCAGCACTTGGACCCAATAAAATTTGCCCAAAGTACAAGAATGGTCATTGAAAGTGAGGATTTTATTACAAAGCTGTCCAGGATAATTGCTGCTCAAGAGCAGTTTTATGTTCTTGTATTACAGCCAGAGAAATCACAAATGATGATTATGGTAGGTACTCTGAATGGCTGGAGCCAAGGAAAGCAAAAGAAGGTTTGGTAGCAGAAGCACCTCCAAGAACTGAAACTTAACCCACAACTATAGAATGTAAGTCCAGGTTCATGAATACAGGACACACAGAGAAGTGGAATATGCCATAAATTTGAAAATTCAGAAAACACCAGGGGTATGTGTGATTATACTATTAACAACACAGGAGTAAGAACAAAAAAAGTCTTTCTGAAGAAATACTCTGCATTTATTTTTTAAATTTGTTCATAGATTTCAACTTGCTTCTACTGGAACTGAACTGAAGCCCTAAACAAGTAACTTACCTGGCACACGAGAAATCATCTGGCATAGATCAACATTCAGTGCAGCAGCCCTCTGTAAGAGATAACCCCAGGAATGCATCTGGACTTCATAGCCTAGCAAAATGTCTGGGTCATATCTAGAGAGGTAGGGGGAGAAGAAAAAATAAGCTTCATATAATTTACAAAAATATTTTCCATGAACAAAGTATAAACAGGATTGCATTCAAATTATGTTGAGTTTAAAAAAGACGCAGTCAAAATGGTTTCTATGAAAGCAGCATCTGGACTAGGAGACAATATTCAAAACAGGCAATCTCTTAGGGTTTTTAATAACATTCAATGGCAAAAATATTTAGAAAGGATATTTTCACTGGAAGTTTTTTTCCTGTTCTTTACAAATAAAGAATGAAACTGAGGTCTCATCAGGTATTACTGATGGCATCAGGAAGTATTAAGCATAAACTGAAACTTAGCTACCGGCACGAGACAGATGCGCAGTGAAATATAGCCATGCCTATGGAACAGAATTTGCCAGTAAGTTAACTGGAATGTTTACAGATAATATTGTGTCACACATACTGCACTGTAACTTTGAGTAATCAGAGGGAACTTCGGGTCCTAAACGATGACCTTTATTGGGAGTTACAGTTTCTAGCTGAGTGAGAGCTGTCTAAACTGAAACAGGGAAAAGCAACTGTATCTACCAGTTCTCTTGAAATACCTCTTTATTTAGATGGCCTTCTTTCTAGAAGACACACAGAAAAACTTATGCTGCATCTCTTTCCAGTTGGAAAATCTAACTGGCTCAAGTATGACAAAAAAGTCAGAACTGACTTCTGACATAATTACTTCCAGTCAGGCTCAGAGTAAAGCTCACTAGACAGAAGGACAAAAAATGTGGCTTTAAAGACAAAGCACAGGTAGGAGTTAGCTCAGAGGAGCCAGTATCACCTAACATCGGAGTAGGCACTATTAAAACCACAAGTCACGATCTGGTGATTTGCTCAATAGCCTAAGAATGATTTTGTTGGGCAGAAAGACACCGGACAAAGTAACATAAGATATCTCTTATTTTTATAGCAAAAAAAAAAAAAAAGGAAAGGAAGTTTCAGTGGGATGAATAGCTGCTTCTTGGTTAGACTGAATGATTTTTAGTGTGTTTTCCAACCTTGATGCAGCAGGTAACATTCAATACAACTGAATGACATCAGGGCAGCTGTCAGGAGGTAGAGGATGGATGATGGGCTGAGGATCCTGTACCATAGTCTGTGCCCAACCCTACAACAGGACACAGCCTTGTAGACCTTAGTTTATGGAGGGAGTGGGCAGAGGCCTTGGATTATGAACAGGAACTCTGTGCTCCTTGCATCCATAAACACATAAAAAACCCCAAACATTTCCTGACTGTTGAATACAGAACACCCTTTCCCTGAATACTGAGTTAGTTGTATCACAGACATTACAAATGAAGCTTCAGACTTTATCAGGAAAGTGTCTTCCTTGCTTATGTGTCCTAGCCAAAGGCAATGACAACTCACTTTGGAAATACTAATTACTCTGAGAATAGCTCCAAAAAAAAGTTTCTTCACACTTCTGCCATGGACACTGACCTTCTGTGAAAAATAGTTGAATGCTGTTATTCAGGATGGCTCTCTTTTTATTACAATTTGGGCTTTTGCACCTGTGAAAGGTTGCAAAAATCCCCTTTATCATCTACTTCTACTTGTGAAGGAATGGTTTTGATACAATTTTTACCTAAAGCAAGGGATTCTAAAGCACGTTTTTGATTTTTAGCGTCCTACAGAAAGTAAAAGAACTATCACTTTGAATTTGGGGGATATTTTGCTATCTGTTCATGTCAAAAGAAGAATTATTTGGTTTTGGAGGCAGAAATGATTATCAGGAGTGAAAGCAGTAAATTTACTCAATATGGAAACCTATTCTACCAATGGTACAAACCCAAAGCTACTTGGAACAATTTACAATGATTGTGAAATGATGCTCAAAATTATTAATAGCTCAATTTCAGCTTTGAAATAAAAAGGAATTATGCCATGTTTTATACAGGCATAGAATAAACATTATAAAAACTAACATATTTTTAAATTAATTCTTGTAACTAACCTTTCCTGGTCCTAGCATACGGCAAATCAGTACTGAGTAATTAAAATCAGGGAAGTAGTCATTCCTTACCATATTTGAAAACTGGCATCACATAATTCAAAATGGAGAATACTTGTACATTTTACACAGGACAAGGCATTATGCAGATGGGTTCCATGATAGATTCAAATGTGAATCAGAAACTCGTGAAGAACTGCTTAAGTGGTACACAAAACAATATTCATTATGCCAGAAATTTGCTTTCTCTTATAAGCCTGTTCTGAACAGAAATAAGAACTGTTTGGAAGCAGCAAGTTGGTGAAGTTTGTCCTTCACCAACTGATGAAGGATAGTTGCTCTGGGTTGTAACTTGCCCAAGTAGGGCATTACCCTTCTTACTTCCTACTTAAACAAAATTAGTGGGCTATTATCTTACTACTGCAACTGAATATATTTTATCAATTCTGGAGGTAATCTTCCCATTACCTTTTAACCTACTGAACAAAATGCCCTCTGTAATCCATCTGCATATAATCTCAAGAACTGTTTCTCTAGTATCCTTCAGATATGAAGGTGTTTTTATAGGACAAGACATAAAAGCTCTTTAGTTTATGATGTTTTCAGATACATGCTTTTTCTTCTAGAAATAAATTGTGTCTAACTTAAGTATCACATATTTTAACACAATTCCATGTAAATCGACGTGTAGATTAGAAAGCTTATTAATCAAAATATTTTTTAAAAAAAAGCAGTGTGCTAGTTATTAACTCAGTCTTGCTTGTCCACGCCATTAGGGATCGCCTGTAATTGCACATTACTGACTTACAGGCTATCACTTTACAGCACATTACTTTGCTTTTCCATCCCAACTAGATACCACCCATTTATTAAGAGGAGTGTCTAATTTCAGCTAATTTTGGCATCTCAAGTTTTCTAAACTGGTCTCTATTGTCATTGAACAAAAAGGCCTCTTCGGGTGAACCATTCTTTGTATTTTAGTCACCTCTTGCAGACCAAGATCCTGTTCTGTTTAACTCTTCTGGTGATGAGGAAAGCTAATTAGACACTGACTGTGAAGTACAGATGTTTAAGTTTCAGTCAGATGACTTACACAAAGGAATCTAAATGGAAAATCAAGGTAGAATAGCTAGTAAATGGTGATCAAATCTTACTGTGGATTTCCTGTAATCACAGTCCTTTAATGTCAGTTGGTCTGTATTTAAAACTTGGATCCAAGTGGTATCCTTGTAAAAGCATGAAAACCGATAAATGTACTACTGGCAACTCAGTAGTTGCTCAGATACTGCAGTAAGTTATACATATATGTATTTTGTATGTATATCTGTATGCATTCCCAAGTGCATCTCTCAATTATCTCTGAAGGAAAAAATAAAGTAACACTAAATTGAAGAACTCCTTTCTACTAAGCAACACTTATAACCCTGAACTCCTGCACTACATATGCATAAGATCTACCTTATGCAATAGGTTTAAGAGACCTATCAAACTTCTTCAACCTAGTAAGAGACACAATTGTTTCCTGCTTCTATGCTGCTTGCTGATGAACTACATCCCAGTTTATGCAGCAGAAATGTCCTCTCCTGCAGCCCAATCTCGCGTACCAGCTGTACCAACGAACCAGCGTGGCACTTGCTGAAACCTCTTGTGGTATTATTCTATTTGCTGTTAGAGAAGAAGAGATGTCTGGAGCTAAAAGAGTACATTATTCCATGTGGGAAGATGAACAGGCAAACTCAAAATTTAGCTGATGTGAGCTTAGCTGAAGTGCAACTCTCTCACTCACTTTCTCCTTTTCACGTGGTGCCACAAAGACAACAGGCTGTGAGCTAAGAGGACAAGTTTTATGTTTCATCCTCCTGTCTCACAATTTTTACAGTATACTATGAAACTGGTCTTCACATCAATTCAAGCTATTTTATTAGAAGAAATTGTAATGAGAGCAGCTGTCACACCTGCAAGAAACTAGTAAACTGTAATACTGATATTTGAAAGCTGCTGGCTAGAAGTAACACGACAGGAATAAGAGGTGTGCTAGCCAACATATGCTCTTTTGTTAAAAAGATGGGCCCTGATACTGCTTTGCATGCTGTTGCCAGACTTTCTGCAAAGATGAAAAGCAGCATTTATGCTGGCAGGATTTAAACACAACAGCATTAACATTCAACTCATACATGCTGCAGAGAGAAGAAAGGCGATTATTTTCCTTTCCAGCTAAGTTGTATCTGCTGCCATGACATCTCTTTCTCATTTGACGATTTCGTGAATGAACACTAAAGCTCCCAGTTATATTTTCCCTTCTATTATGTGTCTGCTTTTCCTGACTGCTATTTTTCTTCCAGCTATGATTAAGAGAATAAGGGGGGTGAGGAACCATGCCCGACCTATGATACAGACAAAAGCAGTAACTGTGCATAGCAACAGAATGCTTGGTGACTCAAACACATAACTGAAATCTCTGAAAACATTTTTCCAGTTTGCCTTAGACAACAAAAATCCATAAAGTTGATACAGGACATTAGATACATATTTCTACAGGAAAATGTCACTGATGAAGATGATACTGGCCTGGAAAAAGAAGGTTAGATTAGCACATCTCTAGTTTAAGAAGAAGACATTGCTAGAGCATTTACAGAGGAAGAAATATAATGCACTGTATCCAAACAAAAAAAATTATTAGCATTATACCTTACAAGAAAAATATTATAAAAAATATTTAAGTATTAAGCATTAACAGTTTAATACACAAATGTTATCCCTAAAATGTTTATGTAAAATCTTATATTATACTCTGCTCATGTAATTCTATCAAAAACTACTTCAGTGGAGACAAGGAGCTGTGGGTGAATATAAGTTTCAGGTAGCAATGAATCTACTACTCTATGTTTCAAGCCCACCCTGTTTTCACATCCTCTGTTTGTCTGAGAGATGGGGACTGTGCATTCCCACATGAATTCCCCAAATTTTGCTTCTCTCACACCTGCAGGACCAGCCCTTTTCTGCTATCTGCTAGCATCTGCCCTTAAAGAGAAGCAGAAGAAATTGCCCTAAAGGTGAAGGAGAGGCCCAGACATTTAATTTCTCTTTCATGGGAATCCACTGCTCCATCAAGCTTGCACATCTCTAGTTTTCCTATCTAGTTTTAAATCCCCATGCGAACATTCTTGTAGCATTCCATTCCACCTTCTCCTCCTCCTCAGTCAGCTTTCCTGTGTTAGGGAAGTATGTAAATGTGTTTACTCTTTTTCCTGCCTTTAGGTTCAGAGAGATGGCTCTCTTATTTCCTCAAACAGAGAGATTCTTCCATTTTTTCTGTCGTCTCAGTGCAGCTGACACCTTACGATCAACAGATGATCTATTCAAGAAAGCACCTCAGGCAGTACAGCAGAATGCTTTAGGACAGCAATACATGTCCAGATTCCATTTCAAGGAAAAAAAAATCCCCTCTGAACATTCCAGAGAGCCTGCAACTTGGATGTCTCTGCTTCTAGGACATCCCCAGCAGCTGCAGAGGATTAGAACAATGCTGTCTCTCAGCTGCTTTATGCCAGTTTTGAGCCGAAGCCCTTTTTTTTGGTTTACAGCCAGAGGACAGTTTACCAAAGAAGGGAAATTTGGACCTATGCAGGTGCAGCTCCCTCTCAAAGTCTAAGACAGTTGTCAGGGTACCAAAAACCAATCTAATGATGCTTTTCTTTTTTACAAATCTGTGCTGTTTGTTCTTCCCTACCTCCTCCAAACTCATATTTGTGGCTCTTCCTTTCTGTCTGTTTCCTGACTCTCAACCCTCAACCTCAGTATTCCAATACCCATCAAAATTAAAGTTGTCTCTGCATAGACTTTGGTACTCACACTTGTAAATACTTCTATTTCAAAGGTTAGTCAGTCTCAGTAATAACCTCCTAGAAAAGAGGTGCTTATTCTTCTCAGTATCTGGACATATCTGTGAATTTTCAATATAGATGAAATCACAGAACACAATTTCAGAGAAACAATCAGTTCCTCTTCTGGTCTACTGGAACACAAGATGACTTATTTCTGTTTGCCAAGAGCTCCGAGTTAATCAGAGACAACATCTACTAATCCACAGAAGAACATTTAACCTGGTATTTATCTCATGGATGCCAAGGTATTAACCATACTGTGGTCATTCAAATGTAGCACAGCCTAAACAACTTCACAGTGAAGGTATTAACTGAATCCAACTTCAGTTCATTTATTCCAGAGAATCTTCTGAAGCAATACTCATCTTCAGTGAACAAAGAATAACTTTAGCTCTGCTACAAAAAGTTTGGGAAACAACTCTTCAGTGACAAAAACCTAGTCAGACACTGATGAGCTATGAGTATTGCAGAAGTTACAAAGTTTCCAGGAACATCCTTTCCTTCATGTGTATGCTGGAAACAATGATCCAGATTTCTCTACTCAGCTCTTCCAGAGTTTACATGTATTGAAAAGAAGTTACAGAATCAATCATTATTTATTTTCAATAGCCAGGATGGAAAGGAAACAAAAGGCCTAAACAAGGAAGTAGAAGGCTGGAACTTGAAACAAATAAGTATGTTCCACAATTTCACATATATGGAATAAGAGGAAGAATTAGGCCAACTACTAAGAGAATGACTAGAAATAGGAACAAGAACTCTTAAACTGGACTGTGTAAGATAATTCCTCCTGCAGCTGAGATCCTTTCTGTTCTGTGCTCCAACAAGTTGATAAAGTCTGTTCCTGATATTAACACTCAAGAGTGACTAGACAGTCTGTCATTCATCATGCCAGGAATCTGGAATTTCAGTCTTCCATCCTTCCCTCCAGCTGCCCAAGAGGGCAAGAACATGAATCAAAAGCAGGCTGCAGTCATGCTGGGCATGCTGTTCAGTCTCAAGAGCCTATTACTGTCCAGCCTAAAGCATGTATCAGAATATAAGACACTGATACAATTCTTTGCTTGAAAGTTAAGGTGATTTTGAGTGTTGATCCATGAAGTTCAAGTGGTAATATTTCTTAAATATAGCCTGATAATTCTCTTTCTCTAATCTATCAATCAGACCTACTATTAAGTGCATCTACCAGAATAGCCAAAGTACCTAGCTTGTGCTGGAAAAAAAAAACACTAAAAAGATAAACAGAAGATTGTTTAAAAAATAATTACTAATTTTCATTAAAGCTGCTTGCTTGTTCATTTCTCATTGAGGAAGTTTTTGCAGTCCACTACTTCTTAATTACATGGTTTTACCATACTTCCTCCTTCAGTTAAAGCTACTCTGGGCCTAGACATTTGTTTTATGCTTAAGAAATAGAAAACATTAACTCCAACAAAATTTCTCTTTTTTTTTTTTGCCCAGGCTACAGAAAATAAAGGGGGGAAAAGAGCAGCAAATTGTAGATGTGGTCCAAGTTGCAAAAACCATCTTTTTTGAGAGTCCATCAGAAGTCTGATAGCTGAGGTGTTATTCTAGAGTTGTGAGGGAAGTAAACTATGATGATGACAGTAGCCTGTCTCTCCATTAATAGAGCAAGCCTTCTATCTTCCAGGAATACAAGTCAACTAACTCAATCTTCATGGATGAAGTCGCTCCATCAAAAAGATACACTAGCACACGCTAGAGAAGATCTCATTAGCAGAGATTTCTCAGAAAGCAACCTGATACATTCCATCTTGAAGTACACCAAAATTGCATGATTTTTTTTGTTCTGTAATGCCTTCAGCATGTACAGATATAGAAGACTTCTGATCTTCAGTGATACACATATATTTTAACTGCTGAGCTCTCTCCACCATATTCTTTCTGTCCTGTCACATTTTAGACTTCCACACAACCAGTGGAGAACTCTTCATTTACTGGCAGCTTCTCATTCTAAGTAATTTTCCTAAGTTTGATGGAGCACTAGATTTCCAAGAAAGAGAAAAATAATATTATATTCCTTACCTTAATTTTGTCTTCTCTGAACAGGGATCTGCTGCTCTGTCAGGACCCACCCTGTGCTGGTTGCATTCAGCAACTCTTTTTGTATTCTGGCTTCATGGGGTTGGTCAAAGCCTTTCTCATCAGAGGTTTTCTGGTTGGAGAGAGAAAGAATTGCAAATGTACTCTGCCTAGTTTGTTTTTTGCCTTGTGCTTCTATTCCAGCAGGGTGACTCAAGAGTTTAAATCTGTTTGTTTTCCTTGAAATTTTACAGCTTTGCACCTGTCAGTAGGGTCTGGAGAGACGTCTGTGGTTCCACCTACGCACCAGGCGAGAGGGCTCCCGAACAGGCTTCTCAGCCTCGGTGGAGATGGGGAAAACCAGCAGTTTTCCAAGTTTGATAGAGCAGGGGATTTCCATTCAGAGAAGACAAAACTAAAGAAGGAAACTAATTTTTCAATGAACCCTTATTTTAAACTGCAGCAGTTTCAGTACCATGCAGGTTTTTTTCTGTCTTGCCTCCAAGTTCCTAGAAAACTCTTCCTGTCTGAGGGATTTTCTATAGCTCTCAGCACTCTTAATGTCTATTGTTCTGAGAGTTTCAGAGAGAGACGTGTAATGAATTCTGGGGTTGAAAGGAAAGTTGTATGTTAAGAAAGATTACTTATATGGCTGGTAAGTTTCAAGACTGTAACTCAGCTGCTTAAGAGGATCTGAATGTTCTTGCTGTCAGAGAAAAGGAAAAGCAAAAAATATTTTTATTTGAAAGACCACCATGCTTGTCCACTCTAGAAATAAGCCTCTGAGGGAAACAACAACAACAAAAAAAAATCAGTATTTGAAAGATTGGCAAGGGTTGAAGGAACTAAATCTGCTGTTCCAAGCCTGAAAAATAAAAGCAGAACGTACAGATATGCTACCTTTTTACAATATTCACTACTTCCTGGAAAAGAGTTCTTTCATCAGTAGCGTAACTGACTTCTAGTCCTGTAACTCCAGATCTTGTAAGCAAGGGGGCTTGGTCTCTGCTCCCTAGAAAATAAAAGTAAAAAAACCTGTTAAAATTTAGAAGGAATTTCATTACTTCAGTCAACAATACTGCTTTAGAATAAAACATACAACCAAAAAGAAGTATGGAACACAACTTATTTTTATCTTTAATAATTATCACAATTAATTCCATGGACTTATTTTGTTCTTCTTAGGTGAAATAGTTTTTTATTTCACTTTGTAGAATTCTGCCATAGTAGTAATCTTGTACAGATTCGCAGATAGAAACAAACCTGAGTCACGAGAATTTTCACTATTTTACATGCACAGGAGTCTAGCTCCTGGAAAATTACTTTTAATAAGAAATATTAAATGACTAAATGACAGCTCACACACTGTTTTTATGCAAAATATAATTTTAATTGCTATCTCAGAGTAGTGCTTTGCAAAATGCCTTACAGAATGAAAATGCTATATAACAGTATAGTTCTTTTTTTCCAGCACACTAAGTTACAGACAGAAATGGAAAAACATGACCAACTGCTCACTTAGTGCACATTAAGAGTGTCCGCATTGATAATGTCTGAGTAATATCTAAATTTGTATGCATGTAGGAACTCAGCATTTGCCTTCCATTTTAAAAAGACCGTCTTTAAATGAATAATGCACAACACATACTCTGTTTTCTCTACACAACAGGTAGTATGATCTCTGTTACAGTGATGATGCAAATTTTAGGAACTAGAGTTTTTAAAAGGCATGCTACTTTGACACATTCTTCTTAAGATCTTAAGAATTAAGAAAAGTGTGCTTTCAGAAATAAATGTTAAAAAAAGTTCTGTGACTTACAAAGCAATAATAACACAAAAGGGAAAAAAAAAGATGTATCTCAATGTCAAGTCACTCCACAGGGAACTCAAAAAGTTCTAACCAATAAAGTATTGACAGCACACATCAATTAAAGCAACAAATGTCACAATAACATTTAAACACATCACTTTATTTCACCAACAAAACCAGATCAGAACCTTTGTTTTTTCAAAGTATCATTGGACCTTTTACAGCTCTTGATAAACTATCAGTGGCACACACACCTAGGGAGCCATAGTGGCTATACTGTGGAAAAATCTCAGTAAGGTAATAGAAATATATTTTTTAAGATAGTAACAAGCATATAATACCAGAATAAAATTCACTGAGAATAATAAGAACTTAGCTTAACATGATATAGTATCTACAAAATACACTGGTAAAAGAAGAAGCTGTTGCCTTATTGCTAATTTTTTTGGTAGGTTTTTGTCCACGCTTAAAATTTTAGACAGTATTTTGTGGTTTGATACACATTCACATTGCCAAAGAAACCCTGAAAGAAAGAGGACTACTTTGGGGATGTTTTTTGGTTTGAGATTTTTTTTGTTGGGTTTTTTTTTACTAGCCTAAACCAGTGGTACTCAACCTTTAACAGCTGGAGAGCCACTTCTTAATAAAATGGAGTTGTAGAGCACCATAAAAATCAATTATCAATGGATTTTTTTTCCATCATGACACTTCAATGTGTGATGATGCTGCCTTAATGCCACCACACATTGATACATCACGACATGACACATCAGCATCCTCTCTCCCAGCAGCATTCTGTCTTCAATCCCTTCTGGCTGCTAGGAGGGAGCGGGGTGGAGGGGTGGAAGGGGCAAAAGGGCAAGTTTTTCCCCATTCTGCCCCACAGCTGCTGGGTGGGAGGTGATCTCTACTCTTACCTGTGGGGGGATCCCAGCAGCTCCTTTTCTTTCCCCCTATGGGAGGGGGAACTTCAGCGACTCCCACACTGCTGGTCCATTTGCTCAGTGCTCCCCGCGCTGCCTGATAGAGTGGAGCGCCGATCAGATGCCTACATTGCGAGAGCCGCCTGTAGGGCCATGAAGAGCCACATCCGGCTCTAGAGCCACAGGTTGAGTATCACTGGTCTAAACAAAGCCAAAAAGGTACAATAGAATAAGGGCCCCTGTTTAGATCCTAAAAGGATCAGATAAAACCACAAAAATAACCCTTAAGTAAAATATAAAACATACTGTCTCGCTTTTAACATTTTCTACTTGCAGCTATCCAGCAACTTGAGTAGGAAACTAAAGGAAGGTTTTCCTCTTTACACTTTTAGAACACTGCAGGAGCTTGTCCACAAGCACGCAAACATGGATATTTTGCACACGCAAATGCTATTTGTGGTTTACAGCCCATGCAATAGTTCTTTGGAAGATATAAGCAGGAAAACTCCATATTTAATATGGCCATTCAACAAGACAAAATTAAATGAGATACGTAGTAATATAGATACTCTATTACATTTTGCTTGCTACTGTTTGATTACTGTGAAATAGCATTTCTGTAAAATATAATATGAAAAAAAGAAATAGGAACCTTGGCTTGAGGGTGTCCTGCCTCTATCAATCACTATAGCACCAGTGATTTCTTTTTTATCAGTATTTGGCAGTGCTGAGTCTGATGAGACACAGTAGAATAAAGCGCAGATCGGATCAAACTCTGGATCTGGTTCCAAATCTCGTCTTGTTCGAGCATGTAACTCCATACTGATGAGGGTAAGGTGCTGGACCTAGCAACAAATACAGACAGTATGTTAGTTTGTTCTGCAGGTTTCTTAAAAACAAAATTAAGAGAAGACTATCTGTGCAAATGAGGACAGTGCTGACATTTATATGGTGGTATTACATTGTAACTACAAGGTTCCACCCTAAAATTAACAGAAGTGAATAACCATGCATCTTTGGATCTCACTTTTTTGCAAATAGCACCATCTTAGGAAAAACGAAGATTCATCACTAAACACAGCTTTATACTCAGTTATGAAAATTCAGTATGTGTGTCTGAGTACTGTATTCTTCTACTAAAAGGAGAAAATAAGACAAAAACCAGACAATGTTCTACTTCAACAATTGTAAAATCCTGTAGTGTTTTCAAACACCTTTGTATATTGAGCTGAATCACATTTCTGAACTGATCAAGGACAAAGAATGACTCTTGATCTTTCTTCTCCCTTCCCTCCCTCACCCAAGGCAATCATGAAGCCTAAGCCCTACAGGAAGGTAGGGAGAATACCTAACTTTGCCTTCAGGTGCATTAATGAACTGCCACATCATACTGCCAGAGCTTCTTGCAGAATGGTTTACATTTAGAAAATGCTAATTTTACTATATACTGTCAACTTTTGACTCTGCAGTAAAGACAGTATTATTTAATACTGTTTCAACACCATATTGCTGCTCTGTTGTCTTGCATAATATTGCTCATAATGTGGATTAATAGAGAGGTTGGACAGATTATGAGGGGAAAATTAAAAGTATTTCTGTGTATATAGGATGCTCTGGGGGCAGCCTGATTTCCTCTAGATTGGCATACAAACATCACTGGGTGAAATTTTACTCCATCTCCATTTCCCCAGGATCACTGTGGCTTCTCTTACGTCTTTTACTTAGTGCTATCTTCCTATCTCCTCTATAAACTGACCAACATCTAATTCCAGGTGTGCAGACTGTTTAGGAGTCTGTATATGACTGTCTGTCACATACACAGGCTGCTTGCCCTGTCAGCAGCCAAACACAGCAGTACTGTATTTATACTGCTTCCCTTTCTCCAGCACTTTGATTCCTTTCCCCACATCACTCACCTACATTAGATAGATAAAAAGAGACCTTCTTTGAGATAGGCAGCCTTTTGTTAAATGTAGTAGAAACTGTCCAACAGGTTCAGAAGTTAACAAGTAGAAATACCAGGAGGGCCTTACTAATTGCTGCCAGATGCCTTATTTCTTAAGGAAACAATCCATGAAAATTATGGTCAACTAGTTTTTCAAGTAACATTTTTATGACAACTTACTATTTCTTCCTTCTGATTTTTCCCCCATTTTTATTTTTAAAGGGTGGTTTACCTTCTTCTCAACCAAAATACTGTGAAATCTAGTTCAATACTGTTACAGGCATTGGGCATCAAGCTGAAACTGGTAGATCAACTACTTATAAGCTGCAGACATCATTCACTGATTAATTCTTAAGTTATTTAGGGACCCAAGAGAAAACGACTTTATTTTCAGTATAAAATCAGCTTGATAAATTATAATTTTATTAAGTGACTTGTAAGAGTAAAGTTACCTCATGTAAAGATTTTGCTTCCTGCAGGTTTTCCACACTGACTTTAAAACCATAAGTATTATTTAAAGATGGTCCTTCAATCTGGGAAGTCTCTTTCTTTGGAGCACCGAGGGCAGCAAATTGATTCTTATCAGGCAGGGGAAGAAAAAAAACACAGGATAGTGAGAAAACACAGGTTGCTAAACTCATATGTAACATTAAATAATAGGCAGTATTAAATACAAATTTATCAATGAAAATGCAAATGCTACACTGCAAATTACTAAAAAGTCCCCAACCTTCTACTATCTCCTCATTTCATTTTTCAACATGCAAACAACTGTTGTATCTTTCTGCCTTTTAGGAATAATTTTAATCTATAGCCAAGCAAGAGGCAGTTTGAAATACTTAAAAAACCTCTCAAACAATCAAAAACTCCCAGAACCCTACCAAAAAAAACTCCAGTCCCAGATATACTGGCTTTCTTGGAAGTCTGAGGATATGGAAACCAGCAATTCTCTATTCTCTCTTGAGCTACAATTTGTCAAAAAACCCTGTTTCAGTCATCACTTTTTAAGGCACTGAAATAAAGGTATATTAAGTACCTCCTTGAAATAAGTGAATACATTAAGAAGAAAAAAATACTGGATCACTCCAGTAATGCACCTAGCCCTCCATTCTGTTCCAACATGGAGAGAGGAAACACTGTTTAAGTAAAATAAGTCCAACCTCTTTCTCCTCCGTTGGCACACCACAAACTGCCCTTCTTGTTTACAGAAAATGCTTAGAACATTGTCTGAAAACTAATACACATAGAGACACATAAATATCCACAGGTCTGGGTGTGTGTGTATATATATATATATATATACACACACAAGGGAAATCACACTACAACTTAAAAATGATGTTGTAACTCAAAGAGCAAAGCATCTTTATATGGTGTCTCTTTAGTGTTTCATTAGTTTCTCACTACCCTAGAGCAGCATTCTCAATCTCCAACTTACGCCCGCTTCCCCCAAATTAAACTCATAAATTTCTTCCTAACTTTGAATGTGCTCTGATTCTACAACATTTGTACCATATCATTTTAAATGTATTTTCAAGATCTTAACAGCAAAAGACAAAAACACCAAAGAAGAAAGAATGGAAATGTGTATATGCTACAAAATAAAATACGTCTGTGCAGAAAATGTTATTTTACCTTCATTTGTGTGGTTAGAAGTACTCTTCGAAGACCATCAGTATTACTTCCCCTCTTGTGGCTCAGTTTCTGAGCTTTTGGTTCTGTAAACATGAGTGAAAGACTACTTAGCCTCAATAGCATTGTCTAAGCATTAAACAACATGCAAGGAACAAAAGAGGCATTTCATTAACATTACAAACATATGTTATATACATAAGCAAATACAGCTTTATCCTTTGTCAAATCCAAAGCACAACTACTACAATTTGGTATTTATGGACATATAGGAACATAAATAAGTTACAAAGCCTCACATCATTATCATCTTGATTATTGCAATGTTACTCACACTCTACATTGAGATTTTTTTTTAAATACAAGCAATATAGTCAACAAGATTAAAAAAATCCCCCAAATAAGCAAAACTTCTAAATTAGGCTTTCAACCAGCACTTCAGATACTAGAGACTGTTAGGAAGCAAATGGATGGTCTACTTGTAGACTTTTCCAATAATTCAATAGTTACTCTGACAATAATGCGCAGAACTTTTCCTTTAAAAAAATAATTTTAAATATATTTTTGCAGAGATATAATTTTTTTCTTATTATGTAGAAAGAAATGTATTTAGATTTGTGTTTGTGTGTGTGTGTGTGTGTGTATTATTAGAATCACTTAATGATTTACCTGCAGATAAAGGAGTAAAACCAAGAACTTCAGGTATTCCATCTTGGTTTTTTCTGTGTGCAATGGGTGTACTATGGAGACAAACTGATTCAGAATTTCCAGGATCTTCATTAACTGGAAACGGGGATGTGTCAAAGGATGTCCGAACGTTCTCCTGGGTGCATGGAGAATTTTGTGTACTTCCAACATCGTTTCCTTCCCCAGAAGACAAAATAATATCCTGATTTTTCCACTCTGTGTCTTCTAAACTGGACTGTTTAGGATCTGGAGATGCCACCTGTTGCCAAGGAGGAAGCACTGGAGAATCTGGAGAACTGTAACTGACATAATAATCTTCCTCCTCCTCCTCCTCCTCCTCCTTATCATGTTCTAGAGCTGAAGTAGTGTGTGTCTTGCTTGCACATGAAGTTTTATTAGAGTCTATGTCATTTTTAGTATTTACAGAAGTTCCTATGGTGCTTATAGACTTATCACAGGTTTCCTTGGTTTGTGTTTTTGTATTTTCTGCCACGGAGGCAGGAGAAGTCTTTGTAGGCACAATAGGTCTTTCATCTTCCAGGCTAGACAAATTCAAATCTTTAGCTACTTTTATTACTTCTATAGATTTCTCTTCAGACAATACTGCAGAGCTGGAATTGTCATCTGCCTTTGCCTGCTCAGCAGGATGACTCGTAGGCAATTTCTTGAAATGTTCATACTCTTCTTTGGCATGAAGCCATATCTGAACTTGCTGTTGGCTTGGAGCACATTTGCATGGCATTATGACTATTTTTTTGTCTTCACTAGTTTTATGGCTATTACTTTCTCTTTTATTAACAGTAGAGTGACCATAATGAGGAGGAGATCCTGGTCTAGGACATTCTGTCATTGCTGAAAATGCAGTCTTCCAGAGTCGTAGACCTTCTAATGAGAAGTCCCCCTCAAACTCAAGGAGGTCATTTGGAAGTCTGGTTTCCACTGTGAGAAGCCGCCCTCCGATCTCCCTGTGAAGAAAAATAGTTTGAATTACTGTTTTACTCCAAACTGCACTGCAGGCAGTCCTCCACATGACAGAAAAGCAGAGTATTACTAACTAGTTTTCTCACTATGCAATTCCCATGGGCAGTATTTTTATTTTACAAACCATGAAGGCACATTCCCACTTACTACAACAATACACAATAAAAAATTCAAAGTATCATGAAAGAAAATGGGTATTTGGATTGAAAGCACAGTAACTTTCAACTTCAAATAGATGTATATCAGACAGGATCTTTCAAGTATCTGTGCCACATAACAGCATAAAATTGTTTACAGGAATAAATTAAATGTAATATAATCACAATCACGGGTAGACAGAAATGCATTTAACACAGTACCTTGGCTTTTCTGGAGCATCTGAAGGATTGCTACAGAATGGTTCCTGATAGACTGTTTCTGCGAGATCATGATCCAGCAAAGTTGCCATGATTTCTTCACGACTGGGTGGGGACATGAGAGGCTTAAGAATGTGAGCAGTACGTGGTGTAAAGCTTCCACTCTTGGATTGTGAGGGAGAACTGGTTGATCTTGGTGAACTATCTGGAGTTGGAGTTAATGCTTCATTGTTTCTTGAAACATGTAATTCTAAATCCTCAGAAGCTGCATCTAGAAGTTCACCATCAGGTGATGACAATAAGGATGTAAAAGAGGTATTAACTGAATCAAGTGGTTGACAGGGTTCAAAAGTGGTTTCTTTTCTAATGTGGCTTTGAATCCAGTCTGAGCAGGTTGGCTGAGAAAGATTAAGGAATCTCTCTTTGTTTACTGTATTTATATTCAAACTGAATTTTTCATTTAAACAGACTTCAGTCTCTTGGGTACAAGAGGTATCAATAAAACTAGATCTAAAAGTTGAAGAATGAATGTTTTTCCTCCATTGACTATGGCAGTGGTTTTCACTATTATCTAGTGAGGTCTTCTCAAAAAGCTCAGGGCTCAGGGAACCAGACCGTATCCATTTATTTGTGCTTGAAGAATGTTGCTTTTCATCCTCAGATTTTTGGTCATTATGACATAGAAAGTCACCTTCTGTTGTTTGTCCAGAACCAAGATCCTGAACTGCATCACTCAAGAATTTCTGGGGCAAATTTTGATCTGCTGGGACAAACTGGCTTGCAGAATAAAAACTGCAAAATCCACTTTGCCCTATAGTATTAATATCAAAGTTGTAATTGTGGTCTGGAGATAAGCTGTCTTCAAGTGAGTAACAGCTTTCAAAACCAGGGTCTGAAAAAAAAATGGGGCTGTCATTAGATACAGAATGATCAATGTGATTAGTAATTGGCTGGCTTGAAGACTCCTTTTTTGCAAGTTTTGCTGCTTTTTCTTTAGGTTTTGTGCTCCTGGGAGAACGAGATTTTCTTGATGATGTGACTGGTCGTGACCTTTTGATGGCTTTATTCTGTTCAAGAGGGCATGATATGCCCTTGCTCAGCTGTGATTTGTCTGGCAATGGCTCCGGTGCAATACTGGCATTCTGAGCTTTCTGCTGTCTCTTCTGGAGCAACTCTTTCAAAACAGCCAGACCAGACTGTCCTTCACCAAATGCTGATGGGGCCACTATATTCCTGTTTTTATACTGGGAGATGGGTTTTGGTTGCATGGTTGTTTCTGACAGAGGCCTTTGTTTTGTGGTTTCTGGTTTAAAATGTGACATATCCAAAATAAATCCTCTCTGGTTTTGATCACAATTTAACTGTTTCACTGGACTCTTCAAAGATGTTACAAAACAATTTTTAGGCAGTTGAAGTGGCCCAGGGTTTTCCTCAGATGGCTTAAGAATAGAAGAACAAGGATCAGAATGCTTGGATGCCTCTGGTAAACAAAAAATCTGCTGTTGATTATTGTCTTTACAATGCAAATAGTTAGTGGTATGTAATTGATCCATCTTTGCTGTGTCCAGAGAGTCACGGGTTTCATTTAATTTCCCAGCTGGTGGCAAATATCTGATTTGAAAATTTTTTACCTCTTCTGCTTTTGGAGAAGTCTTATCTTTTGAGATATGAGCATTCTGTGTTATGTGAGTTAAGTGATTAGATGGATCAAACATGTTTTGAATGAGAGAAGAGTCCTTCATTCTAAATATAGCACTCTGAGTCCTGGACCTCTGAGAGCTCATTTTTGGTACTTCCCTTCCAGATGCTGTAGAAGTAGATGTGAAAGATGAATGAGGGTCTTCCCGTGGAGCAGGCAAACACTGTGCATCTACAGGCTTATCAATTTCCATCAGTGAGTGAAAACAGCCCAATGAATTACCTTGTGTATCAGCTGAAGGGAGCTGTGCTGATGGCAGATATCCAGCTGAATAGCCAGGAAGAGGACTGTCTTTGAGGCTGTGAAGTGGCTGAGAGCAGACAGAGTTATAAGAAATCTCATGAGGATCTTGATGCTTCAGCACAAACTTGATTTCTGTAGTAGAGTGACTACTTTCTTTTTCATCTTTAAACACAACGCGTTTTCTTGAGGACGCTTTTTCAGCTGTTTTTTGTTTTGTTCTAGGTTTCTTCTTTCCATCATCTGGTGTTTTATCAACCTGGTTAATCTTTTTCTTTTTCTTGGTAGATACAGTGGGGCTAGCAAATTTCTTTTTACATTTCTTAACCTGAGTTTTTGCTCTACTAGTTTTTCCTACACTAGTATTAACAGTCTTGCTGTTGTAGATATTGGGCCCCCTACTAAATAAAGCTTCTCTGTCCAGGTTGGTCAAAATTTCTTCTGCTTTTGGATCAGTGGGAGACCAGCAGCGAGGTGGAGATGTGTTTACTGGGCTTGTGCTTCTCTCAGAAAGAAAACCTAACTTAGACATAACATCACTATAGTTATAGTCACAGTCTTCAGCTTCAGCACTGTAGGAGGGTGAAGGAGGAGAAAGAATTGTATGAGTCCTTTTTCTGAAAGATAAAGTTCTTTTAATATTTGTACTACCTGTTTTTTGTGGTTTTCCAGCTTTTTTCTTGGTTGACTTATGTTTTGCTTTCCTTTTGTGACTTTTCTTTGGTGTTAGTGGATAAATAGGATATTTGGTTGCAGGAGAGTCAGGAACTTTTGGCCAAAAGTCCTTTAAAGGTGCAAGCTTTTTATATAAATTCATCTTTTCCTCTGTGAGTACTACTCTTTCCTCACTAGAATCTACTTTCCCCAATTTAACAAGCATATTTTTTCTCCCTCTAAATCTATTGATGATAATATATTTAATAATAACAGGTGGCAATTTTTTAGAAAGTTTTCTACGCTTTCGAGACTTCTGAGACCCATCCAAACTTTCAACACTTTCCATCGGTTGAGGTAGATTAATTTTTGAGTTGTGTGCGACGAAGCTCGATTCGCTGTCTTCAGTCTCATAATTCACTTTCCGTTTCGTTCGGAGCGTGTACTTATTCCCACACAGTCCAAATGACTGCTCAGTTTCAAGAGATCCATCTGCAAACTGGCAGTCAGTGTAATTAGCAGTACTTGTAGGCATTTTGTTTTCAAAAGCCTCAAGAGGAACTTGAACTAAGTCACCAGGTAAAGCACTATCCTTATCAGGAATGTTACTACAGGCATTACCTTGTGTATAGCAGCCTTCCTTCACTGATGCAACATCATTTACACTTGCAGGCTCCTGACGATTGATAAAATTATGCTTCTTTTTATTCAGTTTCAGCCTGGACTGTTTGTTGCCCTGCTGTAATTTGTATGTCACGGGAGCTAACTTCTGTGGTCGACTGAGACAATTAGAAAGAACAACACTAGGAAAGAACATATAATGTGCTGCTTGTTGACTGAGGCTTGGCTTTTCCGCCTTGTGCTCCTGAAATTCTTCATACCTAATTTTAAGCTTATTAAGGCCACCCTCATCAGTGTTATTTTCAAGTGAATGTACCACAGTTCGACTGCCTCCTGAACAAGGAACTAATTCACAATTTTCTGTAGCTGTTGCTGGAAAAAAACTATTTATACTTGCACTGCTGGATTTGTCATTTACTTCAGAGGACATTTTACCTTTGGAGTGGCTCATATCAGAAAAGTTATATAAATTTTTATTCAACATGTTGTCACCAATATGGCGGCCCACATGCATAAAAGAGACATCCTTTTCAGCCTTCCTAATGCTAATGTACTTCCTACTAGGTATTGGTCTGTTCACTGATGAAATATCATCTTCATAGTCAAAAATATTATTTCCACATGAAGGAACTGGGAGAGTCTCTGTCTTGCTGCTCTCTGTGTGAGAGTTTTCTGCATGGGTACTATTGCTGAATGGAGTTGGGTACTTGGCTGAGTAAGTGCTTTCTTTTGTTAGAGAATGGACTGAAAGTTCAGGTCTTGTTTCTGTGTTTGGTTGTGAGAGGTCTTCTACAAAATCTTCATTATTCAAAACATGATTAGAAAGGGCACTTGTGTGTTTACACTGAAAAGTAATTTTAGCAGAAGATGGGGGTTCTAGTGTAGCAGCATCTTTGTGAAAGATTGAGGTCTTTACAGACATTTTGCTTGTTGCAATGACAGAGGAGTGAGTTCGAGAACTTTCATTATTCAAAGGATTGTCTGAAATGGAAGAAAAGCAATTTTATTCTAGTCTTCCTGTAAAAAAATAACCTAAGGCATTAAAAATTTTAATAGTATTTTCCTGAAAGCCTTTCCATCCAAATAAGAAACAAAACTCTTGCAAATCGCATTACATTTATCATCATGACAACTAGACACCCTGACTACATGAGTTGCTTTATCAAAATCACATTGTCAGTACATTTGTCTCAGGCATTTTGTCAGTTATTCCTGAATGGCAGACTTGCATACAATTGTCAAAGATTTCATGCTGACTTTCTGAAAGAAGGCTTCACAATCACTTTCAGATGACTATATAAAAACAGACTGATTTCTAGAAAAGTTTATATGCTGCTTTGTCCCTGAGAAGTATGTATACTCATTGGCTCTGAAAAACAAAACTCTTATTTAGATGACCTTCCCCATGCAGAAAAGTCATTGCACAGAAAGCTAAAGTAGTACATCTCACAACATGGCAAGGGATTTATATGAACTGTGCTGTGCACTAAACACAGGTAGTTTCCTGCACTTCTGTGTAGCAGAGCAATACAGCACCCATTCAGGTGTTCATGCAAGAAGCTTGCACCAGTTAGTTAGATCCTGGACTCATATCCATGTATTAATGCTCCCACATAATCTGAGACCAGCAGGTGCTGTGGTAATTTGTCCTGTGCAAACTCATCACATGGTTTGTGTGATGATTTTCATCTCTTTCAGTGATACTTTCATCACATTTACTGTGGGGTAAGTATGGACAGAGACGTGGTAACAAACTAACAAGTGTGTGCTTGCTCATAACCTTGCTGAACAAGTAGCTTGACAGAGGTAGTACCACTACAAAGAGGCAGCTACCACAGAGCACCTAGCACACAGAAATTTGTTCCATCTCTTGTATCCACATCTTTAGCTGAAATGTTGAAGGGGGATAGGAGTTATGGAACTTGCTACATGACCTGAAAGCATGTGCTGCACACTGATGTACTAGACTGGGGATCCTTTGGGCCTTTACTCTAAGTCTCAACCAATATGGGGATCATCTTAGATTCATGCTTCCTTCAGCTTAGCAATTTATTTGCTGCTGGCTGAGAAAAATAAAAGGAAGTCCCAGTCTGTTTCTAGTAACATTTTCTAATGCACACAGAATTGCTGAGCTGTGAAACACAGCTGGGAGACACTGCCTATTATTCTTTGAAGAAAGGAGTCCACAGAAAGAAGGAGGATGATTAACTGAAAACTCAGAAAATGGGAGTTTGGTGGTGTCAACAAACGCCTGGAAAATACCTGGCTATTCAGATACAAAAACTGCAAAAATACTTGCCAGTCAATCAGATTATATGGACACAGATTCATGTGTGGATAGGCATTTTCTAATTCAGACAACCTGGACTGAGATCTGTTTTGAATTTACTCTATCTCATATTATAAGAAATCAGTGTAAAAGTTGACAGAAATACGCCTTCTAAGCTGACGTGATATTTCACATACTTAAAATATGCTTAAATTTAAACAATTACTTAAGAAACAGTCTCTTTAGCCAGCAGCATCTCTTACTACAACAAATTAGAAAGTATGGCAAATAAGGAAATCACAATTGCATATCTGACAAAAGCATACCATATTAGCAATACATCAAATCATGTATTAATCCTACCATTATACCTATAAAAACAAAGGAAAAAGCAAACTATGTTTTAAACACTAAGCACGAAAGAATAGCTGTAGTTATCTATAATCTATCTAGTAAGATCATACAGTTCACTTTCTCAACTGAACATTATAATGTGACTTGCAGATGTTCTAATGAAACAAATAATATTATTTATTTCCCTAACTTCAAAATATGCACTCTGTTGACTAATGTTATTTGATCAAAGATATTGATCATGTTATAAAGATGGCAAAAGATCTCTACAGATTAATTTTTTTTTTTTACAGATTTTGAAAGGCAGTTCCTTCTGCAGTGGCTTTGCCACTCATAGTTTTAACTCATGCAATCCCAAATGAGAATATGCAATCTGCAGAATGAAACACAGGCCCAAACAAAAGCTCACTATAGTTTAGCATGTGTGGCAAATACTTGTAAAGAATCATCTAAATCTACACAGTAATACATTCATTATTTACAATAATCTTAGGAGGATAAATGATCCCACAGAATCATTACTTTTAATATAATATTTGGGTTTTTTTTCCAAAGAACTAATTAAACTATGTCCTTTTTTGGATTATAGATAGAATATGAAAATCAGATTCTGGTAATTCATAGAGGGCACTGAGTTTAAAATACAGTTGTTTTTCAAGGAAGATGTTAAGGGCCTGCTTCTGCAATCTGTTGAGAACTTTTCCTTCCAATTGAAACACGGACTGAAAATGGTCAGCACTTTTGAGAACTAGCAATTTGATGTGAAAATGAACTATGACTCAACTTCCAAAGCTGATTCTCTATTTACTTACCACCATTTTCATCTGCAGTTCCATCTAACTGAGGTATTGAGAGATTAGTTAGGATATTGTTACCACTCCACTCCATTTCTTCCTCCGAAGACGAATCCTCTTCTGTTGAACTTCGATGCATATTTTTGCCAGCTGACCTGGAGGAAAGTGAAGGAACTAATTGATGCATAATACCTCTATTAAGAAACACCACGGGCCACAGGGAACATGAAACTCAATGGGGTGTGGTGCTATGTGGTTGCATAATTTGGGGGAGCAAAAGGAAACAAACAAACATTTTGTCACATTTCTCACTGAGAAAGTAAAAATATTATTCAATGTTACTATTTTAAGAGGCAACAGCAGTAGCCAAACATTTTAAACAGCAGGATTCACTAACTTAAGAAGATGCAGAGAAGGCATTTCGATGTTTAATTTTAGTTCAATTTTACTGCAATTTAATTTCATTGCTTCAAAGTGCTTGAAATTTGAAGACTAAACCAACTATGCAAAATTACTTCAGTTCAGCTGTTAGTGAACAGATGTCTACTTTTTTGTGGTGTTTTTTTTTTGTTAAGAAGTCTTACTGTATTATAACAATTCTCTCTCTTGGCAGGCTTAACTAAATCATGACCAAGAAAACTATGCTTCATTCCACCTCTCACTGAATGTTCTGAAGCAGCAGTTGTTAATACTTAAGCTGCTTTTACTAAGTTAACTGTTCTACACTGCCATGTTTACAGTCATAAATTCACTGGGAAAAAAATAAGCAAAGCTTAGCTTCTCTGGATTTTTTGTGTTTGCTTTATATGGGCATAGGGAAAGGAAAAATATCACAGAATATCACAGAAAACCACAAAGAACAAATCCTCCAGTATATTATAACTACAACCACTTAGGAAATTGATTTCTTTTTTAAAATAAAGTGTGAGATAGACAAAATTCTTACCAGAAATAAGCTATTTTGTGACTACACAAAAGAAATACAGATACATATTAAAGAACTGAAGTTTGGGATTTTAAAATTTGTTTGTTGTTTGTTTAAGTTTGTGTAATACCTTAAAAGATATAAATACAAATTTTTTTAATTTATAGGAAAGAAAATCCACAATAACCTAAATAGAGTTTACTTCTGCAGAATGTTTTGATGACTGGAGTTAGACCAGCATGAATTATATTTATGGTACCACTCCAGACATCTGAATGTCAGCACAGAGCTAATTTAGATCAGGACAGATTTGTTAGTTCAGAAACAACAGGCTCAAATGTAAGCACATCATTTCCACTCACATCTGGAAGCGTGACTTGGAGAATCAAGTAACAAGCACAGCTAGGTACAGTCTCCATGATCTAAGTGAGCTTAGTTGTCCCTCTTCTATGTTCCCAAAACGTGGAAAAGCGCAGCACAAAGCAATCAGCTTGATATGCAAATTAATATCAAACTGGGGATGTTTCTTCCAACCTGAATTATGCTGTAATCCCAGGTAAATCTTTGTCAACTTTAGCAAACCGAATCAGCCTGGAGATGACTTCTGCAGGTGACTTGGATTTTTCGTCATTCAAGCCTATCAGTTTGGATTCCAGGAAAATTTATGTAACACACATGATATCACCACACATGAACTAGTCCAGGTCTTGGTGGGCTTTTTTTCTCCAATTCAATACAAATCAAACCCAAGCCATTGAATTCATTCAATAGGTTGTGGTTACTCCTCATTGGCTCAATAGATTTTCTGAGATAATGTAAGATTGGTAAACACTCACTAACAGAAAAGCCTTAGTATGGATATGCAAGGATGCATTAGGAAGCCACACAGATGGAATGAGCCTGAGCAGAGTAAAGTCAGATCCATCATCAGACTCAAACTGGTTCTTCACACATGAGCAGAATCATGCAGGGGGCAAAGATACCCATGGCTTGTGTCTGAAATCAGTCCAAATTCTGTAGAGATCTCAGTGAAACAGAACTTGTAATTCCCTCTGAACACAAGCTCACTCCCTGCGGAAGCACACGGGATGCACATTTTCCCTAGTGTTTTCTGTCTGGGATTAAGGTGTAGGCATATGTGAGCAAGATATCAGTGAGACAGCTCATCAAGTCTCTTGAGTTTTTAAATAGGATTCTTTTCTGCATGAAAGCAGTTAATTGCTTCAGAATCCTACCTGATTCCTGAAGCTGTACAGTCGAGCCCATACAGAGCTGTGCCTGAGCTAATGAATTCTGCAAGATACAGATTTTCACAGTAACTACGACTAAACTGAAGTTTGATGTGAAGTGTTTTGGATGGAAA
This sequence comes from Geospiza fortis, assembly GCF_000277835.1. Classification (NCBI taxonomy): domain Eukaryota; kingdom Metazoa; phylum Chordata; class Aves; order Passeriformes; family Thraupidae; genus Geospiza; species Geospiza fortis. The sequence goes on from NW_005054306.1 coordinate 4,254,428, forward strand.
TTTCAACTTTTTAGACTACTGGAGGGAATAAAACCTAGAAAATCACAGGTCAGATAGGAAAACTAGCTTAAGAGAGCAATTATCTCTAGAACTAGGAGACTAATGAACTAACTAACTTCTGGTTCTGTTACAACTTTAATGCACCTTATGGAAATAAAAGCAGCATTTCTATACCTCTCTGGTTCTCTTAAACATAGTATGATTACAATTTCTGATGTAGAAAAAAACCCGCAAATATAAAAATGTTATGTCAGTGAAGTTCCTCACACTTCAAACAGAATTATAAATATCAGAAGCTGTGCTGAAAGCAGGGGTCAAGAGAAACTGGATATAGCTGCTTTCAATGCCTGTCAGTGCAGACTGTACAAAAGGTCATTACAACCTGAGAAGGTGTTCCAAGAAACTTCGCCTTAAATATATTGAAGTTGCTGACCTTTAGCAGTCAAGCAGAGTGAGCAACATTCACGTTTTGATTTAAGCTTTGAACATGGAAACAAATGGATGTTCTTCCTCAGGTTGCTCGGTTAGTCTTCATATGAATACTTCTTAAATATGGACTTCAGTAAAAGATGTACAAGATACACCTTAACATTTGTATCATATCCACGGTGTGACCTTACAAGCAAGTTACCACTAAAGGTTTTCTTGTATTTGGCATTGTAGAGCAAAAGCCTACTTAATTCTTCCTCAAAGAGCAAACTAGAAGCTTATGTTTGGCCAAACTTAAACAGTTAATCTATATTTCCAGATAACACTGATGAGTCACATCACCATCTAAACAATGTGCATTCCATCCCAAGATCTGCACAGATTTTTCCATGTTGTTAACAGAGACCTCTCTCCATCTCATTGGGCCCATAGCATACTTGAAAATAAGGTGGGAGGAAGGAAAGATCTGGCAGAAAAAAAACAAATTAAGAAAAGAAAATATATACCTCCTTTTTTGCCCAGGCTCTTCCACGCTACTGTCCCACCTCTGGGACATTAGCAAGCTAAGTTCCATTTCTTCTTTCTCACATTGTGGCTCATTTTCTTCATCATCACTGTTCTGAGAATTTTGCCAGCTTCCAAGAGAACGATGGTGAGAGAGTGTTTTTTGATGTCCCATCTGATATCCATCATTCTCCAGTCCAGCCAACAGATCAATCATGGCCTCATCAGCACTACTGCCCACTGCAGAAAAAGCCCATACAAGTAGAATCTATATTTTGTTCTACTTGTAAATGACTAGTTACAGTCTACCAGTAAAAAACAAACCCAACCAAACCAAAGAAAAAAGCCCCATACCATTTAAAAATCTACTAGTTTTTTACTATCTAAGGCAAGGCATGCTACAGAAACAAAGCTCTTTTCATATCTTATTCTTTCAAATTTTATTATTTATCTTTTCTAGCTCTGTATCTAAAACTTTGAGAACTTTCTTTTTTCTGCCCTCCTCTTCTGATTGTACCAGATTCAGTGGACTCACTTCTCTCACTCCACTCTCCTATTACCTCCTCATATTCAGTAAAGCTTCACTCTCCCCTTTCATTTCAGCTTGAGTGCCAGCTTCTGAAGCATCACTGCCTTCTCTTGCTCAAGAGCTGCATTAGCTTTGAGCACTTTTTTCTGTATCACTTGAGGACTTTCAGTCACTGCATCTTGTGAAAAGGGATGATGATTTTGACCAACTATTCCTCATTCTGTTCTTAAATATAATGCTCAACTTTGGCTCCCTTTTCATGTCACTTTAAGCTGTTCTATTCCAAGGTTTCTCAAAACACTGAAAGTTTACCTGACATCACTCCTCTTTAAAATTTTATATTTCTTTTATTTGACCCAAGCTTACAGTAATTTCTGCACTTCCCTTCTCTTTTGTTTTTTTTTTTCTTAAAAATCCTTCCAAGTCACAATTTTTTCTCACTCTCTTCCTACTTACCTATCATCTGACCTCATAATCAATTTATGACCTCAAGTCTACCAGGCATCTTTGTTACTTCTCTCTCCTTCTCTAGTTTAAGAACTACAATCTCTAATTTCTTTCCTTGGGAAGCATCATATGATTAAAATGATCTTGAGAATTATATAAAATAGACCTCAACATTGGTGAGAAAAGCATTTTCTTATTTTGCAAAGGCTTCACAAGATACCATGCAACCCTTTACAACAGAAACCACCCCCTTTTCCAGAGTTTTTGAATTAACCCACTTTCAATTATACTTTCTGTTCTTGGCTCCTTTGCCCTTTGTGAGGCTCATCATTAAACTCCAACCTCTATTTCATGTTAATATGAACCTTGGGGTGTAATTCACACACAATAGCAGAAGTCATGTGGTTCACAGTCCCTGTGGCACTACAACTCTACTACAGGAAACGTGAACACTGGAGCAGGCTATGAGGGAGCGTAAGAGATAAATACGCAGCATGTTACTCATAGTCACACAAGACATCAGGAATCAGCATGACAAGAAGGGAGGAGAGAAAGAAAGAGGAAAAAAAAGTAATATAATCTCAATTTGATTACCTAGTCAATGGAAAAAAAAAGACCATTTCAGCACTTCAACTTGGTTGAGCAATTCAAATGTACATATTATATGTATTACCCCCTATATATTATTTTAGCCACTTTTTATCCTCTCAGGTCTGCTCATGTTTGCCAGCTCCCACAGAATTTCTAATAGTTCTTTCAATAAATCCAAATCTTTGCCTATGAAACTTCTATAATCAAAATCTTGCCTATTCTCTGCAAAATAAAACTACACTCTAAATCTAACTTCATTTACTCCTCCTTTCTTAGCAAGAACAGATTTCAAGGTTGTATATTGTATTACCCACAGACATCTACTGTTGCCCAAGCACATACTCATATGCTATAGGTATCAAAAGCAATGGAGGCTACTACAGGTTTTAAATACTCCTCCCTGCTCTACACTATGTGGTTCACATTAACATTATACACTATGTTTACCAAAGAACATACATAGAGATATATCATGAACTATGTGCTTTTCATCTCCTTTAGAGTATTTGAACTATTTCTAGGTCATAGTTTTTCATACAAGGTCCTTTCTTGGTTATTTTAGGGTTGTTTCCCCCTTGTGCCTCACAATTTTACTGTCATGGTTTTTTCTCCTCCTCTTAAATATTTTGCTTCTTGTTTCTTTGCCTTCAACCATTCTTTGTATCTAAAAATTTTGGGAAATGCTCTGCTGCGACTTGCCTCTCATTATCAACCTACTTATTGCCCAGTACCTCCAGACAGCTGAGCTTCTGAAGACAGATCACATGCATGTTTTCTACCTTAACTGTATGAAAGATGCAGTCAGTAACTGCAAGAGTATCATGGACAGTCAAAATCATCATCATTCTGATAGTTTTAGCCTTATAGCCCTAGGAGCACAAGGAAGAGCAATACCCACAAGAGACTGCATTGAGCTGACCTGGCAAGAGGACAGGGCTTACTGAACCAGTCAAACACAGCAGCCTTTACAAATACAGTCCTGGTGACACTTCTTAGAAAACATAGGGTGTGTTTTGGTGGTGGTAGGGTATGTGTCTGTGTGTGTGAAGTCTCAACCTGTCTGAAAAACTCCTTGAGATAAATTACTTTCTTTCATGATGGGGAGCCTAAGGGAACACAAAGACTGTGGAACAATAAAATAGTCTGGAAGAAAAGACATTCCAGTCATACTCACTAAAAACAGTAGTCTGATTCAGTCTTTGAGACAAAGGCTGAAAGCACTGACTATTCTCCACAATGTTTAGAATTGCTTCTTCATTAATAAGTGCTTCCTCTTCTTTATCAGTATGCATCCTATTGGAGTCTTTAAAAGAAGAAAAGAGAAGAGAAAGTATAAAACTTCTGAGTCAAGAGACATCAATACATTATGAAAGCAAGCCACTTCAGAATGTATTTTACTATCCAAGTATATTTCCATTATTTGCTGTAGCAATTTTAGAAAGGCTTACACTAAAAATAACAAAAACCAAAACTACTCTTTGGTTTTTCGTAAGTAATAATCACAACTTCCTTGGCTTACTTCTGTTAATAGTATGAACAGACAAACTATGACACAGATTTATGCCTAAACAATTAGGATATTAAAAAACTCACCTTTGCTCATCTGTTTATCATCATGCACTTCTACCGTATTAGCTGGTGTACATGGAAAGGCTTCAGGAGAAAGTACCTCAGAATGTAGTGTTAGCTCAGCAGAGAACTCCTCTGACCCATTACTGTAGTCCAATGATCCTGACAACGTTCTAGTTAATTGAAAAGCAAGTTTTAAATGCATATTTAAGGTTTGCATAGAATACTATATTTTATGACAAATGGCTAAACACTTACACAGAGAAGTCATTTTGCTTGAGAATTTCTTTAAGTCTCTTCTGAAAAAATTTTTCACTCTCTGTTGCTGGCACAAATCCACGGTCTTTAAAATTTGAAAAATATTTGTTATTCAGTTTTACTTTGACCTCTCAACACAGAGAGCAGCTAAAATTACTGATTTTATTAGAAAAAGGATCAAAGTTGAAGTGCCTGATAATTTTCAGTGCCAAATTCGAGGGCTGACTTTCCAAGTGTATTAAAAAACTTTAAAATACTTCACATACTCCCAACTGATGTCATTTGCAACTGTAAGTATCAACAGCATTTACAAACCATGATGCAATTACCCCAAGGTGAGCATCCAAGAAAAATCAGTGAACATTTTTGAGAAGTCTGGCTTTTGCAGCCTCAATAACATCACACAGAAACACAGGAAAAAAGTCAACCAGAAAGTAGTCTGCCTTAGCCAGGAACCTGCCTCTTTCCTTCTTCCAATCCTCTGTCTTATTTGCCAAATATCATTCATATTTTAAAAGAAATATGTCCTAGGTTCTGTGGAGAATAGCCTGCTCACTATGCAATTACGTTGCAGAGCATAATCTTCCCCATGTAATGAATTTTACATAAAAACAGGGACATAAAGACAGGGATTTGTCTATCCTATTAGAATTTTAATCTAATATCACCTTAGCTATAATTCTGCAGAAATTCAATGGGACTGCCCTTGTGCATAAACTACAATGGAAAGCTTCAAGATAAAAGAGATTTAGTTTTGTGGGTATTTAAATGTTTTCCATCACAAAGCACACAATCTTAACTACCATTATCATTCATTCTGTCTAGAATGTTTTGCAGACAGCTGAATCATGATGCTGTTTTAGGCAGGGTTACATCATCTTGCTTGCAAAATTGAAAAACACATACTGGACCATAAGCAACCCTGGAAGTAAAAAAACCAGTACATCTAAAAATCCCTCAAACATGATACACCAATTTAAATTCTGTCCTCTTGCTTGCTTCTCATTCAAAACTTTGGATTAACAGCTGCTCAATTGTTTGGGTTTTTTTTACCTTGTGACTCAGGTGGCTTAATTTGAGAAGATTCACATTTCTGCCTCCGTCGCTGCTTTTCATCCTCCCATATAGCTTGCAAACCAGGATTCCTGCCAATCTGGGCTGAAATATGCAATTATACATGAAGGGAAATCTGCCAAAATGACAAAGCATTCTTTCCCCAAATTGGATTCTGACACTTTTCCTCATCTCTTTGTCATTCTAGCCTGTTATTTTTTAATTGCCATTCCGGCCTTACTCTAAGATTTGGTATTATGTAAAAGTTAAGGTGTAACTTCATTTGCTTTCTAGATCTCCTACTTTTAATCTAGATCTTCGGCTTTTTCTTGTCTTCCTACCAAGTAGTGTATATATGGGTGTATGTACATACATAGGCATACATGCACACATGATGCTGGTATTTCCATTAGTATTTTTCCTATAGGTCTGAAACCTTCTATTATGCATTTTAAAAAAACTCTTTATATTGCTCTGATAAGACACTATTTTTATAACCTCTTTTCTTTCAGAATTAACTATTTTTTAAAAAACTTTATAAATTTGAAGATCAACAATTCACTAACACTGAAATATGGATTGTGATTTAACTAAGATGAGCTTTAAAAGTAGAGCGAACTATGACAACATGGTTTCTGTTCTAAAACCATTTTTCATGGAAAGTTATTAACAATTCACCTTCAATATCCAGTTGATTCAAAATGTCAGCAGCTACTGCATCCACCTCCAATTCACAGGTACTTTGTGGCTCAACACCTTTCAACATTAAAGAGCTGTGACAACATAAATACCACAGATTAATTTTATCAATACACTGAGTTTGAAACATGCATCATCATTGTTTTTTAACTGGACTAATATTGAAAATTATTTTGAGGAAACAGGAGTGACTAACTGAATGCAGAATTATCAGTTCCCATCCTCACCTGTAAGTCCTTAAACTAATGATCATATTCAAATCTAATTAGATAGAATTTAACTTAAGATTTAACCTTCAACTTAAAAGGTTTAGCTTTTTCTTTTGTGAAGAGAAGAGAAGGTAGAGGTAGATAACTCCAACTACTAAAGCAATTACAATAATGTTCTTCTCCTCAAGCACAAGATGAAATGTTCTATATAACTCAGCCAATAGGACCAGGTGCGTAGGCAGGATCATGCACCCAGAAAACACAGCAGCAAGAAATTTTCTCTTATTTACAGTTCAGAACAATGAAGAGCAGTTTAACATTTACAACTAGTTTTTCTGGAGTTTTTTCTTTATTTAGCCTGGTGAATAACAAAGGGAGTATTAACAACCCTACCACATGCTGAATTAAGGATAGCTGGTTTGATGAAGACTTGAAATACTAGAAACAGATTCCAGATTGCTGTACCATTATCTGATCACCTTCCTGCTGTGCCTTTTCAGATCTGCAAATGTCAGTGACCTTCCACCTGCTGCTGTCAGTGAACAAATTTTAAGGAGGAAGGTAACAAACAGAAACCAGCTCGTAAAAGTCTGTTTACCCTTTAAAATCATTCAGGGCAACACTGAAAATCCACTCCAAGCTCTTCAACTTTCTAGTAGGGCTTATAGCAACAGGACAAGAGGTAATGGTTTTAAACCAAAATTTAGACTAGACATAAGGAAGATTTTGTGTTATGATGACAGTGATGAAATGCTGGAACAGGCTGTCAAAACAGGTGGGAGAAGTCCCATCTCTGGAAACATTCAATGTCAGGTTACAGGGCTCTAAGAAACCTAATGTAGTTGAACCTCTTCCTGTTCACAGCAGGAGGGCTGGACTAGATGACATTTAAAGGTCTCCTTGAACCCAAACTATGCACACTTTTAAAGACAATCCACTGCCATTACATCCCTCCATTCCCAGTCATGCCACCAGCTAGGAAACAAGCCCACAATATGCTCAAAATACATACTTCTCATGTCACACACTTTGGGTGTTCACTCATCAAAGGATTCAAACAGAGCTCTGCCTGCACAGTGGGCAACAGGAACTGGAGGCAAGCTGAAACTTGTATTTTGATCCCACAGTAACAAATGACTGCAAAAGCACTGGGAAATAAGACTGAGGGAAGAGGCTGCAAGAATTCTTAGCTCCTTTTACAAAACCAAAACACTTCTGGGAACAAGCAAAAAGGACTATGATACCGAGTGGTCAGAGACATCAGAAATGTGGTAAAGACTTCCCTTGACTTGTCTGGAGGATACAAAATCAAAGATGTGAGCTTCCCACTTTCACTGATTTCCTCTTTTAAAAGACAATAAAAAACCCCAAAAACTAACAGGGGTTGGAAAGAAAGATGAGGAACCTTTCTGTCAAAAAACTACAGTATTTCAATTTACATGGCATATTATTCAAATTAAAAACACTGAGATAATAACAGGCCTTTTCTGAAACAAATCTAGGATTTATCATTATAGTAGTCATTAATACTTCCATGATGAAGGCAGGGTTGGCAGTCAAAACTGCAGACTCTAAAAAGAGTTATGTGGAAGCTGATAAAAACACCTGACACACAGTAAATTCTTCATTAGACTTGAGGGAATGTCTTCCCAATACCACTGGTTCATTAGCTTGGCATTTAACATCCTTGTCAAGGCGAGCTTCTAGACACTTGCACTAGTTGAAGTCATGGCAGTAGCACTACAAGCTTCTGTAACATTCAGGTAAGCCACAAAGGCCAAGTCGTTTGTTCCTACTTCAGGAAAACCCTTGAAGGGCGTATGAAAGCAAAGCAGCTTTAACTAGCTCTTCTAACATTTTAATTTATGTTGATTAAAACAAGACCATGAGGTGGTGAGGGGGGAGTACAAACTGTCCTGAAGTACAGTTATTTAACATGGTTACATGCTGCTTTGGGAACTGGTTCAAATGAGTATTGGCAACAGCTTGGTCAGGTGTTAGGTTTGGTGCTTTTGCTCGTCTAAAACAAATGTGTGCAACATATTGGGAAAATACACAAGGTAACAATATTTCCCATTCTCCCTGAACAACACACGTTTCCTCAGCACCTACAGTGCTGTTTTAGCAGGTGAGAAGACAGCACAAAGAAGTCAGAACATGTCTAGTCTCCTCACAGTGGTAGTTGATTGAAAATATGAACTATTTCATGTCATTAGCAGTCGTAATGCCTTGGAATATATTCAGAAGTGGCCTGTTCAATACAAATTTCTTTATACAACAGACTAATCACCTGCCTCACATCCCACACATCAGTTTTGCAAAGAAAAGTAGCAGTTTAGGTAATGCCAAAATCATGATTTGAGAATATCTGTATTAGAACAAGGTTGGAAGAGATGAATTAGCAAGTCCCAAGCAAAGCTTTTCACAGCATCTATGTTTCATTTTTTAAGAAGGCATGTAAAGATACCTGTTCACCAAGAAAGAACTTGCAATACAGGTATATGAAAGACAGGCTTGAGTGAGGTAGTGTAGAAGGAACCCAGCTGCAGGAGAACAGAAATTTACTCTGTGAAGAAGCAAGATAAATCAGGGTTGCACAACAATGAGTTGCCATGGCTAGGCTACTTGGGATACCCACACTAATTAATTTTAAATTGCCTTTTACACCTACACACTAGGTGAAAAACTGCAATACAAATCCATTTTACTTTTGTATAAAAAGCTCCAAATACATTATTTGGAGAACAGGGAAAACGGTCCTTATTTTTGAAGAATGTAATATCCAAATGAAGAATGTAACTCTATCCACTGACACAAAAACTATAGTTCAGGGTGAAACTTGTGCTCAAAGAAATTACCAAGGTTTGGTTTCTCAGATGTTGAGACAATGAATTAAGGCTACAGTCAACACTTTTTAAAAAATGTGCTCACTACATGCAAAGATCAAAGCCCTTAAAAACCTTTAAGAATAATCAACAAGGTCAGTATCTTAATTCCCCAATGTTAATGACAGCCTAAGGAAACAAGTTCTGTAATGACCCCATCCGAGGTATTTGTAATGTTAAACTGAGAACAAGAGACAAAAACTAACTTCATGGAGTATCTGGAAGGTGTTACTGAACTGTGCTGATAAGGACTCTAAAATTTCACGTAATAATTTTCCATGCTCTGCTCATGGCAGAAAACAAGTCCTTGTTTTCAGGATGTTCAAGTGACTTATATAATGTGCATATTATATTAAAAATCAAACAGCTAAATAAAAACATGCACAGGCTGACAAGCGAGAAAAGCAATTATGACAGTCACAAGCTTAGCAAAAATCTGCAACATTACATATCTGCTAGACTGTGCAGAAGTGTTATTTGTCAGATCTCTCCACTTCCATATAAACTAGTGTCTAATAGCAAATCTAAGATTTAAAAAAAGAAAGTGTTTCTCAAAAGCATTCTACCAATCATTCTGCTTTTAACACATTATGTCCAAGTGGTAGACTCGACTGGCAGATACTCTAAGTCTGATGTTTACCAGAAAGTTTTCTCAATGGAACTCATAGAAGTGTTTCATCATTTATTATCAGTTGCCTGAATGGGATAACAAAATGTGTCTCATATCCAGAACTCCTGATGTCAAAAACTGTTGGATAGCAGTACCAGGTTCAGGTGACTGCTGCCCATTTTAGGGAAGGCTTTATAGGTTTCAGTGCAATAACACTGGCAAGTATTATACCTAAAAGCCTTACAGGGATTCGCAGGCACTAGAAATTTTGGACATTTGTCTACTTGATAACAGAATCATTCTAGAATTACATTTTAAAAAAATGTCTCTGACTTAATACAGTGCACTTATCATAGCAGCGAATCAATAATTTGGAGATTTGCCAGGAGCAAGACAGGACATGGCTGGGTTGAGTGCTGTTCTTGGTAAGTGGCTGAGTAGCAAGGTGCTTTCTAGCATGAAAGAGGAAGTTCAGTCACCAAGAAAATTTGACATAGTTCTCAAATGTTTTTTGAAATAAGGCACCATCACTAGCATTTACTCAGCAAAATGCTGCTGATGTTACACATGTGACTTTTATATTTTGCATATTACCTTCCAGGTATCCAGAATTGTATTTCAGCCAAGTGATATACTGTGTTCCAAAGTCAACAAATGCCCAATCACTGACCCTCCTTGCTTAAACAAGAGAACTTGCTAACTGCCACTTACAGCAAGGACTTGGCAGATACATGTTGGACTATCCCTAAAATGTATTCTTAATGTACACAAAGGATAATGAGTCCAAACAGACATCCCAGTCACTAAAAATACAAGACAGGCCTAGAAATTTTGTGGTCTCAAACAACATTTGACTGTCTTTTCCCTTCTTGCTTTTTCTTGACAGAACAAGTAATAACTTGAGCATACAGCTGAAAGGCAGGGAAAGACTTATGTGATCTTCATATCTGATATAAAGGACAGGGAAAGAAATTTAGAAGTTCAGTGACATTTAGAAGAAACTCCAAATATTACTGAAAATAGCAGTCAAGTGGTAAACTTACAGTAAGTAAAATGATTTTGCTAAACAATTCACAAAAGGGTTACATGTCTCAACTTGAAGTGGATGGAACTTGAAGAGGACTGGATAATAAAGAGGGGACTGTGCAGATATTGCATATGAAACTAAAAATGAATACAGCTGTTGATATGCAAGTAAGTATGTTGGGAATACAGAACATATTTTGTTAAGAAAAAAGAAATAAAGGAAGAAAGGTAGCTTTACAGCTGTTGAGTAATGCTAGTAATGCTGTAGCCTGCAAAAATAGAAACAGCTGAGTCACAATCATTTCAGGAAACAATTAAAGGGGTTTCCTTGGATAGGTATCTCATACTATCTGGGTCAGATTTACCCTCAGTAAAGCTGATCATGACAATTATAGATCCATTAAGCCAACCTAGAAGCAAATTTTCAGAATTCGAAAGGAAATGAAGCAGGAAGGCAATATGAAAGTGGCACTGCAGGATGGGTTTGATTACAAGAAAGAACACTGTTTTAACTTGATGACTCCCATAAATAATCCAGGAGAAATTTTAACAGGCAAATAATTTTGTGTAGATACAGAACTGAATAAAATCAAGACTGGAAAAGTTTAGATTTGTTGCTTTGCTATGGCATGCATGACCTACAGCATGGGGAAGACAGTCATGCTAGAACACCCTTAATAACAAAAATAATTTTCTAGACAAAAGAACTTTAACACAGTATCAAATGTAAACAGTTTCAGTAGCAGGAATCATAAATGAGTTCCTAATTTATTAAAGCATTTTAAGAGCTAACTAAATGTGAAATTCCTCTTGGTTATATAAAATGGACAGAGCATTGATACAAAATGTGTAGAACTGAGTATAGACCAGTTTCTGTGACTGAGCTTACTTCACATCTCATTAATACAGCAGTGTAGTAATGAAATATCCTGATAAGGCAAGCCAGTAGACATGCTGGATACATAACCAGATCATAGTATCAGAAAACAAAAGCAGGATAACTGAAAAGTAGAATAATAGAAACGGGATGAGAAGAGAAACATCTTGTACTAATAAATCCTAAAATGTTCACAAGCCAAATTGGCATGATAAATGAAACTGTAAAATGCATCGGGAACTACCATTATCACTGCACACGGTGTACAGAGAATTTGTGTGGTATATTAGGTAGTATTCAGGCTTTACAA
>NW_005054306.1:4266463-4315007 GCF_000277835.1 Geospiza fortis
GAAATGGACAGTCTTGGGATTTTCCCCATTATTGTTAATGTCCCACTTCTGGAACACGTGTGAGTGCTGGAGAAGGACTGGCATGAGTGAGGTGCAGCACCCATGGCTGTACACATGGAAGTGTGGAAGGAGGAGGAAAGAAGACTTGTGGTTACAGCCATGAGGAGCCATCCTTGGCTCCTGCTCTGCTGAGCTCATCCCTCTCTGGTGTTGACAGCCAGGAAGTACTACTTTGCTTTCTGTTTATCAGCCTTCCCCAGATCTATGTAAAGTAACATCAGATAATCCTGGTCTAACTTATGATCCAACCTTTAATGTTTACGTAAGTTGGCTTGCAGACCCAAGCCAAAAAAAAAAAAAATTGAAGTGGACTGTGAATGAAATATGCAGTCAAAAAGAAGAAACAGCCCAAGAACAACTGCACATAAAGTGACCAGTTGTTGTCAGATGAATGTTGTTGCAAAATCCCCTTGAAGTAGTAAAAAAATCAGAAAACCAGATGTAATCAACACAAGCTCATGTTTTTGCATGCTAGAAAAACCTAAAGTATGGTCTAATGCACACATTTTCTACTGGGGAGGCAAAAACTCCCAGTAGCTAACACTAGCAGGAAGTGTGGCATATTGAGCCCAACAAGCTCTTCAGAGAAGAATGACAGGATCCACCCAAAGACTGAGAAGATTACGAGATGACAGAAGGGCATGCCAATCATTAGCAAATAGCTTAAAGAATAAACTTGCTGTATATAAACTATATAAATCAGTAGCTTCCGATACTGTGAGTTTCTCTCCTCTCTCCAACTCTGGCCACAAAATCCCCAAAATTCCAAAAATATTTCATTTTCTTATAGAAGTAAAATGATTACAGATTACAAACTGTAGAGTAGGAAATGCCTAAGAAAAATGAAAAGCATGGGAGACAGAGATGAAAATTCTAAGCTGGTTTCTTATGTAGTTGCCATTTGAAATGGGCAAACTGAAATTCTCTGGTAACACACTATTCATAGAATCATAGAGTCATTGAGGTTGGAGAAGTCCTCTAAGATCATCAAGCCCAATTACTAATCTAACAGTGCTAAACCATGTCCCCCACGCACCATATCCACATTTTTTTTGAACAGTTTCCAGGAGATTCCACCACTTCCTGGGCAGTCTATTCCAATACCTGACCAGCCTTTCAGTGACATAATTAATATTCAATCTATACCTCCTCTGGCACTTCTATTGTTTATTATTTTAATTATTATGAATTACTATAAATAATTTTATTTATTGTTTATTATTGTTATTATTTATTACTCCCCTTTCATCAGGCCATTTTATTTTGTCCTCCCACTTGTTACCTGGGAGAAAAGACTGACCCTCACCTGGATAAAACCTCCTTTCAGGGAGTCATAGAGAGCAATAAAGTCAGTCCTGAGCCTCCTTTTCTCCAGGCTAAACACTCCCAGCTCCCTCAGCTGCTCCTCCCAGGACTTGTGCTCCAGACCCTTCACCAGCTTCATTGCCCTTCTCTGGACTCACTCCAGTCCCTCAATGTCCTTCTGTAGTGAGGGGCCCAAAACCAAACTGAGATTTGAGATGTGGCCTCACAGTGAGGTCACATTAGTTAAGGATGATTACAAAACCACAATCTGTGAACTGATGTGTAAATATTCTCTATAACTATTAAACTTGCTTAACTCTTCATCAGAGTCATCATTCCAAAACACAGAAAGTAGAATTTTGCCCATTATTTCCTAGCTGGATTTTTATAACCATAAACCACAAAGCATCAGGTGACCAAGACTATACAGAGAAACTAAATAATGGTAATTTGTGTCACATAATCACTTTTTTTAAAAAAATATGCAAAACACATAAGGATCCTTTAAATGTGAGACTGGAACTCTATTACATGCAAGTTAATGCATAGAGGAACATACAGCATACAACAGAAAAACCTGGGATGCTGACCTTGGTATTTCATCTTCTTCCCATTCAGTGAAAGATACGTTGCTTGAATTTTCTGGCAAATGAATTCTATGATGTTTACTTACACCTGATGTGTCACCTACAGAAAATGTAGAATGAGAAATTAATTAATTTATGTGGCAATATTTTTACAAATGTCATTATATAATTGCATTTATTATTTAATATTACCAGTCCACCTGCTCCTAAAGAATTAATAGCACTGCATGATATCATTTTCACCCATTAACTATGCTATCATATAAATGACCTAATTTTCTTTCTAACACATAGACACGTTTATATAAAAAAAAAAATATATATACTTTCAACACATTGACATTATCTGAACTACATTTGTTGCATTCCAGTAATATCTTAGCCTAAATTTAATCTTCTATTTGTGAAAATTTCAAAATAAATCATACAGTCCGATGTAAACTTCAGAATTTCCTGAGTCCACAGTTCAAATCCCAATGGAAATGAGAAGCCAAAGAAAACTACACACTTTTTCTTATTTGTGAACTGGAAGGGAATATACAATACAGTCCAGATACAATGGTAGTAGCAGTAAGTGGAAACCTGCAATGAAGGCAGACATTGTCTGACCTACAAATAAAGAAAACACTAAGCTTGCTCAGAGGTCTCCATGTAAGGGAGCGTGCTCCAAAGTCATGCTGGTGAAGTCCTCTCTGAAGAATTCCCACCTCCCTTGAGGTCTCCACCCGAGCCCTCATTTTTCAGAGAAAGGAAAGACAATATACACAGGATATGGCACAAGAAAGAAGAAGTCCCAGACTCCAGGAATGGAGTTGGAGGGAGGTAGAATGGGAGAAGACTTTGAAAATTACTCAGTCTCCCACTTCTACCTGAAAGACCAGCTTGAACCTTGAATTTTCTCAGCTATGTTGGTGTCACGCACTAGCAGTTTTCTGGTATTAAATTTACCTTTCAGCCATAGCAAACACTCCTGCATTTGTTAAAGTTACACCAATTAACTCAATTGTCAGAGGTCTTCAGTAATTAAATATTTATTAGAACATGTACTTTTGTTCTAAAAATTTTATAATAGTCTTGTCCATGTGAATTCCACTACCTGGAATATTAGGTTTGTCCTCATATAGCAAAAAGTCCTAAGTTACTACAGAAGCAATTGGCAGGCATTATGCCAAAGGAACCTTATAATCTACAAACAGAAGCAAGCAGGCTTAATTCCGTATGTTCCAGACCAAGCTTACTGCACTCAGACTAGGTTCCTGCAAGCCCTGCCCCTACTTCAGACTCCTCAGTGTACAGGCATGGCATAAAGATGTGGCGTTCAAGTGGGGTGAAAGGACACTCCTGTGCTCATGCAGAGCCAGCTCACGTTTCAGCCACACCTGTGCTGTTACGGTCTATGCACTTTGATGCCTAAGCAGGTGATTCTGGAAAGACAACACAAAATATCTGATCCCATTTGCACAGATCCAGCTCAAACCTAGCACACCTTACTGTCTATGCTGTTTAAAAGTGATGACTTGTCCTGGGCAGCTAGTCCAGGAAGAAACACAGCCATGTTTTTATGTATGGCACATCAGCTAATTCTCCATATTAAAATATAAGCTGACTATGCATGGAAACAATTCTTGTTATTTTTCATCTGCAGCTTGATTAATTTAAGTTGATGAAATGGGACTGAATAGTCATATATTTTAAAGGAAAATACATCTCACAACAGTTATGCAAGGTTATAGGCCAGCTGGTAAAATATACACTATTATTTTTTTAAATTATATGCATTTTAAATACCACACCACAGCAGTTTCAGTGCATTATTCCATTTCTTCTTCCCTACCATTGCTGTTTTCATATATTTCTAAAAATTGAGGCTCAAATTCCTGTATTAGTTTGTTTCTTCAGTAAAGTTAATCATAGGGACGGGAATTTAAGGACACAATATTTCCCTTCTCTTGATACAAAGATCTTTAAAGACAGTAGCAATGACACATCAAGGTCTTTCAGAGTCATATTACAGAAGCAGATTCAGCTGCTGAAAATAAGTTTTGCAACAGTTACAGTGGTATGTGGTGCATGAATTAATAGGCAGCCCATAAAGACAAGGCCCTGAAGAAATGAACTACTGCACCTTCTGGATACAAGCTGGTGAAGGCAGAATATTCCTGCTACAAGAAATCTGCATGCTGAGCTCTCTCAGCCTTCAAAAAGACCGACTTATCTCAGTGAGAGAAATACCACTATGAACAGGCTCCTGAGGCTGCTTGCTTACACTGACAAACGTGTTAACTGCCAGACTCATTTTCATATCATCTGCAAGGGAAGTAAGGGAAGTGTTTGCTGTACATCTTTTGGCAAAGGCTTTTACTGCTGTCTAAAGAACAATGTTTGGTCTGGCCTATGTGACACAGCTGTACCTGACTGAGAGGAACTCCCACAACACAGAGGCTGAGGAACAGGCAGGTAAAGTGTGTCAGGTGTAAGCAGAGGCTGTGCTTCCGCACCACTCCAACAGCCTGAGCTCATAGAGGGCTGCTGTACAAGGACAGGCTCCTGACAGCAGTGCCTCTGTAAGGCTGCACCAGGGACAAACCATTTGTCGCTTGGCTGCTGTGCCAGGAGCAATAGACAGTG
Organism: Geospiza fortis; assembly: GCF_000277835.1. NCBI lineage: Eukaryota > Metazoa > Chordata > Aves > Passeriformes > Thraupidae > Geospiza > Geospiza fortis. The sequence goes on from NW_005054306.1 coordinate 4,271,044, forward strand.
ATCCTGTGCCTGGGGACTGCAACAGACTGAGGCAGGCTACTGATGCATGTGTGATGTGGAGCCATGCAAAGCAGAATGAATCTTCCTAGGAGCACTGCAGCCAGTATCTGATCCAGCCAGACAAGGTAGTGGCATTTTTTTCCTTTTATTTTATTGGATTCTTCCCCCATAAGAATAGTCAAAGTCCACTGGTCTCAGCCCATGTTCCTCTTCCACCCCCTTGCTCCCATTCAAGATTTAGGTCTCTCATCCTTAAATAAATAATGAAGGAGAATATAAACATATATTTTTCATCTCTCATCTGAAAGAGGGGAAAAAAAGAGCTATGGAAAAAGAATGGAAGCAACTATTTGATACAATCACATTGCACGTTTCCAGAAGGCTGATTTGAATATTTGGAGGACTAAAGGTACCTGACTGTATTTCCTCAGGACTAAAAACCGTGACAAAGCTCTGTCCATGGCAGAGCTTTTGCCTTCCTACAGTTCTGACACCAGCAAAAAGTGCGGCCTATTGCTGGGTACGAAAAGAGTGCTTTCCTTTAAACAAGAATTATAAAACTCCATGGGCTAATCCATTGCCATCTGAATATACATGCATAAAAATAAGGAGGAAATTCAGCACAATTATTGCTCTACCTTTTGACAGAAAGACATTTCACCATTCCTTTCAACTTTCGCTTTAGCTGTAGGAACAATTATTATTTAAGTAAACAATACTTATTTTACTAAACGTTACGTACCAAAGGCATACTTTTTCTACTGTTATCTCTCCCTTATGATGAAGAATTTAGAAGAATTAGGGATGTTTCCACCAAACTTAATTTTTATGTTAGTGGTACATCTGAAATGCCAAATTAATTTCTTAAAACGCTTCCTTTCCTCACACACTAATAATTAAAATTTTACCTTACAGCAAATGACTTCAGCACAAACACAAGTATTTTAATTAAGAACATTGACTGTCATCAGAGCAAAATCATTAGCCATAATTTTGTAAAGACACTACTGCAACAAAAAAAAGAATTTGAATTGATGTTAGAATCAAAACCATAAAAAAATTAAACAACAGTATTATTGTGCTATCTTTCATGTCAATTCTTCAACTAAACATCAACAATTTTTCATCTTCTAGAAAAGAGGAGTGGTCATCTTGTGAAATGGTCACAGCTGCACTGCTGACAGAACATAAAAAGCAAAAAAGCTACATATGGACTTTGTTTTGACACAGAAAGCAAACTTCAGGGAAACAACGTGATACTCATTCAGCCAAAATAAAGCAAAAGCTTGACAGCGAGTTACATCTTGTACTAAATGGTAGTTTTTAGCCTTCAAAACAATTATTTGGTCTTAAGAAATAAACACCTTACCTTTTCTCCTTGCTTTTCTGAATTTCACAGCAGCCAGGTTTATTAAATTCATTCCATATAAATTGTAGTCTATAAAGAGTTGGAGGAGGTAGGGAATATGGGCTTCATGAGGCTGGTAAGATTTGTTCATTATGGCTCCACCTTGCAGAAGCTCACAAACTCTAAAAGACAAATTAGGACATAAATAAAAAATTATTTCGGTACAACAATATTGATATTTGACTTTATCAAAATACAGAATATTTATTGACATTTTAATTTTTGCCTGAGTTGTATTTTTAACTTAAGAACTGTGTTTTCACAATAACAGTTGAACAAAAATGATCTCTGCTAATAATGATAGAATATTTGTGTGCTAGTTGCAAAGGAGATTTGAATCTTTCAGCTAAAAAACCATGAAACTCTCTGAAAAAAAAATCCTACAATATTCTATTCCTGCAAATGATCCAAAAGCCATTATATGCCATGGAAATCTTTCAGCAAAACAACTGTGGCAGCTGCATGCCCACCCAGCAGTAGAAAGTTTGAAAGTCTCTCTAGTTCTCATTGACATATATATGATATATATGATACATATAATGTCCTTCATGGTTTTCAAGCTACATACTGTATTCTCAGAAGCAGTATTTTAAAACTCTGCAGAAGGACAAATCCTCTCTTTTAAACAGCTGCACATTAAAAAATAATTTCAAGTATTTGGATAACTATAAACTGGTACAGTAAGTTTATCTCAAATAACAGTATATAACTATACAACAAAGAAAAGCACTAAGCATTTCTAAATGCAACAAACTGGGATTAAAAATAAAGTTTTATACTGAAAAAAGAAAGGAATAACTTAAGTGAAGTGTCAGTCCTTATTTGGATAGGAGCAATTCAAACATGCGGAGCTTCAAATTTTGAAACAACTTTCCTGTCATCCATTAATACAGAAATTTTAAATAATGCAAAATTTCACTTGCCTAGAAGAAAAACCAGACAATCGTGTCTTATGATCATGTATTGGACCTTTCAAAAAAAAGTTACAGTATGTAATAGCACACACTCAAGAGATTTTAGTTTATGCTTGGAAAATAATTCCTCCTTATTTACTCCTGAATTTACTGCAGCTACTTTGACAGTAAGATTGAAATCAACAGCACTTTCATATAACAGAATATAACTCTATTGAGAAATAGAGAAACTGTCGAATAACAAAAGCTATTCAGTTTTCCAAGTAAATCTTAAATTTAGTAATTTTTACTGGAACTAAAACCTACCAAAATTTACTTCATAACAGATGAAATGAAGCCATATGAGACAGTTACACGATTTTCCTTAAGAGTTACAGGAAAAGTAAGCTGATGCAAATTTTTTTAAGTGTTCACAAATTACAGTAAACACGAAACAACTAAAGGCAAGGATGTTTTGGTATTGCTCTCCTAACATTCTACTGCTTTAAAAGATTATTGGTGTGTTTAAAATTGACAAATTTTAAAGTGTTTTGAAAACCATGACACAATAACTTTGGAGATTTTGTTAAGTTACTGGTGAATCTTGTTTCAAACCTGACTTTTTAATTCAAGATACAAGGAAACCAGACAGAACTTTGTACTTCCAAATCCTTACCTTTTTACCATTGCAGGATTGTAAAGATAAATCTTCATAAACTGTCTCTCCTTTTCATGGTAACCATAAAAAGGCCTGAAGAGAAAGGAATAAAAGCAGAAAGCTAGACAGTTATGCTGTGGCATTTATTCAATGACATTTTACTATAAGGAGTACTAAATAAGCATGTCTAATCTAGCCAGGTAAAGATGAAGATGTGTTTAACTTAGGTCTTTCCCATTAGCCTCTTATGCAAACAAACAAAACACCTGAAACACTCTTCTGCTGCTTTGAGGCAACGAGCCACTAACCTTCAGTAACAACTGTTCTGAAATTCTAAGGCAAGAAAGGTGAAAAAGAGGCAGGTTCTCCTAATTTCTACCTGCTCTTTTCTCACTTATTCAAGTAAAGACTGTCATCAACAGTTTACTCTGCCCAGCTTTCACTATTGAGATGAACAGCTATACTACAATTTATATATGATGTTGTTCTCACCAAAAGAACATCAAGAAATTTGGTAGGTGACCTTCTTTGTTACTCTTACTTTCATCAGAAAGTTCTGACTGAAAATAAAAACAAGTTATTGCAGCCACTTTACTCACAATATCTAGAAGCCACGAAAACTGTCTGGGAACTATCTATCTTCCTATATTCAAATAATTAGAAATAATGTATTTCAGAAATGCATGAAAAAAGCAAATAAAACATAGTGTTGCACCACACTGAAAATGAGCATTTACATTGTTTTGAAGATGAAAAACTGAATGCATGTAGTATCTCGACTGCCTGTGCTTTTCCAGGATATTTTCCTATTACTCATTATGATTTATTTTTCAACCCTTGGTTATGCAAATTAAATAAAAATTAACTAAAAGAATCCTTAAAATGCTAACACTCAATATAGACAGCTACACCAAATAAAACACAGTGGTCATCTTAACAGATTAGTAAATGAATGTTTAGGAGCCTCCACTTCCTGGCCTGTGCTGCTGTAAGCATCAGACAGATAAAAACGACTTGAGTGTCTCATGGGGCAATTTTACATGAACAAAAAAAAAAAAGAAAAAAAAAGAGCACCTAGATTCAGGCTCCTGCAAGACATGCCGGGTCTCAGGGAACACACAATAACCCAGAGAGGTAGAAAATGCTGCATGGAAAGTACTGCTCTAACAGCAGAGACAGAAAAAGCTAAGAAGAACAGATTTTGCAAAATTATGGACACTAGGATACAATTTAGGAAAAAATGGTTGTGTCAAGAAGGTTTTTTGGGAAAACCTGTTAACTATGTTAAGGTCAAAGCAAGTGAGAAGAGTAATTAAGAAGTTGTACAGCCCTGTATGAAGACATACAGGGGTGGAAAATGAAAAAAGATTAGCACTGCAATCACCCAAGTCCAAATAGTACAACTGCAAAAAGCTATTCAAAACAAACAACCGAAACTCCTGACAGGTCATACTTACATTCCAGACACTAATGATACTTTGAAAACATGCTGAACAGTAGAAGATGGATTTCCTAAAGCCACATTGAGTGCCCTGTCAATGCTGAATGCCACTTGACGAAGGTAGCACTCTGGATGCTGTCCAAAACCATCGTACGGTACATAGAGGTAAGGGAAGATACCATGTAAGTGGAGACAAGTCTTCTGACCTAAAAATAAAAGGCAAACATTTATTTTGTAATGACTACTTTTTCTTCTTCTAAGTAGTTGCTACTACTAGTAGTTGCTATGCTTCTACTAGTTGTTGCTTCGAGTAGTTGTTATAAATATTTTCATATTACTTTCAGGTTCCTCAGGAACCTGAAGGTTAAATTTATGACACAAGCGCAGGTGTGTTTCAAGCAAAAGGTACTAATGTAGAGCAGTTCTCATACTTGATTCATTGACAAAACCAAAACAAAACAGATGTGGTTACCTGACATACCCATGAATACACCTGTGTAACAACAGAATTCACTACTAATTATTTTCTTTACAGAAATAACACAACACCTCTCTAAGAATAACTTTGCATACTGAATAAATGTTGGATGCGTAACAGTTTCTCAGCCTTTGTGAAAAGTTCTCAGTATCAATCACACAATCTCTCAGAAATTGAAAAGAACATCCAGAGCACCTATGAGGCCATTCAGTATTCTAGTTATTATGGCGTAAGTTGGGATGTGGGGAAAAAAAAACAGGCAACTTTCAAATCTTAAAATCTGTAGATCCCTCAGAGATTTCTACTGTATCTGCAAATCTCTAGACTCCTAACAACACACTTACTTCTCAGCATTAGCTTCTGTGAGTCTGCAGCAAGAACAGAGTGAAAGGACACACCATGAAACGCTTTGTGCTAGACCACAGTCTGAGCTTCTCACTCACACAAGGCAGTACAGTAATACAGACTGGGGCCGCCCAAACCCACCACATTTTTGGGGGGGACTAGTCTCAACTACAGTGCGTGTTATCTGTTCTTTTCTCACCACAATGCAACAAAGCACGCATTTGGTGGCATCCATTTGCCACCTTTTCAGTCCCCAAAATCATTCATGACTGCTCAGTAGCCAATGAAAACTTTTCACAGGAAAATACTGTAAGCATGTGTTGCTGATTAACAACCACCACCACAATGATAGGCAGCACATATCCCTTTGCATTTTGTTTGGATGAACTCCCTGCATGAGGACAGCAAAACTGGCTGTGCTTTCATCACCCAGGAGATGAATGATACAAAAAGGGAACACAACTTCACTGGTCCACAAGACCAGTGAAAAGACTTCCAAAAGTCCACTCTTTCAAACTGAGGTTATTTCTCAGCTGGTGGAGCTTGTCTGAAGTATTTATACTCGATCACATCCCAGTGGCCACCCAGTGAAGACAGCTTACGTCCATTAAAGCACAGCAATAACCTTCAGACTGAGGACTGCCTGCAATCTTTTACACCTGTGAAAAGCATGCCCAAAAATCCCACTAACAGCATAGCTCTTTTTTGCCTCTTATTTAAAACTGAGGTCAGATGCATTGTTCTTCAATTATGTTTAGAAGTAATTGATCCAAAAAATGGTACTACAAGTCCATTTTCTAAGCTGAATTTTATTCTTCTTGCAAGTCAACTCCATCAAGTCTCCTCATCCATGTTGAAATACAATATATATATGCATTCATAATGTTGACATCATCATTTATGAATTATGCCCATGTCTTTAAAACATTTCAGGAGAATAAAATTCTTATTTATGTACCAGGTTTGTCAAAAAATAACTCATTAAGAGAAAGGGGAGACTAAAGAAACTAAGAACTCTGGGTTTGAGGGTTTTTTAAAAAGCAAAAAATAAAGGACAGTAAGAGCTTTATACGGCAGAAAACTTCACCTCTAAGGTGGAAAAAATCATGTATTAGTAGCATGTGAACTGAGAGGACTGATTTGTGCAGTGGTAGCAAACCATTTATTTTCTATACCAAGTCACCAACAAATCTGAGCGTATACTGATGGCTGTACTTAGGACTGATTTTTAAATAAAGGAATCCCCCTCCAAATATAATTATCAGAAAATTAATAGTTCTTTAAAGTCCTACAGGTTCTCTATTCAAGTTTGGTTAGTTGGTTTTGGGAAGGATTTGAGTTTGGGTTTTTTTATTATTCTTGTTGCTAAGCTGGAAAGGATGGGTTGTTGTTGTTTTTTAAATGTATCCCAGGATCATGTTCAGGGGAAAATTCAAACTAGTTCATAAAGTAATTTGTCTGAATGCTCGCTGCACCTTAAAAAAACAAGTGAACAAACCAACTCACCCCAAGCTAAATTTGATATTGGAATACAGACTGAATTTCCATATATGCAAAAATACATGTCTATCCCCCCATGAATTTTATAATTTCAGGTGTTTGCTTCTCATCAGTCAGAATCAGTTCTGCACTTATACTTTTTATTTGCACTACTAGCTATGGACTCCTTTCAAAAGCATGAATTTTTTCATATTTAAAAAATATCTTAGGTTTAATGGTTGTCCAAGTATTCTGAGTTGGAGTTAATTTATGATCCTTCCGTTTTTTATGTCATAATTCATGACAAAATTGCAAAGCATCAGAATAAATAGAACAGTGACACAGTCTAAACTTACTGCACTTAAATTCAGGTTCCTTTCAAGTTAAGCAGCTATTTAACAATTCTTGCTGAACTGAAAATGTACTTTTATTGTTGAATTAAAAAGAGAACACGTACAAAGAAAGTTTTCTTCTATTTCCTTCTGTTCCCTTCCCCTGTACTCCCCTTTATGCGCAAAAAACCCCATGAAAAACACTATGGCTTTCGATTGAGCGGAGTCAAATTACCATTTAACTCCAAGGAAATCTTATAGAACACACACCATGAGCTGCTTTTCATTTTTGATTCTGCCAAGAAAGCAAACAAGTTACTGCTGAGAGCTAAGACTCCTATTAGGCTAACAGCTGTCAAGCTACATGGGTTTACACAGCTACTTATTTTGATCCTCAATAGTATTGATTTGTTAATTGTGATATTTGGTTATACTGCTATTTTTACTTCAAATCGACATTATTAGAAGTCTGACCCTGTTAAGAACAGCCATGCATTTCCATCATTTAGGTAAAATCATCAAAGTGCACCAAATATAATGGTATTGAGTTTCAAGCCCAGTCTCCAGTAATAGCAACCATGGTTTGCACTGACTCATTAAAAATTCTAGTGGATTCTTTCCAATAGAGTCACAAGGAGAAAAAAGATCTACTCACTGAGGATTTCAGGCTACACAGACCTGCCAATTTACATGAATTAAAAACTTGTCTTGGGAAAAGGTTAATGAGTTTTATGGTTTAAATATGTTAATCTTATGCTCCCGTTTCTTTTTGGAGATACAGAGAAACAAATTTGTACCACTAGAATAACACTGACTGCTACAGCACCCACTTACAGTGACCAGATGATATTATTTTTATATCTGTTCATCAGTTTCTTCACATCTGTAGAATCAGTGGAAGTGGTGCTCAAAAGCAGATTCTGCATGACCACTCTCTGCAGAATTTCTGGATACAAAATTGGCCACTGATAGGACAGGCAACTGAAAAGTTTTCATTCTGTGGCCTCTTCATGGGCCTGGAAGAATGGGGTCTGCACTGGCTGAATTACCTGCAGATCAAGCATCTCAGTACGACTCCAGGAGACTGTTAATTAAAGCACCTACAAGTAAAGCTGAGGCTTAATCATGAGTCTTTGAAAGGCACTGAATGAAGTGGTAAATGAAGAAAGTCAATCTGGTATTTTTTCTGGAAGATGGTTGCCACATACATTACTATTAAGAGCACATACCGAGCATAATCCTTCAGTTACTCTGTAATTTTTGCTATTACAAGAAAAATCCGTAGCAACCCTAAGATAGAAAATGTCAGTATTATCAGAAGAGAACTGAAACCAGAATGATAATACAATGCAAAGATACAGGAACTGATGTCTTCTGACCACCAAAATGCTCAGCCATGAAGAATGATCTGGTAGGGATAAAACTGAGATGCAATTTAGACAGAATGGGTGAAGCTGGAAGGGACCTCTCAAAGTCATCTTGTCCAGTCCCTCACCCAAGCTTATGAACACCTAATTTCACAGTACAACAATTTAGAGAATCTGAGAATTATTATTCAAGTGTCCTCAGAAAAGTGCTTTTTCATCATTTGTAAACACTGACTTTGATTTAAACTTCTAGAAACTTTCTTCCACCAAGATCAAATTGGACAAATTCCAGTACAAAAGAAAAATGTGACCATTATTAATAAGAGAACTTATTTAATTGTCCAGTTCAGGAATAAAGTTTGCAAACAAGACAGAAAAGGAGCACATGAACAGCTATGTATGTATTCCAAGAGAAAACAGAAGTCTATCTGTTCTAAATGGAATTCCACACACACATGACTACCTGCTGGTTCATATTCCATCAAGGGGAGAGCTTCTGTAGATACTGTCTCCATTTATTTCCTCCAAAAGCCTTACAGTTTCATGGGAGAACTGTCTGAACAAAGCACGTAGATGACCACAGAAGGCAATCACGTTGGCCAAGAATGATTTACTTTGAGTGAATCCATTCTGACTACTCTAATTTCCAATAATGAATGAGAACATGTTGTACAGTAGTGGTCCAGTTCAATTAACTTTTCATAAACGATACTCAAAGCCATGTAGCTCCTATCCTGTAATTGTTAATTTAGGAACTGACTACAGAACCCTCACCGACGGAAATCAGTGCTGGAAACATTTTGAATATATGTTTTCTTTAGTATTTAGAAAACAAAAACTAAATCTAAATCTAGATAAATATGACTTCAGAGAACAGTTCAATGCTGGTCTACATGCAGTCATATTTTGCTGTGATATTTCTGCTACAGAACAATCTGATCCCATTATAAGAAGCTAAGCAAAGCCATGGGGAACAATGGTGTGGGAGTAATATAGAGATTACTGCAGCATTTAGAAGCATGGCAAAACCCTGAGATTTTAGGAAATTTGGGCTGGGAATTACTAAAGAGGTGCAGAAGACAGAAGACAAATGGCTTTTCATACACTTGCAATCTGTTATAAGTACTTTAAGTACAGTTTTGTGAAGTGGGAGCACTACCTAAGCATGGACAAGTATTAGAAGAAGAATGCACACGAACACGTCAAGCATCACTACAGGATGCAGAAAAGAAATCAGACAATCATAAGGGATTCCTTTCCTTTAACAGCAACAGTAAAGCAAAATAATTAGAAACCAAAAGACATGACACTACCATCTTAAAAAGAAAATTGGTATTTTCAACTAACTCTTGAACCGCTTACATTCAAAAACACTTGAAAAATGAACTGTGAATAGTGACGTCTACCGAGAATTGGAAAACTAACAATCCTGTGTAAAAACAATTCTAAAAATGAAAATTTTAAAGTAGAATATTATTAGAATACAATTTCAAAGTAATTTCTTCTTGCAATAAAAGTTGCTGTGTCTTGGGCAATCTCACCCTCTCTCCAGGAAGAGGCTTCAGAGAGCAACATCAAGCTATAACAGGAGTACATCATCTACCCTGCTTGGTAGGGACAACACAGGCACCTTGTGCACAGTTCAGATGCACGGAAGAGTATATACACTCATGAGTCACATTAGTTTATGCTGACAACTAAATGACATCACACTGTTTGTTTTCTCTTTATGTATTCTTCAAATGGCACTAAATAATTCTGTAAGTATTTCTTAAAATTTTTGGTTTTGTATCTGCATTAAGATCTCCCTTGCAGGTAACTGTCATTTCAGCCCACTCCTTGAGCTGATGAAAGCTACAGGATGTGCTCCACAAATACAAGCACTGCTCTTAGCCTACCCATAAGCAAATCTGAAACACTTGGTACTCCTTATCACACATACCCTTTTATTTCAACAAAAATTTTATGGTTTTATTTTTATGTTTCAGGCTTATAATTTTTGGACAAGCAGCAACTTAGTAGGAAATACTTCCTTACTACAGACACCCTCCAAATTTCTGTGTAAGCTTATGAAATGACTACATGGTGTGTGACAGTAATAGTAGGGGACAGAATCTCATGACCCAGGAAATAAACTATGTTCTTAATATCTTACTAACTCTGTGTTCCAGGTTTATTTGGCAAGTGGTTGTCAGAGCAGAGGTTGCTGTGGGAAGAGCTGCCCTATGCAGGCCATGGCCAAACGCAACAGACACACTGCAGAGCAGAGCTGAGTCCTTCAGCCAAGCTGGGGACACTTCTGGGAGAACATGTTTAAGAAAGGGAACACCACAGTCAGAGGAAAGTGGAGGAGGAACATCTCCATGGAACAGCAGACATTCCCTCCAGTCCATGGAGGATGCCACAGCGGAGCACAAGGTTATTCCTGAAGGAACTGAAGCCCATGGAAAGCTCACATCAGAGCAAAGACATGATGAGGAAGAAGGCAGAGAGACACCATTATGTACTGGCTGCAACCCCCCTGCCACTCTCCATGTGAGCTTGCATGGCAAGGGTAGGGGATGTGAGAAACAGAGCTGAGCCTGGGGGAAGGGGCAGGAAAGGTGTGCTGTTTTGAATTTCTTTCTCACTACCTGAATCGATTTTAGTTGGCAATAAAACAGCTATTTTTTCCCAAACAGAGTTTCTTTTGCCTGCAATGGTAATTGGTAAGCTACTTCCCTGTTGTTATCTCAACCTATTGTTTTACTGTTTCTGTTTTTCCTATTTTACCCCCTTGCGTTACCAGACTGGGGGTGGTAGGGTGCACAAGCAAGCAGCTGGATGGAAATTTTGCTGTTGGTCAAGTCTGGCTCAGCACACACCATTTAACAGAAATTATTCTCTGTACGCCAACCTCTAAAACATACTATGTCAGACAGTAAAGGTAACAAAGTAAAGCAAGTCTTAGCATTAGCAGACTCCTATCTTCTGCCTTGTGATCTCTAACTGCACCAGAAAACTTCACAGGGTGTTACAGCTGCAAATCTCTGCTTTAAGCCTTTACTCAGAATAGAAGTTTCAGTCTACCAGATTTATTTTAATCAAAACAATATAAAGCCTCAATCACCAAAGTAACAAAACCTTTCAATGCAACATTAAAATATTTAACCACAAACTTAACTAAAATAAAGTAGCCCTATTACCATAGCTTATGTTAAGCGATGTATTGGTATAAATATTGTCTGTTTGTTGTGTTAATACATAATTAAACAATGCAGGAGACAGTATTATCCTTTACAACAAACATACTTAAAAACATATTAGTGAAAGATATGCCTGTTTATGAGCCTTCCAAAAAAGGTTGTGCATGAAGGTGGATAACATTGAAGGCATTTCCATGTGGGGGAGAAACTCCAGCAAGCAGACAAAAAGATAAAATGCTTGAGATCCATTGAAGCTTTTTAAGTTGAGATTGCACATACCTCAAATCCTTATTATAGTTTTTCCTAGAGATTCTCACAACAGGATCTTTCAAGCAAGGGAAACAATTTTCATCTGGTAACAGCAGCACTAGGTGTGCCATGAACCCATCCTCAGCCAAACTCAATTCTATAACGCAGTTACAGAGGGAGCAGTTCCATAAGTGACTTAGAGAAAAACTGGTGCTCTGAATCCTGATTTATCTAACATTGTAAATCCTGAGCAATTCTAAAGTTTGTATCACATACATACACAAAAATGTTACCAACCCCTTTTTGTTCATATAATTTTAAAACTTCAATTTAGAAAAAATTCTGATTACAGCATTTTTCAGTATTTTTTAAAATTGTTTTCCTTCACACCAAAGAGCACAGTATATGGAAATCACACGACAGTAATGTTTTATTTTATTTTGCCTGTCAATATATTAGATAGCCTCCTTGCTTGACAAAAGACATGGCAGGATAAGAGTCTTAGAGAAGAAAAAAAGCCCTTGAAACCAAAAATAAATGAAACTAACTCCTCTTGGACCTTTCCTAGGGTATTTTAAAAGAATCTACATTTTAGCTTTTTGCCTTCTACTGCAAATACAGTCCTTAGGTGTCTGCCACACCCTCAGCTGTGGGTACTAACAAGCAGGGTCTTTACTGACTCATTTCCAGGTGAACAAAGACCTTAACATCCACTAAAGCATGACTGAAGTCAATAGATGCTAAATGCAGGCACAGCATTTGTCATTCTTTACATGTGCTATTTTTATGCCGTCTTCTTTCCTGTTTTACAAAATATGTAAATGAATGCTCTTTCAGTAATACAACCCATGCTATTTTATTCTACACATTTTGCAATAGTATTAAGTATCTTAGTTCCTATTTTTGGGGTTTTTTTCAACATACTACTTTCCTTCCTCACCCTGAATTAGGCACCCATCCCCCTCTTTTAATCTTCTGTAAAGTCCAGTGTCTTTTGGCAGCACTGCAAGGCTTTCATGGCTATTTGCCTGCTCTAGGCCTTTGTTTCTGCAAAGAATGCCCAGACTTTGTAGTATCCTTATCATAGGCTTGTCACCATCATCAATTGAGAGCACACACACTGTTCTACTTCACATGATTAGAACTACAAAATCTTTTTCTGTTCCAGTGCTACAGCAAAAAAATTTAAACATCTGAGCACTTTACAGAAAGTATGTATCCAAAGACTGCTTGCTTTGTACAGATCATTTCATGTGGTTGTCTTGTATATACTCAGCAACCTTCAGAGTGGCTGTAAAAACTGTGTAGACTGGATGCCTCACTTGCCAAGGCAATGTATTTATAGCAGTATCTGCATTCTTTAAGAAATGTTTTGAAGTTACTCAGAAGTATCTGTTGCAGATGTAGTGTCACCCAGCCCAAATACTCCTATTTTACAAGGTCATTTCACTGGCTATTGTATTTTGCATTGCTGAAATTCTGTGCACAGCACAACTAACCAGTGACTACCTTTCTGCACTGAAAACAAAGGGTCTCCCTCAAAAAATCAGCTAGCAATCTAGTTTCACATTTTAAGCAAATGTCAAAATGTGCTGAAGGATTACTTAATCTCTCCACTGCTCTGTTCAGATTTGAATTGTCTCTCACCACCCTTTCTCTCTTTCCCCAAATCTATGACAGCACTGATACACAGGCAGCGTCACAGAATCACAGAACTAGGTTGGAAAAGGCCTCCTAGATCAACTCCAACCTATGACCAAACACCACCATGCCAACTAAGCCATGACACTGAGTGCCACATCCAGTCTTTCCTTAAACACCTCCAAGGACAGTGACTCCTCCACCACCCTAAGCAGCCTGCTGCAATGCTCAGCCACCCTCCTCCTTGTGAAGAAATTTCCTCCTAATGTCCAACCTAAACCTCCCATGGTGCAGCCTTAAGACTGTATCCTTTGTGACTGAGATACTAACAAGTTTTTAAATAAAAATAATGTTTGAGCAATAATGGGATGGTTTTGTCTAATAGCATTAAAAAAGTGTGCATCAATAGCAAAATAACTGCATTAAAATACAAAGATTTCCCCTCCCTAGGTTCTCAGGAGCCCTATGGCTAGTATCCATGTAGCACAGAAAACAACAAAAAACCAAATAAAAGCCCCTAAAAAACACCACCACAACATAACCCTAAAAAAAAAAAAATACACTCTGCATGAAGAGGGGGTGCAAAAAGATAAAGAGAGATTTAGAAAAACTGCAGAGTGGGAGGTATTGGTGTTGGAGGAGAACAGGGCCAATCTACTGACAGAAATCTTGGTAAGTGCCAGAACAAAGTGCTACTAGTTAAGCCCCGGACTCCTAATTTATATTATTGAAGTGTATTTGTACAACTGATAGTGACTCTCTCACAAAAGCTTAGCTACACACGATACAGAGCAAAGATCTGGAATCTGCAAGTCAGAACAACATGGTGAATGATTTACTTGCATAATGCATATCTCATTTGTCATAGCAGTCAGAAATGTATGCCAATGAAGCAGACACCAACGCATACACAAAGGTTCATCATTGAGGCAGATGAATATCACTGTAGTGAACAGAGAGCATTCCCACCTCTCCCTCAGAATTTTTACTGGGATGCTGAGTAGGTCATATGTTAAAAAGGCAGAGGGAGCCTTTATTACACTGAGACAGTTAAAATGGTTTAGAAAACAGCAAAGTAGTTCAATGGTTAATTAAATCATTAAGCAGTCTAATGCTACAGAAATTTAAAGCATAACTTTCGACTGAAGCCCCACAAAAGCTTAAAAAAATTAAAACCTAATATTTTCATTTTGCAATCTCAGTTTTTCATATGCAAGTTACTATCATTACCATAGCTCAGACTTGCAGATAACTTAAAAAAAATGTAAATACAACAGTATTGCAAGGAAAAAAACCCTCTCAGAGTGAATGTGTAATTTTGATTGAATTTGTGACTGGGGATGATAAAAAAAAGATTATGCCTACTCACTGAATAATTGGTGAGAGTCACTGAGCACCTTGTGCTAATTGCTAGGGAAAATGAGAAAATATAGTGTTTTATCACTTTATTGAAAATCATCCTACTGTTTCACACAAAGGAAAATACTTCTGGCATATTTTCACTGTTTTTAGTGACTGCAACCCTGGTGTTCTTTTAACCAAGAATTTATATGGAACACAGATAAACAGGGACTCCAGAACTCCTACAACAGATGAGGAAAAGAAGAGATGGGAGAGGAACAAGTTAAATTTGGCAACACTGAAGGTTGAAGATGTCCTTGTTCATTGCAAGAGAGACTAAATTACCTTTAAAGGTCCCTTCCAAACCAAACCATTCTGTGATTCTCTGAAGGTGAAAAACCAATTTAAATAGACCAGTAGATGCCACTTGACAGACTCTACTGATCTAGATGAAGATCTAAAGCAATTTGTTCCTTGTCTGAGGTCACAGAAGGACCAAAAGTCTGTGTCAAAATTTACACTGATATTTCCAAGGCTCTATAAAGCCATATTTCTCATTTGTTGCTAGGTGTAGCTCATATTTCAGGTTAAACCTCCAATGATTTACTACAATTGGATAAACAATACAAAGAAGCAAGCCAATTAACAGTAAGACACTGAATAATGAAAAAGTTTGAGCTACATAAAAGGTAAATGTGTTGAAGATGAAAGCATCAATTTAATGAAATTTAAGGTTGCTGCTAAGTCACAAAATTCCTACAGAAATCTGCAATATATTACCAAAACATACCGAAAAAAACATTAATGGTATCATGACACATAGCCTTGCTATTATAGGAATAACATCAGCTCTTACACATCAGTTCTGAGAACAAATGCCTGCCAAACACAAACTGACCAACATTTGGCCTCAGCACAAGTGACATCAATCACTCTTTAATCTTCTCAATCAAGATCAGCCCAGGCCAAAAAGAGCAAACCTAGCAAACAAAACACCTTTGATTCAGCCAGTGCTGTATGCTCTCCTTTGTAGTGAATATATACTTTCTCATTTAATTCCAGCTCTATAAGAGTAACAACTGCACGAGTCACCTTGTGGCTGGAATGAATAATGTAGATTCCTTATAAACTTTAATCTAAAACCAGTTTTATGAAAGTACTGCATGTTCAGCATCTGCACACATCAACTTCAGCAAGCATATCAAAAGGTGAGATTATGAGAGGAGTTTGATTGCAAATAGTACAGCTGAGTACTAAGATTTACTTCTCATACCAGCACATGAGAAACTACATTATAAAGGTGCATGAATTCATTTGAGTTAGAGGTAAAGAACATGCTTACTGGTCTTTTTTCCCCCCTAAATTTAAATGTCAAATTTATTTAAATATTACCTATGAATTACTATTGAATGGTGAGCATGTTTTAAGTTACTACTTTTTAAAGTAAATTTTTAAAATAGATACATCAAAGCATATTTGAACCTAGCATATATAACTGTCCACTGAGATTTTTGGGTTTTCAGACTACAGTGAAATGGAAAACATTTAAATGTTTATATACTACTCTTAATAATACCTAGAAAGAAGAGAAATAACACACAGTTTTACAAACTTGGAAATTCGCTATGCATGTTCCTCAGTTTTTAATTTTTGTCCTTTTATTTCTCTAAGAAAGGTAAGGGAAAGAAAAAACCCAAAATACAGCATAAGGAAACAAACAAACAAATCTCAAAATCCTCTTTGTACTCCATGAACTTCAATACAAAAACATCTTCCAGGTGTTTATGCAGAGAGAGATAACATTGAGAGGTCATTCTTAAGAAAAAGCAATTTGGCTGTACAGTAGAGACAAAATCAGATGAAATCTAAGCTGTCCAAGTCATCTGGTCTTGCTCCTGCTCCCCATTTCTCTTTTAAGACTGAACAAGACTGTGGAAATCTGTACTAGGAACTGAGCTGGAACACTGACCTGGCTAAAAACTCATCCTGCAAAACAATTACCCTTTCAACACATATCCGTTCCCCAGGTTCACCACAACTGCACAACTTACTGTGCCAGCACACACAACCACACAGAGCAGCTGTGCTTCTTGCTTCATACAGTATCAACGTCAGCTAAAAGACAGCATATGCAGCATCCCAAACTATCATCTAATTGTTAGCTACTTTAAAAGCAAAGGAAAAAAAATGTGGCCAGTACTGCCACAGTCTTACAAGTGGGAAGGAATGGTTGGTACACATATACAGCTTTTATGTTGTGCCCCTTCCATAGAGAGATAAAAAGCAAGTATCTTCTGCAAATACAAGAAAATACCAGTTAACTAACTGCTCTAATGTATTTAAGCAAACAACATCTCTAAATGTTTCTTACTTCTAAAGCAAGCTGGACAGACAGTATTTTACAGTATTTTTGGCAAACTAGACTGAGAAAGCAAGTAACTTCCAAACACTAATTAAACAGAAGAGGATTTGTTCTACATTTTCAAGACAAAAATCCTATTTTTCTTTTCATTTGTAAACCACATCACATGACTTGAGTTTCATGTGGAGAAAAAGAACTAATTAATGCAGAGTAATTAAGTATTTCTAAAAGTGGAGCAATTTTATTAATGTTACTATAACTGTACCAGAAGTATGTCAGTGGCTATTGATTTGGTAAACATCACATTTAAACAAATCTGCACAAAGTTACTGTGTCAGAATTATGATTTATCAAATCACTTTAAAAAAGTGGAACAAAAGCAATCTAACTGGAATACACCCAATACAGGATTCAAGACACACCCACCACAATCTGCAATTAGGCATGCAAAAGAATGTAAAGTTACTTAAACATTTGGAAAGAACTTAAGACTATTGTTAAGAAAACTTTGAAGAAGTACTGATGATAGAAATCAACACTGTGGCTTGCCATGTGACCAGGTTTACATTTTTGCTCCAGAGAAGTTTGAGGTTAACCAACTAATAATTAACATCTGCACTCAACTGGCAGATATATAGCTCTAGGGATGTGTATTACAAAACAGGCTATTTTCTAATGTACCTTTATTCTAGTTTTAAAAAGTGCTTAAAAGTCCAATTTGTAGTTCATTGCTTATAAAAAAATTGTTCAGACAAGCCCCCTGTGTACACTATAAACATGCATAAAGTAACTTTCCTTTTTCTAATGGAACCACATATAATAAGGGACTGTCTAACTTCAAATGGAGCTAATACAGTCAAAATTATTTTTAAAACATTCCTAGTCCCCAGTAAATTATTTCAGCAAAAGAAGAATCACTGCAAAAATAAGCAGACTCAAGACAGTACATGGGTAAAATGACTACTCTTCATGTAGTTACCACACCATGTTTAAACAACACAAGCTGCCTTGTTACCTGCCTGGATTTTAGGGCCCACGAATCCTGTCTATATATGTGAGGCTTTTTATTTGCAGTTTCCTGTCTTGACTCATTTCACTATGTGTACTTCAACCAAAACTTGTATCACATATTTCATGGTAACACTGATTACATAAAGATGCTTCTCTTTAGTGCTGCTTCCTGAAGAGAGGGAGGAGGGAGGGGAAAAATAAAGTATTTTATTTCCATGTGTCTAATTGTCAGAAGAACAGACCTACTATGAATCAGATGGATCTTTTTTCTTGGTCCAAAGACCCACCTTTTTTTTTTAAAGCATGAGATTCATGCAGTCTAATGAGTTAAGCACCATACTGCTTCAAAGGGGACTAGCAGTAGATTGGACCCCTTGAACAGGTAATTCATCCTACATTAAGACAGCAGTTTTGTAGACAACATCTCTCTTAAGCACCATACTGCTTCAAAGGGCAGATTGGACCCCTTCAACAGGTAATTCATCCTACATTCAGACAGCAGTTTTGTAGACAACATCTCTCCAGCATTTCAGAGGCACAAACAACTACTTCTAGAAACAGCAAGAAAGCAAAAAACTATTCCCTGTCATGTAAATTTAAAAATATATTTCACAGGGGTGTGTTATATGCAGTCAAACTTGAATAAATTGGAGGAAATTTCAAGCTGTCACCATGAGATGCACTTTCTAAGAAACTTCCAATATTTTCTACCATGTTCTAAGTTTCCTTACTTTTTACCTGTGTTATAGTCACCAGATAAATTAGGCTTCCTCCTATTACCATCCAAGATGAAACTTCACAGCAATGTGTAACACAAAGACAAAAACCCCATAAATGCACACAGAGAATCATACCTCTGTGATATTTTTTAATTAAATTATACATTTCACTGCCTTTCTTAAAGAGAGGAATGGTCAATGGACATAACCTCCTTAAAGTCTTGTCAGGAGCATGTTCAGCCTAAATAATCAAAGCCAGTGATGTTAAATCAGAAACAGCAAATGCAACTTACACTTCCAAGCAAATAATACTGATTCCATGCTATTAGGCTTTATGAGAAATACAATGCAGAGTGCTTGACAGTTTGCTACTAAAGAGTATAAAGTCCTCCCTACTAAGCCCATAGTTGCACTTGCCAGAAAGTAGTGATCTGAAAAATACTCTCTTCCTTTCTTAGTTCTCCTTTTAAAAACTGGGAATCGACCAGGACAATATTCACTCAAGCTGGAGTGGTTACCCTGTGATGGACATAAATGAGTAATACTGAATTTGGTGAATATTCAGTGAAGGACATCTACTTTCAACAAATGAAGCCCATTGTCTAGAAGAGACCCAATCCTTCTGTGACTGGTGAGGATCCTGCACTAAATGTGATGATGTCAGCTGCTCCTTCTACAACAACAATTATCTCTCAATTCTGCTTGAAAATTCTCCAGTGATTCATTCTGACTTGTATTTCATCAACATATGTTGTGCAAAGTACAACTGAGTAAGAAATCTCCAAAGGCATGGAAGCTTCTTTCAGTGGATGGGTCTGACTATTTGGAAACATTTCTTTCCAAAACAATACTGAGCCATATTTTGCAATGAGCGCTCATGCTTTCAAAAAGAGACAAGGGCAATGGCAATGCCAGGAAAGGTCTCCTAATGCCATAAATCAAATCAATACCAGGGAAACACTTGTATTGCCATAAATAACTCAATCTGTCTAGAAATAGAGATAACTGTTTCAAAGAATATTGTGATGATCAGAACACTTGATGCTGAAGTGCTTAACACTAACAGGAATAAAAATACATTTGCTTCAGAAAAGAACAGCCGAGGCTGTCTCTTTCACATAGTACAGAAGCAAACCACATCTGGCCTGGTGCTGTGCTCTCCTGAAGCTGCTTTTTACAGTGTAACTTTTTATATGCCAGAAAGAGGTTTGAATTAAAACAGACTGGGCTTGCCAAACTACACTTGCATTTACTAAAACAATGGCTTTATTATGCTGATGCACTTGCCTGATCTTTCAGCAGATCTATCCAGATCCAGCACTACCTGAAAAGGTGTCTCATGTGTCATTTACATCCCTCTGGAGAAGAGTTTCCTCACACAAAGGAAACAAGAAAATACCATCTGCCAAAATACAATAAGCATCAGAAATGTTAAACAATAATGGATAAACAGTAAAGCTCAATGATCCTATGAACCCAAACACTGTGCTTTTGCCACTGGCCAAAATGCTACCATACATGGCTTATCCTGATTGAACGGAAAAAAGAAACAAGTAATAAATCAGTATATAAATTCTAGTCTCATCACATTTATTTTATAAGGTATGCATTCATGACAGGATTCTCTCTTAGGACCAGAAAGAGCAGACAGGAGGTAGAAGCCACTTGCCCTTTATGCCCTGAGCTATGTGTGAGAGCACTCAGCATTGGCATTCTCTCTTAGGTCACAAGCAGTTGAAAGAATCCAATCCTGCAAATGCTGAATTATTAATCAGATACATTTCTAAGGACAAGCACATCTCAAAAATTGCTTTATCATGCTAAAATTTACTCAAATTATGCATTTAACAGCTGTTTTCGGAAGACAACAAAGGCCTCTGCTCTATGACACTGATGTCTCATAGTAAGAAAATGGCAGAGAGAGACCCCAGTTATCCATGGACACATTTCATGGAGAAGTTACATTTAGTTTCAAATTTTGATTCCATTGTGGCAGTGACACCAGCTGAAGACACTATAACAGATTGCTCAAACGCTTTGAAAGCACAGGCAAGATGTTTTGCCTGTCATCCCTGGAAGTATGAGCACATGCACAACTTACAGCAGGCTGAACCAGCACATAAATTTACAGCATATCAGCTGCTCCTGCTATGACAGTTTGCAGAGCTGTTACTACAGGGTAACACCATTAAAGTGGTGCTGCAAAGCTATTGAGCTCTCTCACGAGCTCCAAGATAGAGAAAGCACAATCCTACCTACAGATTTTATCTAAACTCCCAGTATTTGGGGTCAGCTGTTTACATACAGTTCAGACCTGCACAGGCCAGTGAACTCTGAAGTAACACAAGGAGCCTAACAGGATCTGGAACTCAAATTTTTCTACTTCACACACCTGTAATTAGTACTCTACACTGCTGAGACTGAACTACAAGCAGTATTTCCCAACCAGAAGCAATCCTGCACTGATACAGCACTGAATCATATTGATGCAGTAGACTGATATTAATTGGGGTTTTTTTCCTAAATTATGGGGGAAGACCTCTTCCATTTGTCTGTATTCCAGGACATTACAGACCTGGTTGCCCAGTGGCTTACATGACAAAAGCAGCCATTCTAGAAACATCTATATCTACCTTTAGGAGAAGTTGTGGCTACCACTTTCTCCTAACAGGCAGCTCAGAAGTCTTTAAATTCCTCTCTCTAGAATTCTTCATTGCTTATGTTTTTGTTTGAATTTGACTAGCCTGAATTTCAGGTATTTTTTTCCTGTGTTTTGTGGTTTTTTTCCTTTTTTCGTGGTTTTCTTACTAAACTAGAAAACATCACTTCTTCACAAGCTCCTGATACCATCTAATAAAAGTTTATTTTAATATCCTCTAGAGGGGAAAAAATGTTTTGAGCATTCTTCAAAGCCTCCTATATTTTTTCTCCATAATTTAGAATGCAATGCCACAGAGTCACACTGTTTAGCACATCTGTTTCACAAATGCTACCTTCAACCTCTGGCATTCTGTTGTAACCAAAAATGACATTAGCCCAGCCGCTTGTCTGCAATGACCTGAAATTCTTTTCACAGTTGCTGTTTTCCATACCAGGGACTTTGTTTACATTCTTTGTTCTTACAAACAACACTGCACTTTGTCTGAACACTTAAACTCTACCAAGTGATCTACATAACTATGTATGACTGCTACTATTCTTCAGCTTTCTTGAATTCTATGAACATTGCAAGTTACTTATACAAACTAACTGAATTATCAACTTGCACTAAAGAGTTTATTATAAATAAGTATTGTAATCAGTAGCTTCTCATGTGAAATATTTATGCTCCTTAAAGAGATGAAACCTCCAAAGTTACTGAACTTTTCTAAAGACCAAGCTCCAGCTCTTACTCTGCAACCACATGTAATTCAAATCAAATGAAAACATATGGTATCAGGTGATACAGTTATCAGAAAACTTTCACCTTGAATTTTACATTGCAGTGAGAATTAAAATAAAAAATTCTCAAGCGGTTCTCTCCTGTGTCCTCCACTCTCAATAAATTACTTTAATAAGTTTTGCTACAGTTATAAGGGATATTGTTTAACAGGCCAGAAAGAGCCAGTATGCTTGTACTTCATAGCCTACAGCTAAGGAGCAATAAAACTGCTTAAACAAGCAGTACAAGAACAAAAACCTAAAAAATGTATCAATAAGAATATGCAAAAAATATGCAAAAATATGCAAGAGTATGCTTACCATAGAGCTCAAAACTAGTCCGACTGAAAACAAGATACATTGTATATTAGAAGCATAGTAACATTTCCAACTACATTCTATCTATCTATCTATCTATCTATCTATCTATCTATCTATCTATCTATCTATCTATCTATCTACCTACCTACCTACCTACCTACCTACCTACCTACCTACCTATAGCAGTTAGAGCATGTGGGGGTGTTCATTCAAATAAGGAACACTGGTTGAAATGTCTGCATTCTAAAATTTTACTTGTGGGACTCAAAACGCTCTGTCAAGCTCAGATTTATTTACTTACTTTTTTTTCTCCTTTTCACTTGTGTTGCAGTACTCCTAGTTTAATGGTACTCATTTTGACCACCAAAGCTGACAATTTAAATCTTCTGAAGGGATATTCTGCATGCTAAGTGCACTATTAAATGCCAGTAATCAAACACAACCGAATCTGAACTACGCATATTTTACTAAGTGTTGGCTGTTTGCCTTTGTTCCATGATTGAAGATTTAATCACTTACTTATTTAATATCCAGTCTCTCCTGAAACTCGGTTCTTACAAGCCTGTAACTTCATCACAAGCAACTAGAGTTCATCTTTGTTAGCTGTACTGAGCTTCTCCCTTATATTACCTGCATCAAATCATGCTCCTTTATCCAAATAGGATAACTATTATGCTTCCATTTTTAGGGAATCATAAATTATCTGTCAGTGTGTGTAGTGGCTTAATGAAGACATTAGAAGAAAACCAAACCATGGAAAAGGTAAAGTAAGTGAACTAGAATTACGAAGTTTTTCTAAATTCATCTTGTAACATAGACCATTTTTCTCAAGTAGGTGCAGAACAAATAAATTTGGTGAAATTAATACATATAGATGATATTCCTTCAGAACTGAGAAACAGCTCCATTAATAAATGCCACATTAAAATGACTAAAGTATTCTTTCTTTTAATTCAAGACAATAGAATGAGAGAAAATATTTCAACAAAGAAGAAAATTTGAAATACAAACTAGTTGGATAAACCCATTTTTAATGTAGGTATATTAAATGCAATTCTTCTGTCATATAACAGATTGGCAGAACAGTTGAGGTTGGAAGGCACCCTGGACACCATCTAGTCCAACCTCCCTGCTCAAAGCAGAGTAATCTAAAGCAGGTGGTCTATGGCAATGTGTAGTACTTTAGTCAAGGAGTTTTTTTCTCTATTTGACTCCAATTTCTACACAAATTTTAACAAATGTTTAAGCCATACAAAAAGTTTTTTTCTCCATTTGACTCCAATTTCTACACAAATGTATTTTAACAAATGTTTAAGCCATACAAATCACAACCACAATTAGCCTTAAGCCCATCAAAAAATGAAACAAAAGAAAATGCAGTGGGTTAGGTTTTGTTCAAGAAAATAAATATAATTAATTATCATGTGTATGAAGTATCCCAATTTGACATTAATTATATTGGCAAGTCTGAAGTTTTACAAAATTTGTTTCAGAAAAGAGATTCTAAATCTGAAAGTTTGCTGTTCTGTTTAATATTCACATATGTATGTTCCTTTACTCTTTTCATTGATTATCAGCTTGTATGGCTCTACATTTTTCAGAATGCAAGTAACATGCACATAAACATGGTATTACTTTCTAGAGCTCAATGAACAACCAAACAGTAAAGTACTCTGACATTCTGCACCACCACTATTGGCATTTAGATTGGTCTAGTTTTAAGAACTTGTTTCAGGCTCTCTGACAGCTCTAGTCAATTACACTGACTTAATTCTGGTGTTGAATGTTTCCTTTCAACTACAGAACTGGTTCTCATTTGAAAACAAAGTTAAAATGACAAATCACAAAACAAGGGTTCCCAAGAAGCTGTCTTTTATGTCCCCTGGAATTGCTGCAATTATTCTTAGAAGTCTGACTTTGCAAAAAAAATTCTTAAATTGAAGATGGCAAGGAACAGCGTGTATTATACAAAACTGTATACAAAGTTGCACTAACAGAACTTTATTGATTCAGGTTTTGAAAATGTATGTCTACTAATTACCATGTTTAGAAAAAGGTATCAAATATCTATACAAGCTTATTACAAAAATTTCACATGTTACTATATTAAGCCTTTGAGTTGAATGGATCATCAAAAGCAACAGGAATGTTCAAAGAACACAAAGAACTTGCATTTCCAATGCATGGAGAAAATCACTATCCAGTTGCATCAAAGTAAATCCTCAGTTCTGATCTGTAATCTGTTTAAAATCTTCATATTTTAGTAATAGGATGGAGGCCATCTACATTTAAGACACCCAGAGGACTTAATTAAGCTTTTCAGTAGAACCTGGTAACTGGAATAGCAACATCCAACCCAAATACAGACATCTCACTGCATTAATAAAAGGTCCACATAGACTAAGGGTTTTCATACAAAAGCAGGGCTAGTACACATATGTAAAAACCAAAATAACAAAAAGCATGGTGCAGAGTTTATAATTAAATGTTAGCTAAAAGCAAGAGCAATGTGGATGGGACAGAACTCTCAGGACACTGTACACTTAGTAAGTAAACAGGATAAAGTCTCCTTAGCACACTAACAGGTAAAACTTGCAAATAACACTACAGATTGGCTATGAAAGGTAATTTATTGTATCCTTAATATAATTTTTGATGAAATTATAAAATCTTTGAAACCAGTTTATTCCATACTAGTTGGTTTTCTGTAGTGAATTCATTGCTTTTCAGAGCTTACAGAAACAAGCATGTATTAGATCCTTATTTCAGCTGGTGGCAGAATACACACACGGCAACCTCCTTGAACCATTGTTTCCCCATGCTACAACCACTGGAATAGTAGAAGTTAGCCATAAAAGAAAACAAAGAGAACTAGAAGCTACTGAACATATTTTTCTTTTTGTTGTCAGAGAAGCAACAGTCTTTATCTCTTCAAAAATAGCTTTTGCTTTATTCACATGTGTTCAGACACATCTAACGTGTCTGTGTTTGTAAAACACTAGTCAGTGACTCTGCATCTTCACTACTCTTAGTTCATCCATGTACCTCTAGTGGTATGTTCTACTTTTCATGCTGAGATCCTCTAAGAGTGCTTACCAGCACATACTGTCAGTTTACATGCCCCTTAAGAACAACCACAGCCAGAGGACTGGAGAACTACAAGCCCCAAAAATAATTTTAGCTGCATAGTCACAACAAGCTTGAGTAAGAAATGGGCCTGAATTCCAATCTGCAATTTCTTCTGAAATTAGTAAACTGGACCAAATCTCAAAATACAGGTAGGTTGTTAAACTATATGGTACACTTCTGGAGAAGAACCAAAGAAGCACTACTGCTAATTGCTTAGTGAAGACACACCTTAAATGAGCACTTAAGAGTCTTCCTCAGAAGCAATTATTTATGTTTTCAAGATTTGAAAAGAAAGACCATGTTCCTGAAGCCATGCAACAACTTCACAATAATGACCTTGTATCAGGAGACTGACGAAGAAGTTTATACAAGTTCAGAAGTACACTGAGGATTCAAAGCTCCAGGGTTTTTTTTGTCCCTGAGGTCTGTGGACAGTTATTGCTGCAGTTAACTCTCAGTCTGTAAAGATTACTGATTAGTAAATAGTTTTAGGCCGTTGAAGTATAAAGTTGCCATCATCTCTTGCTTCTTTAAAAAAGAAGTAAAACATTTCTCAGGATGGACAGTTTTGTAAAGCAACAAGCACTACTCAACTAGAGACCCCAGTTCAAAAGAAAAATCCCTTGAAAACACCAGTATCACAGAACAGAAATTTTCCCATTCTCATGTTTCAGGTTTGAAATTATGCATGTTTTATTTCCAGTACTAATGGTTTTGCTTCTATTCTGGACAATGATATTTATTTCACTGTCCCAGCAGTCCTTTTGAGAGAAAGGTCTAACTCAATCCTTTGAACAGTAATGAAGAAATTATTAATCACGAGTTTAGGAAACAACCAACACACTTGAACTCGCTCAGGCATGCAAAACAGAAGAACCTGGAAGTACTGATAGCAAAGTTCAGAACAGTGAAGAAAAGAACACATTTTCTTATTTGCAATTAGACCAAAAGGTGGAAACAGGATGATGTAGATTCAAAATATTCAGGTTAGATTACCAGTGCAGCATTGTGCCTGTTTATAAATTAATATTTTACTCCTACTTATATTTTTATAGATATTAGAAGCTTTTCCAAAGCCTCACAGAAAACTGACAGAAAAACCAAAATCTGAACTCCAGCCACCTGGCCATGAGACTGCTCTTACTTTTCCAGTGGGCGTTCAAACAACCGGACAACAGGGAGAAATGGACCATAATGAGAATGAAAAAAATCTGTTCTTAAAAAATATTTTATATAGTTGGGACCAACATTTCTCTGATTATTTGGAAACCAAGTCAATTAACTTGAATGTACTTATTTTACTTTTGATATGAAGTTAATCAACAGCAAAGCACAGACCCAGCAGAACTTCCCACACAGGTGACTGCTACATCATGGTATTAACAATTATGGCTGTGGACTGGGAAAACAACCTGAAACCCTGCTGCTGGTAGAAAATAATAAGTCTTGTGCAAGCTTAAGGAAAAGCTGACTATTAAAACTTCCAGGGCTCTAGCCTTTTCAGAAAAAAAACTTCCTCTTGAAAAAGCAGAAAAGAATTGCCATCCAAACCACCAGAAGACCTTGAAATACAAAAACACAGGTAAAGCTATTTATTTTCTCCCGTGGCTTCAGCCAGAACAATAATTCACTGCTGTCACTGGGGTCTTTTTGCACAGCCCTGTTCTAAAATCAATGTTCAAAACCTTTTAATTATATGTAGTATAAACAGATTTTAATTTCTTCAGGAAAAAAACTTTAAGAGAAAAAATCCCTGTTTCCAGCTCTTTGATGACAAAGGCAGTCTTCCAAATAAGCATCATTTAAACTCTATGCCTGTAGAAAAAATGTTCCTCTGTCTTTACTGTTGCTATTCATAGTTCTCTAAGCAGCTACTAGTCCTGACCAGATGACTGTAACAAATTCAAACACTTCTGGCAGAGGCATGTTTATTATTTTCCAATATGACTGCCTGCCAAGTTTCCCTGTCCAGAATTTTTTTTTTTAAATAAAGGAACTATGTGAGCCAAACTATGTCAGGGACTATCCTTCAAGCAGTTCTTTCAGGAAGTGGAAGTGCACTATCATATATGCAGACTTACACTTGAATATGGTTCAAAAACATTAGGAGACACAGCACAGTCAAAACTTCAATTTTCAGAGCACAAAATGCTATCCTGTGAATCTTGAAAATCACTTATCAATACAGAATCCTCAATATTGTTCTTAGCACATGATAAAAAAAGCATAAACTTTAATGAAATTGGTCTTCTTTAATTCTCCTCAAAATGTAATCTTTTAATAATACCTTCTGTTTAGTGACTTCTGAAAATACATATTCTACAACTCTTGTGTCCAGTCTATTGCTTATTAGGTTGCTGTACAAATCTGCACACAATACTATGGCATAAAGGCACAAATCTTATGAGGAATTCTTAGAAGCACTATTGCATATCATTATCTTAAATGATGGTCTTGTGATTAAAATACCTAGTGGTATGAAAAGGAGATGAATCCCACTTCAAATCTACCACGACCTTGTACAAAAGTCATTCAATCCCTCAGATTTGATTCTACATCTGTAATAACCAAATTAATAATTGATTAAATATCTTAAAGCACAAAGTCATTCACTAACCACATACATGGCATTCAGAGAAAAAAGCAGTCACATAATTTCTATGTGATAAACACTCAAAACCCACTCTTTGCAGGAGCTGAATTAAAAGAAAAAGTCAAATGTCTTTGCAAAGATTCTGCACATTACTCTCAGCTTTCAATCTGAGAATAATCCTACAATGCCAGCTTGAAGGAAATATCTTGCAAGAGCTTAATCCAATTGAAAATAACTCTAATATGTAAATGTACAAAGTAATGACCAAATAACAGCAATACTGCTTAAATGGGCAATGGTTTGATATGGTAAATACTTCGATTTTTCTTGCTATTACCAAGTTTTTAAGTCCTGATGTATGAAATTCTGTTTTGGATGTAAACTGGGGAGCTGTGGGGGAGACAAAAATCTTAAGATATGACCGCATGAAAAATAGCAATCACTTCAAAATTATGGTCAAAAAGAATTTATACCTCATACACAAATCACAAATAAGACTGTGGGTTCTACTTATTCTCTCCTACAAAAAGTAACTACCCTTGACAATTATGCATTAAAAAACCCCACAGGACTCCAATTACTGGTTCTAAATAAAAACATCTGCAGCACATTTCTATTAAAAGAAGCAATCAAACAAAAAAATGGTATTCCTAGAGATAGCCAGAAACATACTACTTTTATAGGAACTGTGATTCTTATATACTACTGAAAAATAAAGTCTTGATGTTATATAACTGTATTGACAAATTTCTTTGCACCCAACTGATGAATTGTCCATTGAAATTTTTATGTCTCACGTATTAAGAAACTGTTGTAAAACAAAGAAAGATCTTACACATGGCTTCTTTTAACAGTGGTGTGTTAACAAAAAAAAAAGTCTGCTAATGTGACATTTTGGACACATCGATTCTGTTATTGTGGCTGCTACTGTTCAATAGCTGGGGATCAAGAACTCCATTAACAAACAATTACAGAACATAAATATTTGTCTCCCCACTGAAAAAGGTGCAAGCCATTTCTAAATAGATATTAATTATAATCATAATCCACTACATTTTTTTCCTCCTTTCACTCAATAGAAATTATGAGTCTTAATTCAATCCAAAATTTCTTTTGTTTCACTTTACTTCTCTGGAAAAGATCGCTCCATTTTCATCACATTCTTTACTAATAGTAGAAAACATGTTTGCCTTTTTTTTAACACATTTTTAAACTGCTTGAGCAAATTCTAATACAAAACTAGAACAATCATCCAACCATCACTATCCTTCTTTGGACTAAAGCCCTTTGTCTATGAAAGGGCCTACGCAGAAATACCACTAAACCTCATGAGAGGTGATCTTTAAAAGCCTTTTTAAAGCTAAACACTTCAACATACAGCTTGGTAATGAGAGAAAATGATGTCCAGTTGCAACTGAGCTTATTTTAAAATGTGACTGAAATTCCTGAATAGCAAAAGAGCTTTTGACCCCACTGTGCAACTACAAAAATGGTCAAAGAGCAACAGTTTTCACTACAGATGTGACCTGTGCTTCATGACTTGAGAACTAAACTTGAACTAACTCATAAAAACAGAAATCACCTCAGGCCAGATTTACCTCTGAGTTAGGGATGAGTGTATACAGACGCTATTTGACAGAAAAACAGTTGGCACCTCGTCCTTTCACATGGCTAGTGGCAATTTGGAGATTTCCTTGCTCTAAAAGTTGCAGTTACTAGAACATACCTCGATTTTAAAAAAATCCACTTTACTCCTTGGTACTTTTTAAAGATTTTACACAAGAGCTACAAGGAAAAAGAAACACTTTACTTTAAAAACTAGCTGATTAGTGCTCAAATAGTAATAACAACTAGGACTTGATTGTTTATTCCTTGGCTGGAACGCTGGAAAGAATTCCTGGAATTGCAATTAAGGTTCAATTCACTCTAACTATGGAAAGCACAACATGCCTTCTCTTTCACCAGCACCCTAGGTTTCACAGAAAGAAGTAACAAAGTGACACTGAGAGATTCTGGGTGGCACCAGAGGCAGAAATATTTAAGAATATTTAGAAAACCAATGCGCACACAAAAAAAAGAACTGCTGTCACCTCCATAGAAGTTTACTAGAAGTAATTTCTTTTATATCGATGACACTATCATCCTTGATTAAAAATTTCATCCTTGAACTGATTGTTAAACAATGCTTTCCCAAACATTTGAATTTTCCCTAAGAAAACCCATACTAACAAATGAAAGACACACTTTGAAGTATAATGACATAGGACTGCTGTCATATCCAATCACTCTGGTATTGACACAAAGATTTAGCAGACACATTTCCCTATCACATATTCCTTCTCTACTCTTCTGAAAACTCTAAGAAAATGAAGGGCATCAATACAACAGCTGGAGAATTTTCCAAATATTACTTAAATCCAAAAAAAAAAAAACCCAAAAAACAAACCCAACAAAAAAAGCGAAAACTTAGTCATATCTAATTTAAATGCACGAAATTTTGTTCAAAACTGTATCATAACATTTCTAACTGCTAGACCAGGTTCTACTCAGTCAAAAAGACTATGGTTCTGGATATGCACTTAAATACAATTAAGAGATACTGAAGAGCTAGGGTTATATTCAGAGTAGCAGAATATATCTAATTCCATTACATCTAGTTACATTAAGGAATGGCTGGTATCTGTAACAGATCATTTCACATTTGAAGAAATAAAGAAACCATTTCAATATGGAAAAAAACCAGTTTAGATGGAAAAAAGTTGAGATTCCTTCATGTATGCAGATGGAATGGACTTCTAATTCCCCAAGATTTTTTTTCCTCTTTTTTCTTCATCTGTTTCTCCTCCTGTAATCCTCACAGGAATATGCCGCCTCTAGTACTAGAAGTATCTGGTTTTACTGTACTGATGAACCCAAACAGCACGCTTCTGCAAAGCTTCAGTGGGTGCAGTAATTCAGAACACAGCCAGTAGAAAATTATCTGCCTTTCTCAGTTACTCATTACAGCATCAATATGCAGCTCACAAAACACTCTGAAGCTGTAAGTTATTTTCAAGCTCTAGAACAGTTGAAACCTCAACTGCACTGTGCTAACAATGAACCCAATTACTTGAGGACAACAGATTGAGTCTACCTCCATCAAAAAAACAGAACACCAAAAACACCCCACAAAAGCCTCCTCAGCTCAGCAAGCATATTGAATGAGTCTTTTCCCCTATCTTGCCTCTTCCCTGCAATTCTAAGTGATTTCTTAGTTTAAAAGCACTAAAAAATAACCATATCTAACCATTCACTTGTCATAATATAAGCCAAATAAAATCAGAAGGCTTCAGAAAGCAACATTTATTCAGTGTGATGATTACTGTATCAAATTCTGGGACGAAGAAACTCTGGTTCAATACTGCACACAAAAAAACATTTAAATCATTAACCAAATATAGAAGAAATTAAATTAAAACCACTGGATTGGAAACCCATCAAGTTATCTGATGTAGAGATTCAACTGTCTGATCAAGTTTTAAGTTTCAACTGATGGCTTCTGCAAAGCAGCAGTAACAACAGACAAGTTTTGTACTACTGTTTTAAATATTGCATGTGCTTCTCCCGACCCTTGTATGCCAAATTATCAATCTTCAGACAATAAAAGCACTACCATGCAATCTTAACTCACCAGGTTTTCTCCTAAATCAGTTTCTTACTCAAGTTTCTCTGGCCAACTCCACTCTAATCTACTGTTATTTTTCCATCACCATTTTATCTCCACAACTTTACTGCCAAATGCATAAGCTTCAGCCTCTCACCATTACATGTTCTACTGTCAAAATACCAAATCCCTAGTAATTAGGGTACTACAAGTAAAAAATGCAGTCACTCATCCTTTAAAAAGTAAAATTCAAACATTCACTGTAATTAAATGGCTTACTGTGAGTCAGATGGCTACAGAAGCCAAATAACTAATAAACATAAAACACTGCATTGCTAGTGGTTTCCATTAGAGAACAACATTCTGAAAAAGCCAAAGACTAACCTGGAAGGAACAAGATATTCCTACAGTTTTCTTACAATAAATCAAGCTTACACAACATAAGTAAGATTCTTATGGAAGTAACTGAGTAACATAACAAACAAACAGGTTACAAGAAGCCCACTGGCACCAAAGAAGAGATGATCAGGTTGGAGAAATGTGTTGTTTTTCACAGCATTTGTGTTTTGTTCTGTTTCTGAAACCTGCCACATAAGCACCTAACATTATGCAGGCCTACCTATCTTAGCCAACAAGAGATGCATTTTCTTGTGCACTCACTACTGCAAAGTCTGGCTTGAAGTCTGGCTGGTTTTAGTTTATTTCTGTTGATACACTGGGAAGATGAACACCATATATTTGTTTTATTTACATTTTCCCTTAACCAAAAACTAATTCAAATTTTCATGAAAGTAGGCAATACAAAAGGTGTTTACAAACTGTATAGTGCTGATGAGAATACTGTAGCTCTTCACTATGTTCTACACCTCTTGTAAAGTTCTCAGTCAGGAGTACTTTGTTTTTCTCTCTTCTCCCACTGCACAGAGCAATAAACCTCATTCAACATCTCATGTACCTCCAGCTACAAGTCCAGAGATAAATTTCAGGGGACGAAATTTCAGCCTCATGAGCCAAAGCAAGCAAATCCAAAAGGGAGCAGCTTTAGATAACTGGTCCCTGTTACTGCAACTCCAACATCAATATTTTCCACAGTCCTGGCTCTCAGCACCCTCCTTCCTCCAACCTCCCCCACTCCCCAGCTCACCTCACATGCTCTACATATTGCTTTATGATCCCAGTCTTCTTTTCAACACATCCTACCCTTCCCTTGTTTTTCCATTCAGGATATCCCTCCTACAAAATTCCACTTCAAAATAATGACTAACAATATTGCCATGCCATCTGTTTTTATAACATACCACTCTTTCTACACCTTTTAACGCTCCATTTATATAGAACATAACTTTTCTGGAGTGAGGACTACCCCACTATCATCTGCACTCTGCCTAAAACAACTGGTTTTGATTCTTAAATCTTTCATCTTTAATATAGCAGTGGTTAAAGATGACTATTTATTTCCTTGATTAGATTTCAAACTGCTGGCATAAGAACATAAATTCACCAAAAGCTGACATGCTGGCACAATCTGTAAATGCTTAGCAGTACCTTATTCTGTTCTTCCCATCTATCTGAAAGTGTGTTGATGGGGTTTTTCTGGGGGTTTTTGGCTTTTCTTGTTATGGGTTTTTTGGGGTTTTTTAATGCAGCAGACTGAAACGAGGAATATGTACTGTAAAGACACTAAAATAATCTCTGCATGGGAATAGCAGGTTTACGAATGCACATGTCAATGCACAATTCCTCACGAACAGTACATCAAAAAAACCACCACCGACAAAAAAACACAACCCAAAAAACCATAAGAAACCAGAACAAGGAACGACCTGAATTACTGTGGCATAAATGTACAACATATGTCACTCTTCTGAAGTATGAAAAATATGGGACAATTTAAAACTGTATTTCCAATACAGAATGCCTTTTTAGTCACATGATGACATATTCAGTTATTTTACAAAATTCTCTTCTTTTCCATCAGGTAAAACATACCATCAAAACCCAGAAAATCCAGATCCAGGATTTATTACTTTTACCCAGCCATAGCATACCTAAGATATCTTATGGAACTTTTATAAATGTTATGAAACCAACCTTGCTGCAATCAGAATTGAAACGCAGTGCTTATACTTTCACCTCAGAGGACAGCATGTTAAAAAAAGAAGGGGTAACGAGACACATACTGGAGATCTCTAAAACAGATTTGACTGTTATGCAGCAAGCAGAGGAATGAAACTTAAAAGGTGTGGAGAAGCAGCCTTGCAATAATGGATCACAGAGGCCAGTCATTTTTGGTGTACTTTAGAGGTCAAAACTCAGGCCAATGCTGCTTAATATCTTCATTGAGGATCTAGACATTGAACAGGTGCACCTCAGCAAGTTTGCAGATGATAACATCTGGAGCAGTGCCTGATACACCAGAGGGTCGTGCTGACATTCATAACAGGCTGAAGAAATAGGCAGAACTTCATGGAGCCCCACAAGGAGAAATGGGAAGTCTTAACCTGGGGAGAGGCTGGAGGCAGACTGTCTAGAAAGCAGCTCTGATGGAAAGGACCCTGGGTCCTGAATGTAAACAAGTAGCCACAAAGAAGGCCAAAGAGTGTCCTGAGCAGCATTAGGAACAATAACACCAGCAGGTCAAGGAGCATGATGCTTCTCCTCTACTCAGCACTGGTGAGATGCATCCTGGAGTGCTAGCTTCAGGGCTGGGTTTTCCAGCACTAGACATGGACATACTGGAGTCAGGCCATAAAGTAAATGAAGGGCTGGGAACACGAATACAAGGGAAGGCTGAGTAAGTCAGGATTTTGTAGCCTCAGGAAGAGAAGGTGGGAAGATCTTACTGATGCGTATAAATACTGGATAGGAAGCACTAAAGAAGAGTGAGTCTGACTTCTCAGTGGCACCCAAAGAATGGACAAGAGGCAATGAGCACAAACTGAAACACAAGAAACTTAAAAAAAGTCTGGTGGTTTTCTTTATTTGTTTGATTTAGTGTGTTGTGAATGTGGCCAAACACTCTGAGTCACTTAGACTGTGGCATTTTCATCCTTGGAGCTGGTCTAGAGAGTCCTGCTTTGTGCATGGTGCTTGGACTAACTAGACAATCTCTAGAAATGTCCCTTCTGACATGAACATTAATCTGAGAGTGAAAATACACTTCTACTGTAAGAAATAGATAAACAGATAACCCCCAGTAAAGATGGCTAAGTGTCAGTTTCACAAAGCTAATTCAAAAAGCTCAAACATTAAAATTTTTGATACCACAGATTCATTCTACCTCAGCATAAGAATCTGCCTGTAATCTCTTCTGATTTCTTACAGACAGCAAAACAGGATTCACTGCTTACAAATGTGAATGCCACAAATCCATTTGCTTAATGGTCAATGGACAAAGACATACAAAAACATAAAGAATGATTAATCAAGTATTTCATAACATTTTATCTAGCTTAAATATGTAACTTCTCAAAAGAAATTACAGAAGTTTCTGTATCAAGAACTCCAGAAAATAGCCTCTTCATCTGGTTAATAAGCTTAATAGGGGTGGTAGAAACAAAAATTTGTTCATTATTGATCTGAAGGCAATACCTGCTAACATGAGGGCTGAATCAGTTTCCAATTCCCATTGCTTCCTAAGATCTGTGCTATGCAGAAACCCACCTAGGTACTTTCAAGCACAAAATGAAAGACTCATTATACATCTCATTATACAAAACTCGGAAAAGTTCTATTGTAAACTTCCCCTGAGGTGTAATGTCAGGTATTATGGATTAGGTGCAACATTCCAGAGCCCTTTCAATATTCATACTGAGTACCACATGTTGATATTGCACCTAAAATAGGACATACAGCTTTTCTGTAGTAAACACTGGCTTAGTCAGCAAACAGCAGAGGCACAACCTGAATATAAATAAGCAGGGCTGCTCCTACTTTTTCTCCAATTTTTACGTAAAAAACATGACACTAAGGGACAAACACAGCTTAGCAATGGTCTCTGTACTGAATATTCCCTCTTTTCTTCTTCTTTCCAAATCTTAATCAGTTTTCACCAACACCACCAAAATCTTCCAGTAACTTTCACAGCTGTAGGACAATCAGCTCAAAGACAGCCCGCTACCTGGCAACCTTTCCACACCGTCTGAATGCAACTGTGCTTACCTGGACACACAAACAGGCTGTACAGAGCACCTGGATACTCGCTACTGACAAGAGTAATCTCCATAATCACAGAATCATTGAGGTTAGAAGGGACTTCTGGAGGTCACCTGGACCAAATTCCCTGCCCAAGCAGGGCCACCTAGAGCTGGCTGCACAGGACCACATCCCAAGAACTTTCAAGTGCCTCCAAGGATGATGACTCCACAACCTGAAACCAGAGAAGGCATGCACACATACACAAAAGTAACATAACATGAACTCATAAACATGCAGTCAACATGACAGACTGCAAATATATGAGTTGGAGAAGAAGTTATCTGAAATGGCTGTCTGCATACTGATCACAGGAAGGCTGCAACATACAGACATCAAATGGCTCCTTAATAAGCCATATGGTTCAGCCCAGCCAGCAAGTGTGAAGTTTTATTTAAATGCCCTGCCAAAAAACACACAAACTTCTGCATACCTTATAACTCCCCTGTAATAAAAAGCAGCTCTTGAAAGAAAAGAGCCTTAACAAACATGCATGAATGAAGCCTATGCAAGAAGTGATGTTTCAGACAGTCCCTATATCTGGTACAAGCTTTTTTGCTATTTGTTTAGGTTCTTGTATATTTTGGGCTCTATTCTCAGTCTTAACTATATCACTGGCAGAAAAATACTGTCTGTTTGCAAGCACATATACTTGATTATATAACTTAAAAACCTTTAAAAATTGTTACACAACTGTAACATATAGCGGCAAACATCCAGGAAAAGGCAAAGAAGCAAGTCCATGGGCTGTCACCTCAACATCCAGTGACGACAGACCAGGAGGCTGAGAAACTGGCTTTGCAATAGCTGGAGCTAACAGTCT
Organism: Geospiza fortis; assembly: GCF_000277835.1. NCBI lineage: Eukaryota > Metazoa > Chordata > Aves > Passeriformes > Thraupidae > Geospiza > Geospiza fortis. Next base: position 4,308,076 of record NW_005054306.1, read on the forward strand.
CTTTAAGGTGCAATTAAAGAAGAAAAAATGTTTCAACTGCCAACTGTCTTGAGATTTTGAGAAGCAGGTCTTCTGTGACATGAAACCGAATCTTCAGTAACACTGTTCAATCATTATGAAAAATTTCAGCTGCTTTATTTGTGAGACAGAACATGGACTATAAATCTTTCAGTATGAGTGTTCATACTGCCTCCTTCCAAATGGTTATATGTTCACTGCCATGCCTCTCAGAGGTCAGCTGCACACAGAGGTCAATCAAGTCAGCCAAGGGTAAAGGACAAAACCAAGGTAATGACACTTATTAGTAGAAGAGGGTATTATTAAGTGATCAATACTGGAACTCTGAATATGAGAGACAGAGAAGAAATTGATAGCATGGTATTATCACACCTGCTTCCTTCTTTCAGAGATTTATCTCGTCTACTCAGACTGCAAAAATTACTAAGCAAGAGCTGTTTCTCACTGAGTGTTTACACATCATCTCATCCTGCCAACCTCAGTTGTGATATGCATGTGCTTCTCTGGTAAAATTAAGAAAGACAACTATTTTCAGACTAGTGTGCTATTTTGAGGAGGTTCATTTTACACACTGAAAAAGAATATATTCCAACCAGCAGCCAAAAAGCATCCTTAAGAAGTATGTAACAGAACTGGAAATTACAGCTGAGATAGATAAGCTCTTGGTCTACTTCCAGGGACACTAATCATAAAAACCAATCTCAGATTCAATATAGATGCAACTACTTTGTGGGACACTTTGAAGTCTGCAGCTGATCGAGTTTTAAGCATGTAGGGTCAGTTATGTACGTATTTTTTCCACTGAATTACAACAGCACAAAAATATTCAGTGACTTGACCAAGAGGTACTCTACAATAGGAAGCACAATATTGGTTATGAACCCAATATCTGGATTCTATTTAGAGCATGAATTTTGTCACAGTATTTAAAAGTTTATTTAAGAGACAGAATTTTAGCAAGTTGTATATAGACAAGTATGAAATTGGCTACTAAAGTTCCATGCTAGTGAAGCAGAATCTCAGTTTATTCAGGCAGCCTCTCATGCTCAAACAACTCAGCAGGCAATCTATACAAAGCATGTAACAAATGCCTCTTAAAAAAAACCCAAAAAACCAACAACAAAATAAACGTTAGAACACAATCTGCAATCAAGCATAGTGCATCTCAACAGCTGGTGCAATGGGAGGGCGACATGAGGATCCAGACAGGGGTTCTGCTCACCAGTTCTCAAAACCAGCAAGAAAAAAACCACCAAAGAGCACTGCCTTTAGCAGTGAAGTTTGGGGGTTTTTAATTAAAAAGAAGAAAAACTGGAGAGGATGTTCCTCTGTGGAGAAAGCCCCTTGCAGCTCACAGGACAAGAGTCACCACCCGACCCCTCTCCCCTTAACACGGGACGTGAGCCAGGTGTGTGTCTTAAAAAAACCCCAACCAAACACAACAGCCCCACCAAAACTCCATTCCCACCAAAATCCGACAATTTAGAAAACATATCATTTTAATACATGAGGCAATTTTTCAAACAGTACTTCAAAAGCCTGTCAGTGCAAGATGCAGAAATGTTAAGATGGAAGTGAAGCTACACTGTACAACACAAAAATCTTTTAAGCCATGCTGTAGCCCACAGAATAACCCTTTATCAAGAGTTGTATGCTGCTATGTTTTGGGAAAGGGTGTGAAAAGGTAAAGCAAAGGCACAAGCCTCACCACAATGGTTATATCCTCTTTTGCATCTTCTCGCTGTGAAGGCACAGAAGAAAGTGCAAGTGTTATCAAGAAGTAGTACCTGCTTCTGGGAAATGGAATATGGCAAGTAGCAGCAACTGGAACGATGCTCATCTGTGAACACTGAGCTAAGGAAGCTACAGGGAATGAATGACACTGTGGGGGCCAGGGTCTGAAATGGTAGTGAAAATGGGGAGAGGAAAAGTTCATCATGAGCTGAGCATAGAAAGCAGCAAGATCCTGCAATGAGTTCAGTCCTTCTCAAATGAGCAATAACAGAGTACACAGAGGCGTAGACGCTGGATGGGATCAGATATACAGCCTGACCAGGTCAGTGAAGGGAGAAAGGGGAGGGGGAAGAACAGAAGAAAGAAGATAAGCAGGCCCCTTCACTGAGTCATACCAGAGCTACTGCTGCTGGATGGGAGCCAGATTTTAGCTGGAGCTTTTGCCTCTGCTTTTCTTCCCCCCTCTCAGAAAACCAAGAAGTGAAAGCACCAAACTTAGATGAAACCTGAAATACATTAAGATTTTGCTGACTGTAAGCCCCTACACTATATTACATTTAGCCTCAGAAAAACTTGTAATCAAAAGTATACAAAAGTAACTTAAAAACATCCTTTTTTTTGACTGGGTTTTTATGCTGCCCTGAATAAGATTCTTTCTTGGATCAGTGATTTCATAATGTAAAATACAAAACTCCTCCAAACAAGACAAATACATAAAGTGGCAGTTGAGGACAGCACTTATATTACTCCTCAAATTACACATTGCTTTTTCCTACGTAAATTCCTAATCTGCCTTCTCCAAAGGCCCTCCTGTCAACTGAACACACATTTCTCAGCCTAACACCCTTCAAAAGCAATTTAAAAATCTGCACCTATATTTGTAAAATTTTTCACATATCAGCCTCAAATCACACTCGCATCAAAATGATTTTTTCCTAATATTTCAACTATCTGTTTGACAATACTCATTATCACACACCAACAGGTATCTCCTATGTGGTTTATGAGTAGTATCCTCAGCTACTTGTGCTTGTTATGTGAAGTGATAATTTAGCAACCTCGGCTTGCTTATTAATGCCTCTCCTAAAATGACACCCAGTTCATCTAGTCTCCCTGATTTTTTTATGAATGGATTTACAGCTTGGTTCTTTCTGCAGTTGAATAAGCACCTGACAGAAACACTCAACTGAGCATTCATGTACATCTTCTGAAGTGGTCAGTGAAATCTTGAGGACAGACTCCAATAGCTTGAAATAGCCAAGAGCTAGCAGGAAACAAAACAAAGCTTTAATACCCCCATACACGGTAAGAGACCTCACAGTAAACTAATCTTCACAGTATCAGCTAAATGGAAGCAACATGAGATAGCAATCTTCTTCTGAGATCACCTAAATTTAATATAAATTTGGAAAGAGGCTTAGGGTGACTTACAGTGCTTGATTTGCAAATGGAATTAAATTCCACATACTTTTCCAGAGGAATAAAAATAATACAGACATGGCATCCAGTCACTAGTGGGGCTCCGTAGGGCTCTATCCTTAGCCCAGTTCTCTTCAACATCTTCATTAACAACTTGGATAAAGGATTTGAAGGAATACTAAGTAAGTTTGTGGCAACATTCAATTGGGAGGAGCTGCTGACACTCTCAAGGGCAGAGAGGCCCTGCAGAAAGACCTAGATAAATCAGTGAGATGGGCAACCATCAACCACATGAGGTTTAACAAGGTCAAGTGCTGGATTCTGCACCAGGGATGGAGCAAGCCTGGATTTGTCTCTAGATCAGGGAACAAGATGCTGGAGAGCAGCACTGCAGGAAGGGACCTGGGGGTTCTGGACAACAGCAACTTGAACAAGAGTCATTAAGCTACTAGAGAGCATCCAAAGGAGGGCCACAGCGATGGTGAAGGGTCCTGACGGGAAGCCACATGGGGCTGCAGCTGAGGTCTGCTTTGTCTCTTCAGCCTGGAGGAGACCTCATTGCAGTCTTACAGCTTCCTCATGAAGGAGATGCAGGTACAGATCTCTTCACTCTCATGACAGGACTCGAGGAAATGGCGTGAAGCTGCATCGAGGAAGGTTTAGGTTTGGTATCAGGAAAAAGGTTTTCCTTGCACAGGAACAGGCTCCCCAAGGAAGTGGGCACAGCACCAAGCCTGACAGAGTTCAAGAAGAATGTGGACAACACTCTCAGGCACATGGTGTGACTCTTGGAATGTCTTGCACAGGGCCTGGAGTTGGATCCTGATGGGTCCCTTCCAACTCAGCATATTCCATATTCAAAGACTAAGATCTATGGAATAACCTCTTCCCAAACAAAACTGTAAACATACATGACTTTTATGATTACAGATATGTCTTACCTTAAATATATCTCTTTTGAAGCTATAAACGCAAAAAAAAATCCTAGGATTCAGATTAGCAACAGGAATGACAATTCAAGAATTGACAATTCAACTAACAGCAATACACTAACAGAAAAATAAAGTTTCATTAAGATTTCACTCTAAACAACAGGCCTTGCAATTTTTCAGTCTTTTCCTATTTTTACAAAGAGCATTTACAAAAGTACTAGTTATCAGACCATACTGCCCGAGAATAGAATGTGACTTTGTTTCATACTTGAGAATTACCTAGTGAATTAAAATCTATTGTTTTTATGTAAAAGCAGCAATATTATGAGACTCTCTTAGAGGTACAAATACTGGTGTATCAGATAATATCTATGCTCTTGTACAATAAAGCATGAATTCAACTCTGCTTTCATTGTATTACCACCATGGCAGTGTTGAAGCATTTCTGAAATTATACTTTTGTCTACATCACTATGTCAACAGACAAGCCAGTCTGCTTAAACAACTAAAATTGGATGAAATGGCTCAACCAGCTCACTTCAGCTTTTGCTACTATAATCAGAATTTTACTCTTTATTTCACAAAAAACCAGAATATAGCAGGCAGATCTTTGGGCTTAAACAAAATTTTGACTCCTCGTCTTTCAAGCTCTTATTATGCCAAGATGTAGGACATCAAGACAGAATTTGTATAGCCTTACCAAATAAAACAAGATTTCTTCTCCAAAAGACATAAAGAAGTTGTCAAATGTTATTGCGAGCACAGTCCATTCTAGAAGTTGATCCTTTCACTACTTTTAATTAGAAGTCTGGCTTTTTCCTCCCCCGAACCACAAGCCACTTTCATTTTATAGATTGTACCAGTAAACCTTTACAAATTAATTGTTGAGTACTGGATTACAGAAAAGCCTTCAAAGGTAACACTGGCAATCCCTGTCATTCACACACCTCACTGAGTGCAGTCCCTCCACAAGATGGGGCAGAAAGCACAGGTGGGTGCCTTCGGGACCACTGTCCTTAGCTGCTGGTGGACACAAGGATACAGTGGTGCCAGATGTTTGACTTTCTGAACATCTGCATAAGCCACTGCCACATACCAACCAAACCCCCTTCGCTCAGCAGGTGACATTCGGAGTCTGTTCTGACCCTGACTCCCAATTACCTGCACAGCTTGGGCACACAGCTATAAACACACTAAGAGTCGTGCAAAGTTAATCATGCTGGAGGTGGAGCAGTCCATAGAGCCATAATAGGTTGCTACCATGGAGGCAACAAGGCAGCAGAGCACCTTTCCTGCAGGCAAGGCACACAAATTAAACCCAATGAGAAAGGGTTACTCCCACCGAGACCAACTCAAGTGAAGAAAAGCATCACACTGCCTGTAAGCCAAACAATAAGGACATCCCATTGTCTTAGACAGTATGCTAGAAGTTGTTTTCACTATTTCTTTTTCCTCAAAGAAAATGCCATTGTACATCTAAGTGATTACACTTCATTTTAAATTTCATCTTTCAAGAAATAGCCTGAGAATCACTGTGAGAGTACTTCTGACAATGAGTGCTTAGGTCCGACACCTTTGAAGAGAGAGAATTACATTTGCCTGCTTTTCTAAAAAGGAAAAAAAAACCAATGCAGAGATGCAGTAATAACCTCCTGAAGCTTAATGGCAAACATTACTAAATGTAAAAAACATTAAAAAAATTTTAAAAGTTCAAAAAGGAAATAAATTGGACAGACAAGTAACACTGCTTTTGCAGACTCTAGTGAATTGTTTTCTCTAACGAAGACAAATTAGAAACACTTCTATTATGCAAACTGACATTAAAGTTTATGGTTGGGGAAGCCAGGGATTTCCTACCGTATTCCTAATAGCTGGACAACTAAACTACTTCACTGTTTACTTTATGATGCCACATTCATGATATGGCATAGCCTAAACATTTTCTTAAAAGAAAATAAGCCTTAATGAGTTAACCACACGCATGCACAAAAATCCTGCTACCTGCCAACAACCTCAGGCTCTACATTTTTTAATAATGAAATAGTTACTCCTGCCATTACATAAATATTATTACATAATATCTCCTTTGTATGCAGAATTAGAGCTACAATAAAACAGGTCCTACAATTCCAATATTTTATCTACTAATCCCACTCATTCACTTAATAATTTGGAGCTATAGTTGCATCAGAACACAACAGCTTGAATATGTCACGTTCCTCTGTGCTTAAACAGAGAAGACAGTTAATTCTGGATTAAAAAACAAAACAAAACCAAAAAGAAGCCAACAAAAAAATCAACAAAAATAGCTGCTCTACTATAATAACTGCTTGAAGGGAAAGACACCTCTGCTGTGCTCTTTTATTACGTGTTTTTTGTCTTGCCTAAGATTCAATGTATGTGCATGAATAGATAATTTTCAACATGCCAGTCACTAAAATATGCAGAAATACCTTAATTCCCAAGGTCAGCATTACACAGCATAAGTGTAAAGAGATCACAAGCAATGATGCTTACTTACTATGTCTAATATCTCAAAAGCCAGGGGTTTTTCTTATTTAATATTTAACGTATGGGCAAACTACAATACATATTAAATTAATTTTCCCAAGTATTTAATTTGTTCGAAATTTGCTCTGACAACGTATTTGTTCGTTTTGGTCAGAAACACATCTGAGCCGTGGGACGGCTGTAAGCACAAGGCCACACGGCGAAGAGGTAGCGGAGAAGTGGCATGTGACATTCGGGAGTCTCGGGGGGCAACATGTGGCCGGCGCTCAGGACGCCGCTCTCTGCAGTGCACCACCGGTGCCTCGGGCCGTGCGCGCT
>NW_005054306.1:4316446-4317890 GCF_000277835.1 Geospiza fortis
GTGTTCCCCCCCTCCCGCTGCCTCTGCTCCTCCGGCTTCTCCGCTCTTCAGGAGAGCTTGCTTTGCGGTTTGCAGCGCTCTCATGCAGGTTTTTATTGAAAGCCATAAAACAGGCTTGACTTTAGGTTGAGGCACTGAAAAAACCTTGAGTTTAGGTTTAAGATTCCTGTTGCAGTCTCTTTGTCTGAGAGCTGCGGGTCCACGAGTAAAAACCCCAAACCACAGCAAATATCAGCGCTCTCATGCAGGTTTTTATTGAAAGCCATAAAACAGGCTTGACTTTAGGTTGAGGCACTGAAAAAACCTTGAGTTTAGGTTTAAGATTCCTGTTGCAGTCTCTTTGTCTGAGAGCTGCGGGTCCACGAGTAAAAACCCCAAACCACAGCAAATATCCAGAGAGTTGGCGGTGTGGGAGATCAGCCTGTTAAAAGGCCAAATGCTCTCACATGCACTGAGTGGTGCTGCTACATGTGCCTGCAGGACTGGATGATACAAATGTACAAATCTATAAAACCTGACAAACGTCCAATATGTAGAACACATGTTTTGCATTTTGGTTACATGTGTTTCGGGTTTAGATTTGAACAAAAGACAGGTCAGGCAGTTGCTACCCTTTTTTTTTCATTGTAATGAACAGGAAGCTTGCCTGTCTACTCAGGGGTAACTGGTTTCCTACTCTTTCTTTGTAAGTTGTTTATTTTCTCTAGCTCACATCTGTTTTCCTCCTTAAACTCATTTTTATGTGAACAGAAACAGAAAATCCAACTACCTAGTCATCAAGAAATCTTGTGTTGCAGAAGAGGTTGAAATAGGGTTGAAATCCAAACTATTTTCATTGTATCTAAAGAATAACTGAGCTACAACTTTAATTTTTGACTGTTGTTTACATTTGCAAAGCTAATATTTGGAAAACCTTTGGAACTGCAAAAATACTCTTATGAATACTTAGATTTCACAAAGGCTAATAAATCACTAGGAGTTTACTGGTGGGGCTTGTTAACAAACAGCATCTCTAACTATTGTTATTTGAATACATTTTGTACTGCTCCCTCACTACTCCATTTCCTTAATTTTCCATAGAACTTTGGTAGGGACGGTAACAGTTCTTGTGTTACTCCGTTCCATGCTCTGGTTTCTTTCTGTTCACATGATCTTCTTAACTTGCTGAGCATTGTGTCTTCCCACCGCTGTGTGTTTCACTGACAGTTTAATGTCTTTGAACCCTGGCAGATGTGGTCTGGTGCCTGCATGAGCTGAGGGTAGGTCAGCAGTTCTCCTCTGTGCTGGGGAGTACCAGTCCTGCTGTATTCTGTTGTCATCTGCTCACGCAGGAGAACATGATGGTGGATATGCCCCTCAGCTGGGTTGGTGAATAAACCAAGATATTTGAGCCACTGTGAATTCTGGTTTCTCCTAAATGAGTGTGGTGTGTGAGATGTAGCAC
>NW_005054306.1:4317936-4350058 GCF_000277835.1 Geospiza fortis
TGAAATAACTAACTTCTTAGAAGCATAAAGCAGGATTTGCTAAAGCATGTCATGCAGAGTATTCTATTTAAAATTACAAAATTTTTAATGTTTTTATTAAATCAGGGAGAACCATCTTTGAAATCAGAAAGAACAATTGATGCCTAACCTAGAGCCAGTTTCTTGTTCATATAAGGTATTAATTTGATTTCTGAAAATGTTGAATGTTACTCTCATTCAACATTTCAATCTCATAGGAAAGAAAATAAAAGAAAATGACTTTCCTTTTTGATGTAAATAGTGTAATCCGTGTGTACGTTAAACCCGTGCAGACACTTTTGTGGAACTTTCATGCTTTCTGAGTGATGCCTTTTCAGTTTCCAGTAGTTTCCTGCAGCTCACTTCTGCTTTCAGTTTTGTCTTGCAGTCAAGTCAGTAGGTTTGTCTGCAGGGTGGCACCAAGGTAAGACTGAGTCAGCACTGTCACAGGAGGTCCCCTGCCCTCCTTCTCATTTGAATAGCTGCGCAAGAAACTTGGCTTGGAAACTGAGCCAGCTAAAAGCAATCCCACTAAGAAATGTGGCTTAGTTTTAACCTCCATCAGGTCCTTGATCTGCTTCATTATGTAGAGGTGTGAAAGGCTGTGCTTGCACAGAGGAGGAGACAGTGCAGGGACTGAGATTGAGCAGCAGGAAGAAAGAGAGCACTTCTTCCAGAAAGCTTGGCTTGTGGTAGTTTTAAGTTGCTGAAGTCTGAAAATTGGTTTAACCCTTTCAACAGATGACAGACACAAAGCCTGTTTCTGGATTTCCTACATTTCAATTTGTGTGTCAGTATTTGTTTTTAGGAATTGTTTTATGTGTTGTTCACTCGCGTGTGTATGCATGTATGATATATAAATTTTCTTGTAGTTTACACTTCATTACTTGAAAATGCTGCTGTCCTAGGATGTCAGTAATTGTAAAAGGAAATATCCTTGTCAGACAGCACTACCACTCATTTTCTCTCCAAACACTATATGTTCTCTCTTTTAAGGTTTCATGCCGTTTTCTGTTATAAAGCAAGTCACCCCCTTTCTCTGTTCCTCCAGTTGCTAAGCAGCAGCTGTTCTTCCCATTAGCCAGCCAAGTATTTGCATGAAAATAATCACTCTTGAATATATAACTGGTCCTAATCATGCACAGCTAAACAGCTGTACAATCAAAATTTGAGTATTAATAGTATTACTTATCAGCATAACTGATGACTGTCTTTTAAGTCAGAATTTCTCCATAGAGTAAAATCAATAAAGGTTTGCCCTGTTTTTTTTTAAACAAAAGGCATGTCAATTTTTATTTTTGTTTAATGCTTACTGTGTAGCTACTTTAAAAAACTGGTCACAAAATGATATCTGCAGTTCACAAAAAATTATAAATGCAAGTATAAGCAGAAACAGAATCATCTAGTGCTATACATGATGGAGGCCAAGGGAAAATCCACATTTTGCTACTATTTATAGTAGCAGAGTGCAACAAAATTTGGTGATAAGAGTTTAGACTATGACACAAAGGTAAAATTTCCAGCAGTGCATCTTAACTTCAAAACCCACTTAGTCAGCCATGTTTGAGTTCCTATTGATTTCAAGGATGTTCAGTATTTATGAGGTCTGTGATCTGGAATCTTGGAGTGCTCTCTCAGTCAGGGGATTTATCCGAGCTGTTATTTCAAAATGAGAGCTGAGTGTGGCTCATATTCTGGGGTGCTGTTTTTGCAGGTGAGAGAAACACAGTTTCTGCAGGGAGAAAACCTGGACACATGGATAAAGAGTTATATGTGGTCCATCCAGTGGGTATCCCAACCTAGACTGTCAGACTTGTCTGCATTACACAGGAAGGTTATTTCCCAGTGTGGCCCCACTGACTGAGTGAATGAAGAAGATCACACTGAAATAAATACGTGGTGCTACGCTGTATAGTTCTGGCCTGCCAAATATGTCCTTGCTTTGTCATGTGTGACAGTCCATAGTCTTGTTAGACTCTAAGGCTCCTTCCACACCCAGGGCAAGAGGTCCTCACGTGAGATTTCTGAAAGCCTTGCTTATACTTCCAGGTAGTTAAGCCCACCAAAACCAGAATTTTAAGCAATACCACGCATGTGCATCAGACCAGCTGAAAGACAATTACTCTCTGGATGTTATCAGATAAAAATCTAAAGGCAGTATGTGAACAGCAAGGAATTGAGCAACCTGTGCATACCAAACTGCCTCAAAGTGGCTATCTGGCTGCTGAAATAATTAGTAGGGGTAACAGTGTTTTGGAAAGAATGCTTAAGATCCTAATCAATGACGTGTATTTGTTTGTTTGTCTGTTTTAATTCTCATTTACTAGCTACAGGCTAGGCAGTAGGCCCTGAAGTGTAGTCAGTGGCATTACCGCCAGTGTCTTGTCACTAGAAACCTGATGGGAAAATGAAACTAGGTCTCAATTATGAAAATATTAGAAGTATCAAAAAAGTCTTTTAGCAAAGACTCTTAATAAACCTCTCTGGGCAAGAACAGTGCCACGTGACTGGAAAGTCACAAATGTGCTTGAAGGAGAGCCCATGGACATTGTATGGGACGTAGGAAAAAAATTAGGGTATGCAAAGGCATAGAAGTAAAAAAACAGATATATTATCTTTGGTGTAGTAACATTAGATTCTGTTGGGGTAACTGTGTATTTTTTTAATAAAATAATTATTTGACAAAATCATCAAGGCTGAAAGAGACCTGCAAGATCAGCTAGTCCAACTGTCATCCAAGCACCACCATAATCAGATTTAATCTGTGCTTCATATAAAGATTCAGTATAGTGTCATATGAGAAAAGAAGGAAGATGCATAACATAAAGAATTGCTGATGAGAAATTCTGATGGATTGTTTTGAGAGAAGGACTATAAAATTGGAAGCTGGCTGCAGGTGGTGTCTGCCCATTTAATGTCTTTAGTGCAGTCCTAGTTAGTTTATAAATAAAAGTTACTAATAACTTGAAATTTGAAGGAGAACAGCATATCAAATAAGATCTAGAACTTTGGAGTTAAGAAAGGAGAAAAAATATTTAAGACAAAGAACACTCTCAATGTAGAATGATTAGATATAAACTAGAAATGAACTTTCCATGAAAGGTTTCTATCCAATGGATGAACGGATTTCTTCTCTCAGTGAAAGCAGCAGGGCAGAGCATTTCAGTCAATTTTAATATGGAGATTGACGAGATTAAGGAAAAGGTTATATAGTGTTTGCTGGTTATTGCACATGACTGCACCTGATTATCTAAATTCTAGAAGGACTGCATGTAGATCCCTGAACATTTCAATAATGGGTTCCTCTAATCAATGCAGACAATTTAGCCATTAGGATAAATGAGTTCTCATCATCATTGTACAAAACACATTGTATACCATGAAGATGGTACAGCTTTCTGTTTCAAAAAACCTGGACAGCAGTGTTAAAGGCATCCCTCCTACAACATGCATTGTATCCTTATGTATATGTTCCTATCTGTAAATGAGTTGTATGTACAAACTCACATATATAATCTTTATATGAAAATGCAAACTACCTTTGACCATTTGCATTTAGCAACTTACATTTCAAACAGTTTTCAATGAAAGTTATGCTTTTCTTCGTTTTTTTTTTAATAATGATTTTTTTTCTAATATTTTCAGGTCTCGCTGTTGCCCTGTATCAGAAGGACCTGCCACCGAATGTGCCTACAGGAAAATGCATAAGTATTCAAGAAAATTATATAAATTGAAATGTAAAAATTAATAAAGAATTACATGTGTAACAATGTAGAATTATGCCACTTTTTGAAAAAATTGAGGAAGTGTAGTTAGTTGAGAAGCAGCACATGCATCATGTAAGTAGAGTGCCAGTAAACACTTAATTGTAAAGATGAGGTTTGCTGACAGATTTCTACATGTCAAGAAGTGATTGAGGTTCCTTTCCATGCTTGGAAAATGACCTATTGTCAAGAGTGAAATAATTATATGATTGTATAAGGAATTCAATTTAGGATAACAAGAACACACATTGTTGGGGAGCAGTTAACAGTATAGCAGTAAGTGACATTCAGCATTTGCATATATGACAGTGAGAATTTCGTTGATGAAATTTGATTAAGATGAACTGATTAAGTCTTAGATAATTAAGGAATAGTGCTAGAGTTGTTGGCATTGCTGAACCAGCATAATTTTAAAACCTTCTGTCTGTTGCTTTGTACTAATGACTGTAAAAGTTGGGAGTGGACTCAAAAGAAAAAACAGTGTGTAATGGCATATAACATTTGAGCATTAATACTATTTTGAGAAATGATATGTTCAACAGATTTACTAGCAAGTAGTGGAGTATACAAAGAAAATTGGTTGAGCATTTGAATAGCTTTTTTTTTAAAAATCAAAGTAATAGGTTTATTTTTACAAGAGAGCTGCCAATCCGTCCATACTCTGAAATTTCTATTCCGCACAATGCAGCTCAGGTAGATGCTTGTAAGAATTGCTTTTAAACAGGAAAGTGAAACATAATTTTTCATATTCTAGTTCTGATGAATAGCTGAAGCATTTAGTTGAAAGTCTCCATTGAGGAATATGTCTGGTGTGAAGACAGTTAGCCCAAATGGTTCAAATAATAAGTAATTAGAAGGATGTCATAATGGAAAATTTTCAAGTGATATAACTGCCAAAAGCCCTATCATTCTTCTATAACTTGTGTAGCCAAATACACATTAGTATGTGGTTATTATTTGAATTTTTGTTGTTTTAAAATGGGAAATGGGTTTCTGTGAATGAATCACAGAAATGGGGCTGGATGGTAAAGAGTGAAAGCCACTTAATTTTAGATGCTGCGTTTTTTTCTGCCATGTAGTCTGACTTATGGGAGGCATTCCTCGTTCATGCATCAGACAAAGTGAAAGAAGCACCAGTGCAATATGTAGATCACAAACAGCCATCTGTTATTCAAAAGGAAAGAGGAGTGTTGCTATAAGAGTAAACCTAAAATGTTTTAAGATTAGCTTAGAGATGGCAGAGCTCCATTAAATATTTTGTCCATCTCTTTTGGTCTCTGTCATATATAAGTGTATACATTATACTGAAGTTTCAGATGCCTTCTATATTTTCTTCTATTAGGACAATTACCTCTAGTTTAGAACTCAGTATATGCTTTCTCTGAGTTCCTAAATAAGTATGTATATATAACCTTTTGTCACCCTCAAATAATTATTTTTCCTTCCTGGGGTTTGTTCCTTTGAAATAATTTTCCTGATCAAACTGAATCTTAAGAAAAAAAGCATTCTTAACTTTTTACTTGCTTAGCTTAAGCTAACTAGAGTAACACTTGTTTAGGCTTGTAACATTTCCTTTTGAGTCTTTCCAGCTCCCAAAGAATTTCTGTTATTTTTATGTGAATTCCATCCAATTCGCATAAATCTTTCTTGTAATATGCCTAGAACACATTTGTGATTTCCAGAGTGGTTGTAAAGCGTGTGGATGAAGCATTTATGTTTTATGTCCAGGCAACCACATGACCTCCATTTGTAGGGCAGAATTAATTACTTGGGAGTATTGATCTTTGGTCCACCATGAGGTTTGAAGGACTCTGTTGGCTGTCCACAAATAAAGTGTTGCACAGTCTGCCTACAGCCGTGTTTAGAGAAACCATTACCTTCCTGCCCCAGGATACACTGCTTCCAAGTATGCAACCCAAATCTCAATTAGTCTCTTTGTTGGTACTCTTACAAATCTATTTGTAGTTTCTGCTTGCTTGTTATCCTTAGATCCTTTACAAATATGATGCCTCTGGGGTATTGCCATCCTACTGAATATATTCCAGAATCTATTCCAGAATATTTCTCTCAGTCTTTTCCATAGCAGTAGCTTGCTTTTTCTTGTATTTAATTTAATTTTATAGTTTTCTGGCTGCATTTTAGCCTCAGTAATTTATGTTGAAGTATCTCAGTGTCCTCAGAGTTGCCCACATTGTAGCCTCTTGGGGATTAATGAAGCTGTCAAATAAAACAAGGCCTCACAATGGTTCATGTGGCACCACAGGTATAGATAAATTACTTCTTTTCCTATATTCCAGTTTTATCTTGAGCCCTGTAATAGTTACTGTTTACTTTAAGCTACAGAATTTTTACACAGTCCTTTGGACCTCCCATTCTGCATTGTAACCTATGCAGCACATCCTAAGAGATTTTTGAGGTTTCATTGGAGTACCATATGCTTTCCAAAAATTGAGTTATGTACTATCTGAAGAGTTGCTTTGGACCCTGTATTTTGTTCTGGCTTTTGGGGGAAGTGGAGGTGTTTGTTTTATTGTAAGGTAAATATTGCCTAGTATTCTGCTGTCCTTTAAGGCTAATATTTTCAGGCTTGCTTAATCTGAAATCGTTTAATGCAATTTCAGAGGTAAGGCTCTTATCTAGATGTTTAAAAAACCTGATTTTGTGGCTACTGAAGCCTATTTTCAAAAGTGTTCATTTAGTGAGTGCTTTTTGCTAGTGTTCTTTTTTCCTCAGAACTTTCACTGAAGGGATGATATTATGTTATTTTAATATTGGGATATTATTATTACTATGAGAGTGTGCAGACCCCATCAGCACACAGATCTACCTCTACAATTTGAATTTTGCAAATAAAATTAATTTTCATACCAATGTATTGATGATTTTATGTCTCAAAGCATGAGGGAGGTACCACTGGAAATGCAAAATGGGGTTTATGAAGTAAATCTGCTAATCTAATGCCATGTACTAACGGAAGATAGGACAGATTGAAAGGCAAGACACTGTGATTCTGTTTCCAGATTTTGGGGAGGAAAATCATGTGTGCTGTTTATAAACATACGTAGTCACAATACAGAAATGGGCCATGTTCTTTCTGGGAGCTGTGCACTTAAGTGACTGGGACTGGATTCTGTTATAATATGGTGCATGTTTCCTGCTGTGCCTTGAATAATCTTGCAGCTGTTTTACTTAGCAAATCAGTGACACTTGTTTTTGTCCAAAAGCAGGAACTTGATGACTTGGCTAATAAGATGAAACAACACTGCCCCCAAAATCTGTGAATTAGCAAGTACTATTTCATATTCCAGCCTCTTCACACACTCTACCTCCACCTTCCTTTCCTGGTGCTACTTTGTAAGCTCTTTTGTGGAGACCATATTTTGTCCTGTTTTTCTGAGGACAGGACTGAGGCTTTTGACCTGTTTCATTTTTAATCTCTAATAATTAACTGATGTGCTTGCATTAGGACAGTGGTTTTTTGAAAGAAAAAAAAAGTGAGTGAAATTACTAATGCACAGGGGAAAATAGGAAATTATTATGCCATAAAAATAACTTTAAAAGAGTCTCACATTGTTAAGTGAGGGAAGAGAACCTTCTAAGAAGCGATCACATTCTTCAGCTCTGCTTTGGACACATTCTTTACCTTTAAAAGGAAACAGAAGATAATCAGCCAATAAATCAAGTGTAGTTGCAGGCATGTCTGCAAAGCTGTAGCAACAGTCTGAAATAAGGCATTAGGGCTGGACATTTGAAACAAGAATTGTCAGTGCCAAGGTCTCTCGTGCTTTGAGGAAAATGGGTATGTCTTTAATTAAGCAATACCTTTTCTCCATACCCTGATTTTTTTTTCCTTGATCATTGTCTAAAGATAGCAGCTATGGTGACTATTCTAGGTACACATTAAAAATTAGACTGCATTTTTTGCTGTAATGAATAAGCTTTTAAAAGCATTCTAAGTTTTTTTTTTTAATATCTATTTGTTTGAAGAGGAAATTGGATTTCTTATGAAAAATGTCCACCTTTTCTTAGTTGCTGTTGGAGGAAAAAAAAATGTTTAAAGACCACATGTTTTAGCTGCCACTATTTTTTATGATCAAGCTTTCAATACCACTAATCTGAGTTTCCCCTCTCTTGCTCCAGCCGAGGTTACTAGTCAGTTCCCTAATTTCTTCTTTTTCTTATTGGCACGGAATTGCTTTTTTTTTTTAAAGTACTTCAGAAATTACTTCTTTTAAACAAAGGAATCTACAGCATCCATGCTTTTCTCACTTATCCTAAGTAGCTTTAATCTTTTATCACAATTTAAAAGTATTAGCATTTTAAAAATTAAATAGTTCTGTTAAGAAGAAAATTCCACTCAGGTAAAGAGAAAATACAGCAGTAGTTACCAACGGGATAAAGTGCATTACCTGGAAACATAAACAGCTTTATTTCTTGTGTTCTGACAGAAAATGAGATGAATGAGCCTGTTATAGGCACAACTTTTCAGTAAATACTCTATTGTTGTTAGCATAATATATATGTTCCTAAGAACCCAAAACTTTTTAAGGTTATTTTAGTTTAATCATTTATGAAATTATAACACTGCTACTTCCAAGGTTTAAAAATTCCAAATTATTTGGTATGAACTTTAGCATTAGAGTAGAATTCACAATTTCCTCCTTTGGATCCTTTTTAATGTTACTTAGCATATATTGCAGCTATAGTGGGAAATGAAAAGGGCTGCTGAAACCCACTGCATCACCCTGCCTTCCACTGCTGTCCCTGACCACTGTGAGAGTGCTGCTTTGGATGGCTCTTGCTCTTATGGTCCTAAACTGCCCCACAGCATGCTGGCCAGCTGACAAGCAGGCTGGTATTCAGGTTTGTTCCTTGGGGGCTTCTTACTAAATCAGATTTTTAAAATGTGCCAATTTGCCAAATTCAGAAAAAGACCTTTAGGGTTATTCTGTTTCATTGATTGATTTCTTTTCCATGTGCTTCAAATAGAACCACAGAATGTTTTGGCTTGGAAGGGACCACAGACATCATCTAATTCCAAACCCTCAGCCAAGGGCAGGGACACCTTCCACTAGACCAGCATGCTCAAACACCCATCCAGCCTGGCCTTGAAATGCATTAATAACTCTTCATAAAATCCAAATAAATGAGTAATAAGGGCCCCTGCCTAAAGGTCCTTTGTCCCTGCACTCAGTGCTGTGAATGTAAGGTATCTAATTATTGTCCAATGAAAAAAATATCAACAAGCCTAGGAAATTGAAATTTCCTTACTCTTTTTGTCCTCTAAGTCTTCCAGTCATCAGCAATGATTGGCAAAATCCCAAACTGGAGGTAAGAGATGCTTTACATGCAACTACCTGCTGATTGAAGGATTCTCCTCAGAGTGTGCCAGGACTGTGAGACAGGAGAGGTTGGCATGATGTCCTTCAAATGGAAAGCCTAGAATCCGGTCTGCTGTTGCCTCTTCAGCTGCTGTTGTATAATGCACTGTCCTAACCACTCTGCTGCTACATAAAAGCATGCAACAAAGGTATACATCCCAAAGGAGGGGGAGATAGCCTCTGCCAAAGATTTAGTTCTAGAAAAGCTTATGTAGCAGGTGCAAATTTGTGCCTGAAGACTGACCTAAAGTTTGCCAAGGAGAGAGACAGACTGAACAGCAATAAATGTCCTGTGACCTGTTGTTTGGGCTACTGTAAATCTGTCTGTGGTTCAAGCTT
The DNA here is from genome assembly GCF_000277835.1 of Geospiza fortis. Lineage (NCBI taxonomy): Eukaryota > Metazoa > Chordata > Aves > Passeriformes > Thraupidae > Geospiza > Geospiza fortis. The sequence goes on from NW_005054306.1 coordinate 4,327,439, forward strand.
TTAAGAAGACAGGAGTTGTGGTGCATTGCTGTCAGCAGGTACTGCTGTTGGAGGACTAAACTCTCTGCGTTCCATACATTCACCCATCTCATTGGGCAGGCACTGTGGCACCAAGTGGGAATAGCCAGGTTCTGCAACCATTTGGGATGGCTGCACGAAGGACAGAGTTCTAAAGAGTTAGGTCAGTAGGTTTAATATCTAATTAGGCCTCTAATCCTACAAACCAGTCACAGTTTTGCATTATTGTATGTTCATTGTGTCTTAAATGGAACTACTTATTTGAGTGCAGTTATGGGTGTAAATGCATGAAGGATTGGGTCTGGGCAATCACATTTTGGCTCATTATTTGTAGCACTGCTGCAAATTGGGTATCTCTGATGTTATCCCTTCCCCAGACAGGGTGAAAGGGTATCTGAAACTGAATATGTTCCTGTGAAATGGCTTGCTCTCCATTACTGTACCTGTCCAAACCAAACACTTACACAAAGACACATCATAGAAAGCATTTCAGCTGCTAAGAGAGTCATAAGGCATAGATTTTCAATGCAAAAGGTCATGAGGCTGCAGTTTCACTGGGTAATGTGCTGCATTTGCATAGACACATATTCATACAGTTAATGGTAGTGCAGAATGCCTTAATGATTTTCATTTGCATCAAGCTGTTCTCACTTCTTAGGGACATAATGGATAAATACAAGAGGCCTTTTGTTTGCTCTTCATAAAAGTTACCAGTGATTAAGTGGTGCTGAGGGAACAGACTCATGCTCTCATTTGAAAAAGAAAACCAAAACCAACAACAAAACTACCCATCAAAGCTGACTTCAAAGTGACCTACTTAATTTTGATTTAAAATGGCACTTGAGTAATTTATTTTAATGCTATGCAGATTTCCTAATTCAAAACAGAGAAATGGTCACTCTTAACTGAAAATGCAGAAATAGTTACTACATCAGTTGCAAAATACTCATAATTTGTTAGGGTACTCTTTATAGTGTTGAATTACAAACAAAGCTATATACACTTAGATCAGGTTTTCTTCCAAATGGATGCAGCAGTCACGTTTTTTATGAAAAAATATGTCCAGAATAGTTGTGAGTAATTTGATACTCTTTGCACTATGCTGTGGTGTTTCATAAGAAAATCCATGCCAGAGGCTTGCTTGAGAAAATCTTGTAATGATTTCATAGAGGGTTTCCCTGTGAAAAACTTCTCCACACCCTTCTGGAATATAAAGGTGTACAGACTTTCACGCTTGTCCTGGACCCCTGCAACTCAGTATCATCTTCTGGGGCTCCTCTGTTATGCACAGCCCTTGAAAAGGGCTTAAAAGAAGTTATCCTAGTCTCTGGCTGTGTTAGGTTTTTAGGCATTTTCTGAAGGATTCAGTTGCAGTTCAGTCTCTCAGTATCATCTTGAAAAAAAATGAGTGGCTTTTTGAGAAGAAAACTCTGTTCTTAAATACCTTTTTTCTCAGAATAGTCATGCTTAAATCTTTGTTCCTAATTTTTAGGCACACAGATTGTGATTTCATCACCCCAGTTTGCACATTGGTGTCTTGGTATGAGTATTTTTAAATTATATTTGTCCAAATGTGCTAGAGTTTCACTTTTATGTGTTACATTGAGAAGCTCAGCCAAGACATTCCACATCCCAAATACCCAAATTTCAGTAATCTCCACTCAGGGTGCAAGGGTGCAATGTTTCTGAGAGCTGCTAGAATGAGCAGGCTTTCAAGTACTTGGGTCTTTTCAGTTAATGACTTCCAGTTCTTTCAGTTTCTATCCCTCTGCATTCCAGATAGTGATCTAGAGTACTTTTTGTGGCATTCCAAGCCTGTCATTTAAATCAAGATATGGAATTTGACTTCATGTATTTGGAATATTCTCTGTTTTCACAGAATCAGTAAGATATTTGGGGAACACAGAATATGCAAGTGCAGACTTGCTGAATACATAATTTTTATGGCCCTTCTGTTTTGTATTGGCTTTGTAATTTGTCCAGTTTTTGACTAAGAGGTAATTAAATTTACAGTGAGAATATATCAGTCCCTCCTTCTCTTCATTGATTTTAATTCTTTACTCCTCCAGTTAATTTTCTTTTAAATCTGCCTTTGTGTTCTCAGTGTGCCATGAAAGGACTAGTCACAGGGCAGTCCCGAATGCAGGGGCAATTGCGGGAGATTTCTGTCTGCAGTCAATCGCCCCACTATAGGAGGAGTGCTGGATATCCTTACATGTACAATAAAACTGGCTGAATTCAGTGACCACTGCCTGGCCAGCATAATGATTCCTTAGCAATTTATGGCAGCTTTGGAGAGAAAGGATTCAGGATTACATTCAAGAGGTCTGTGCATGCAAGGATATAAGTAAGTACCTTGTGTTAGGAATAAAAGACCTGTTTGGAGTGATGTGTAATTTCAGTGTATGGTAAGATGCAGTGTCTTCTCACATGAAAATAAGACCCATTATTAACTTTGTATTTCAGTACATGTCGATAAAAATGCATTTTACATGTATTATCCATGTAGATTTTTTTCATTTTGTGTGTTTATAGCCTCATAGTGGTCTCAATCATCTTAATCTTGGGTTTCAGTCATGCGCTTGCATGCAACAAATGGAACTATAGCTCACAAAGTATAAATGATCGAGGAAATATTCCAGAAGCAAATCCTAGAAGTGAAGGTGAAGCATTTTAGCTGATGCTGACAGAATTGCAGAAATTCCTTGCTGTAATGGGAAAACTTTGTTCAAAACCAGGAATGTTCTTATGGTTTTAATTGAGTGGCAGAAAATTACTTCTGTGTGGTCATCCCTGCTAAGAGATTCTTTAAAACCAACATTTTCCATTTTTCCTTGTTTATTTCTTTTTTGGCTAGTAGTTGCCTTCCTGAATTGGATTTATAAACTATGAATCTAAGGAGGATAAAATGCTTTTTGAAGAATTTGATCCAGATGTCTATTACTGTTTCAATAGATATATTTAGGGCAGAAGTATTTAGGGCAAATAAGGTTTTTGGGGAATTCGGGGGTTTGTTTGGTTTTGGTTATTTGGGTTTGTTGGGATATTTTGGTTGGTGTTTTTTGTTTGTTTTGGTTTGGGGGCTTTGTTGGTCTGTTTTGGTTTTTTCTTTTTTTTTTTTTTTTAATCCCAGTTAACTTAGAAGCAGCCAAATTCTTGCTGTGTAAAACTTCAGGAAAGTCTATAGTATTTCAGCAGGGATTCATGTGGCCCTTGGGTTTTTGGACTGTATCGTGTTGCAAGCTCCTAAAATAAGACTGTTTGGAAAGCTGCAGGCTTCCCATCTCTTTGTCTGGAAAAGTTATAAAATGGAATAGGCAGGCTTTTCACTGAGCTGCTGAGAATGCAGTTCTGGCTATGCAATCAGGACTAAATAAGGAGCAAGATCTGCACTAAAAATAGAAACAGAGGCTGATCCAACTGCATGAGTTACAATCCTCACACAGCAAAGGACTGGTAGGTTCAGCTGAGGACACACAGTTACAGAGAATCAAATAAACTTTATCCTGCCCCTAAAAAACCACCATACCCTAGCTGCTATAACCAGATTTTTACCATTCAGCAGAACTGTTAATCATGCCTGCAAATTATTTAAGATGTTTTTTCAAATGTAGATCTTTTGTTATTATTGTTTTATTAGAGAGAGGATTATATCTGTGACAGTAAGAGAGAAATGTGGGTTGGGTTTATGTAACTGTTTGAGGAGCATGGTAGAAAATGACACAGAGAGATTTACTGCACTTTTCCTCTTAGCTGGGTAAATATGTTCTTATCAGTGCTTTGTGCCTTAAGCTAACGTGTCCACTGACATGATGTGACTCCAGCTGGGCACACAGAGCTGATTTGGGTATCTGGCCAGGCCTGGGCTCTTGTCAGAGCCTGTGCAGTTCACAGTGTGTGCTTTGAGGGAAGTTATTCTGCTTTCAAGAACAGAGTACAGAGCTGTGTAGTTAATTTGTGTATCCTCCCCTCCTCTTTGTTGGTAAAGTAGTTCAGAACATATTCATCTTTTATTTGTGTATTTCCTTTCCACTAACACATACCTCATAAGCTTAAACCACACTTGCCCAGGGAGTTCAAATATATCCGTTGATACAGAAAAGATTGCTGTTTCTTATTTATTGTTAGGAACATTTGGTTATTAAACATTCGGATTAAATGAGCCTAGCCAGCTACAGCTATGTTCTGCTTGCTTTCTTTGCGCGTTCCTGCATCTCTCCAGGCAGTGATATGGCAAGCGTGAACAAATTTTCTGTTACTTCAGTCTTAAAAGGCAGAGAATCTGTAACAGACTCTGGTAATTCATCACAGAATTTCAATTATTCTAAATATGATTACATATGAAAATTTTAAAAAGTAGAAGACACCAAATAGCTCATCTACTGACTAAATGTTTAAAAATATTTTAATTAATTTTTAGTTTTCAATTAGCTGCAGAATTTGTTACTTAAAATGCACCCCATTCATGTATTTTTTTTGCCTGTTAATCCCAGAAGTTGCTCAGTCAAATTGGAAGACAGTGAGTGGAGGAGAAACATCTGGGTCATCTGACACGTACAAAAGCTCACATAGCAGTGGGAGTAAGTGGAAGAAGACCAAGGACAGAGATCATCAAACTTGCACAGGCCAAGAACAAGGCAAATAAAACACATGGTGTCAGTGAGTCACAAACCAATGGCTTGGTTGTATTGTCCTTTCTCAGTTCCCTCCACACCATAAAATGAGCTACACTATTCCCCGTTTCCAGGCTCCTATCCCAGTACCCCATCTCCTCTCTTCCACATCCCATACTGAGTGCACAGCTTAGCAGGAGCTGCGAGCAGCTGTCTTGCAGAAAGCCAAGCTGATCAACATCATCTTGTAGCTGGGGAGGCAGCAGCCTCATTCTCCAGCTGAGTTCAGAGGCCTTCTTTCTTGTTTTGTTGTTCTATTCTCATTATGCGTGCTTGTATTTGAAGAGCTGTATTTTCTGGGGGGAAAAAAGGAGTGTGTGCAGTCCAGGAGGCATAGAGAAGGGATATTGGGTGATAATTGCTGTAAGTGCTTTACAGTGAAATATGTGTATCGTGTTTTAGTCACATTCAAAACTTACACTGATTAATTGTCTCATTTTTTGACATAAACTAAATCTTTATAAGACTACATAAGGTTATGCATTAGTTTAACAATGGGTTACACACACCTAATTTTTGTGTACTGTTAGCTATTTGAAATGAATAATTTGGTGTAATAAAAGCCTGCAGAGCAGACACAGTAATTTTAGTGACTTTATTAAAAATAAATACTAGTATCAGTTTAGTGATTACACTTAAAAAGTCACACCCAATCCAACAAAGCATTGTTTAAATTATGTATGGAAAGAGGGAGATCCTTTCAATAACATATTTTAGGTAACTGAAAGTTGCACAAAGAGGGAATGGCATTGCTTGAACTCAGTTTCAGCCCACGTAGAGGCTTACATGAACATCATATCCATTTACAGTGAGTCTGGTTCTGTGTTAGAAAACAGTGGTGGTGAACAATGCATTATAAATGAAATGTTAAGAGACAACTCCAAAACTACATATGAACAGGTGTGAGATTCTCCCTTACCTGCCTCTTCACTATTAATTATGAAATTATTCCATGTTTTTATTACATTCAGAAGTCCTTATATAAGCAGAATGAATGGCTCCAAATTAATTTTTTTTTTCTTAAAGAGGATTTGTTTGTTTTTTATCAGAGACCTTTCAAAGTACAAGGGGAGGTCACAGCTGTTCACTTCATTCACATGTAGTCTAATAAAATAAACAACATATGTATAGGTCAGGAGAGTTTAGCACTCAGAACACGGGGACTTGTGTATGATTTTGAAAACTGTAAATAACAAATTATGCTTAACCTTTATCATTCTGCCCATCAACCTGATTTGTTAGTAAAGATTTGTGTTAGAATTAAGGTTTTCATATATTACAATGTTCAGAAAAAGAAAAACTCCCTCACCAAATGCAAGATAGCAAGGTCCACATTTACATCCTCAGTCTTAATTCCAGTTGTCATAAGTCTTACAGATTTACATAATTACTTCATTTGCATAATCACTTAAGACCTAGATTTATGCTCCAATGAAAGCAGACCTGAAACCTTTTTGAAAATAACGCTTAACCACATTTTGTATTGCAAAGATACAGGACTGACCTCAGAAATGGGCATGTTGCCCTTGCCTTAGAGCACCTTGGCATCTGGGCACCTGAGTGAGTTTGGTGGGTTAGTGCAGGAGCATCCTCAGTGTCACGAGCAGTCTGCTGGTGGTCCTTGTGCCATAAGACATCTGGAGTGGATAGGGCTTGGGGAGGAGGGGCTATGGATTATATACCATATTTGCTCATGGTCCAAAGGACTTTTGGTTGAATTACAGTGTCACACAGCTGTGGTGGTCTCATTTATCCTCAGAGGGGGGCTTTTAAACAGTGGGGATTAAAATAACAAACACCAAATGCATCACTCAGTTTCTTATAAGTCAAGTGGCAAGATTAGCTGGAGAATTCACACATACAAATCAATGTATCCTTCCCCTTTTTTAAAAGTTTTCTTGTTGAAGGCAGTGAGCTACAGAAACCCATCAATTTAGACATGGTCACGTGGATATTTGCTTTTGAACCAGGCAGTGAATTTCCCTTTGACTTCCCCAAACCACAGAACCCTTACCTCTCTTTTTACTGTAAAAATTCTGTCACTTCAGGGAAATTGTGCTTGCTGAAACACTAGAAAGTAGGTAAATATTTCAGTGCAGAATAGGTGATTGCTATTCTGTCATATGATAGTATAAAGTAATTTCTCATAGGAAATGGGTAACTTACAAGATATAGGTTAGGTCTTGACACCATACAAGTCATGACAGAAAGTTTTTGTCATCTGATAGTTTTTGGATAGACTATGTACAGTTAAGTCAGACCCTTAAACCAGTTTCCAGTGGACAAATATGTGAACCAGAAAGGTCATCACGATTGTTAGCAATCTTCTATGGCTTCATGTCAATAGTGTGAGAATGTGACATTACTCTCTGTGCCAGGAAGAAATTAAATTACAGTATTTGCATAAAATCTTTTTTCATCTTGTGCTTAGTCTGCAGAGTATCTGCTTGAAAGATTTCAGCAGATACTCCTCCTCCAAACACAGACAGGAAATCAAAAACAGTTGAAGGCATCTGCTCAGAATAGAGTTGCCCTGAATGGACATCTTCAAGCACGGGCCAATAAGGCAACGATTTCCATGTTCCAGGGATAGCTGTTTCCTTTTATTCTTTCCTGTCAGTCCTTCTAATTGGCAGATTACTTGGCAAAATCAAATAAGACTCAGCAAAATTAACCTTTTATATCACTACTTGCCAAGAGAGTCCTGCTTTCCCAATATCCTGAAAAGAGTAATTGTAGAACTAATGGACTTCCAGCATTTGGAGCCACCAAACAAAGGAATGGTTTGGTATTTGTACTTCAAGCTGTTCCCTCTCTTAGCCTGCATGGTAAGAATAGGAAGTGCTGCTTTTCACTCATTCTTGCACAATGGTAAGATCTCATTGAGTCAATTCTAATTGGCAAAGAAAGTGAGATTTTCCTCCTAGACCTGTGAAGTATCTTGAGTTCATTTCAGGAATTGCTACATGATGTTTTAAACCATCTTCTGGCTTTGGAGCAGTGGCCAGTCCTGAAAGGCTGAAAGAAATTGAACTTGCAGCAGTCTGTATTCAGTGTCTTTGCCCACCTCACAGAATTCTTGAAGGTTCTTGAAGTGTACATCTAAGGTAGTTCTCCTGCTTCACAGTAGGACCTGTGTCTGGAACCATCAGCTCACAGAAGTCCCTATCCTTGAAATTTTATGCCCTTAATGACTTTTGGCCATCACTTCAATGACAAGAGAGATGGAAAAATCAAGCTGATCCCTCTTCTGTGCTCTGTGCTCTGGATACAGAGCACTTAATGGAATCCTCCAATTTCTGTCAATGATAGTTATGGAGCTCCACCCGAACTAGAGAATTCATCCTTCTGTATTCCTCTGTCAGACCACGTTATTGGAGTCAGTCATCTCTTTACACTTGGGATGTAACAAGTGCCCTGCTAACTACAAAAAGTGAAATATTTTAAGATACTCACTTGACTTTTCCTACCTAGTTATTGCAGACTGCACGTCTGTTTTAAGATTGTTATAGCAATTCCAGGTAAAGCGTTAGATCATGCTGTGTCAGAGCAGCATCTGTGCTGACAATTTCAGCAAGAAAATTATTTATCTTAGACATCTACAGAGCATCATCCTGAAGCTCTGTCTTCCCAATTCAACAGATGTTACATATATTAACAGCTCTTGATGGGTTGCAATATAAAGTGTTGCTCCTATTGCAACCCCTCAAGAATCTGAGTCTGCCAGGGAAGGAACTAATGTTTGTTATTGAGTACATTGTGCTGAAAATATGGATATATACCACATGCAGATAACTGCTAGAAGGAAAACAGAGCATGAGTTACCTACCAGTAATGATGAGTGCTGGATGTGCACATATCCCACACAGCCCCCTTTCTCCTTCTGTTGTACTCCCTTGGGATTCTCACACACAAAGGCACACTGAGTGTTCTGTTGTCCAAAGTAAAATCTCCAGGTGCCTCAAGGCTTACATGTGCTACATCAACTATGTCAGTCCTTGCAGTCCCTTAAACAAATGTGCAGATATGCATATATACCTCTCATTGAACCCTGGTGCTATATTTTAGCAGTCATTTAATCACAGTAATGAGTATTTTTCCTGCAGGTTCTTTGTGCAATGCAAGTAGCAATACCAGATAGCATAAGCATTCAATCATACAAAGGATAAATTAATTTTAAAATGCGCACACAAAGCAACAGTAAGAGTACCCGAGCAGACAATATTTGAAATAGAGGGAGTCACTACTTTTAATATATTTTCCTTAAACTCCAAAATTCGAATCTTATTAATGGAATGTAGCATCAATAAATAGCTTGTTCTAAACCTTTGTCTGCACAGCAAGTGTGCAGTTCTACTGTCATGTATAAAATTTAAGAACACAAGCAAAATTGCCAGCAAACATCACCAGGCAAACAGTTGTAAGAGAACAGTAAGCCATCATCCCTAAAAACAAAAATATGGACCAATCCATAATGAAATTAAAACTGCCAAGAGCACATCACATTTGCTCGCAAAGAATTCTGTACATTTCCAAATCACAGCCAAAAAACACAGGTAGACATCTGTCTGCAATCTGCAGGATGTGTCTTCTGCCAGTTCATCCCTTAAATAATGAGTATTTCTGTGCAATCCTGTCGTTGTCATACGTTATATAGATTGGCTTAAACTTTTCAGTATCTCATAAATAGCAGCAGTAAACTAACCTGGGGATTAGACAGTGCAAAGCCTATTAATAGGAAAATAAGGATTCAGGAGACTAGACAAAAAAACCCCCCAAATTTAAAAAAAACCAAAACAAACAAACAGACAAACAACAACAACAACAACAACAAAAAACTGTAGAAAAGACTGAAAATGAGAGAAGAGCAGAAGAGATGCAAAATAATAAACTCTGAGGAAAGTCAATGCCAGTAAATGTAATATCCTTTCAAGAAAAACAGAGTGAACCATTGATGGAAACAGGAGAGTATGTTCATCCAAACCCATTGTAGGAAAGCAGGACATTTCATCCTCTTTTGTTCTTTACCATGTTTTAATACTAATCTATAAAGTCATGGATTATAGCTGTTGAGGGAAAGGTATATCTAGAATTCAAAAGCAAGCATATGCCATAAGAGTCATGAAGCACAGAGATAGGAAATAAGGATGTTGGTCATTGCTAGAGAATTCAAGGGCCTCCTGAAAGCTGGGGATCAGATTCAGACTTGATACCCTCAATTTGGTTAAAAAAGCTACAACTGTTTCCAGGTTTGTTTCCTTGTGAGTCAAACTCCAGTCTTACCTTGGCCCTTTTGTCTCAGTGGAAGATCAGCATGTACATATGAACACAGAATTATTTTCTTTTCCATAATGATCGAACCCAAATGTTATTTTACCTTTGCCAGCTTTGTGTAGGGTGATGTGCCATCTTGCATATTTATTTTCCTGGAGTGATGCCCAGAAGTATGCTATGTTTTTTCTTGCTCATGTCTCACTAGCTTTATTTATGAGTTGAGTACAGCAGGTTTTCAGTCCCTGGGGATAGGCCTACAAAGGGAATCTGTGGATAGTATTTAATGCATACAGGTATGAGACCAGTAAAAAGGCAGCTGCTGAATGGCGCTCCAAATTGATTCACAGTTTCAGACTAGATTGTGGATAAGTTAGCAACCATGATTTAAAGCACAAACACCTTTACCTGTTTTGTCATGTAGGAGGAATACTCCTTTATCAAGTGAAAATGACAGAATGTGCAAATTTTTGCTTGGTTTACAGATTTAAAATTCCATTGTTCTCTGATGACTGAGTCTAATAGCAGTATTGTTATTGTTATTGATCCTTACTGATTGCATAGAACCATGTTTTGAAGATATCTCTTTTCTTGCTATTAGATACATGAATTCCCTTTGGCTGTAAAATAAATCAAGATAAGGCCCTCTTTCTTACATGGCATCACAACTGATGAGTTCTGAGAGGTGTATTATCCCTTCAGTTATAGCCTGCAATCCTATTAATTGAATAATAGCATGGCCTGGGGAAACTTAATGGCCAGTAAGAGTACATAGGAAAGCTCACATACGGTTTGATGTACATTTTAAACTGCTGTTGTGTTTCCAGGTTGGCTGCTTGAAAAAAACACAAACAGTTTTTACCATCCTCTAGGACTTTTTTGAGATGCCATATCTGCTGGACCATTCTTCAAAACACAACTGGTGGATAAGCATTCTGATGGTCAAGCCAAGGAGCAGGACATCCTCCCCCCACCAGTACTGTAATTCATCTGACAAGTCCACGTGATATTCCTGCCTCTGTTCTTCATCTGGCAAATGTTTCCTCCCTAGATCTCTTTGTAACAGCTGCACTGGGTGTGATGAGGCTGTCGACTCAGGTAGCACGTTAGCACCTTGGTATTGTACTTAAGGATGCTCCTGGACTTGCCTCTGGGGCAGCTCTGGTGTTGGTGCAAACTGCCGGCACCGGATCTCACCTGCCTGGCTGTCTGTGTGTCTGTGCACATCTGGGGGTTTGGTAGCTCGTATTTAGTGAGGAGGTGGTTTAGCAGGCTGCTCAGTGCAACACACAGGGGATGTGGCACTGCTCCTGGGCACGGGAAGCAGATGGAGTGGGGAGCACACTTCAATGCCAGCCATAACCGAAACCACTCTCCCAAGTGCTGTGCCAGAGCAGGCTTTTCAGTGATGGTGTACAGTGATGGTGATGGCAACTTCTGTGCCAGGCTGGGCATTCTTGCCTTGAGGCAGGCAGGAGGGAAGTGCAAGGGCTGTACATCTGATGGAGGTGATGCCTTGTGAAGGCTGACCTTGAACAAAGGCTGGACAGAGTTAAAGAATAAAGTAGGTATTTATTAAAAGGCTTCAATGGATACACCCTGGGCAGTACAAAGGGCTACACCCAAGATGAACCCAAAATGGTCACAAAATGGACAACCGGTCATGAGGTCTCACATTTTATAAGTTCTGGTCCATTAGCATACTGGAGTTATTGTCCAGTTACAGCTTTAGCTTATGAAGCCCTACCCTTCTTGTTTTTCTCTCTTCAGTCCACTGTTGTTTATGCTCTTGGGCCTGAAATTTGGATCGTTTGTCCTTGGTCCCCAGCTAGGGAAGGAATTGTTTTGTCGACCTACTCTGTGAAGAGAGCTTACTATCCCCTAATATGAAGCTCAGAACTACACACTAAAGTAGTACAGAATCTGAAAAAATATAAAAGCTAAACCCTGAGGCATCAGAGGAATTAGCACTGCCAGTTTGGTTCCACTCTGTGGCATTGGCAGCTATCCGACCCACTGGTAACAGGCAGGACAGAGCTGCTGAGGTGACCTGCCAGGTGTCCCTTTACCCTCTTGTTTCCACTGACACCTGAACTGCCAAAGCAATTCCCTTTAAGGCAGTTCACCCAGTGACCCTAAAGAGCCGATTACTCAGTAGGATGATGGAGCAAGGTGGCCTGAGGACAGGCATTATTGTGGGCTGGCTTTGCAGCTTCTGCCCTCTCAGCTACTGCTCTGTAAAGTCTGGGATCTGGACTGAGGAAAAACCAGTCAGTAACTAGCTTAAAGGAAGGGGATGCCTTCATTAACCTTTTACTGAATTAAGGCTCCCAAGTAATACCAATTACCTCACTTAAGAGTCCAGCACTTGTTTACCTCTCTTGGTGCTTCCTGACATCTTTACCACACCCAGCTGAAACAGTTGCCTGCTCCAGCTGACACCCCAGCCAGGGAAAAAGCACTGGCCTTGAAGAAGCAGTGCTGTAATTTATGCTGGCTAACAGGACTGGAACCAGTGCATCCATCCCATGCTTCATGCCAGAGCCAGGATGCCTTTTGTAGAGGTGCTGTAGCTTGTTAGGCACAGAGAACTTGAGAGAGTAAAGAAGAGAGGCTGTGCTGCTGAGAAGGAGAAGCAATGAAGCTGCAAACCGGGGGTGAGGAGAGAGCAGAGCAGATGCTGATGTATTACCTTGGTTCATTGGTCCTACAGGTATTGGCTGGGCCAAAACTGCAAGAGATGCTCTCAACTATGGCCTGCTATTTTTAAACAAACCAAATTAGCTTATGTTACTTGTGAGTTTATGTTAATTTTTTTTTTTTTTAGTCCTTTGGGGGTTTTTTTCCCCTATAGAATCATAGAAGATTGGGGTTGGAAGCAACCTTAAAGATCATCTAGTTCTAACCATAGCCATGTTTGTTTGTATTATTTTTTTTCTTTAATAAGAAAGAAATCATTCAGAAGCATGACTAGACTTTCTTGCACATAGTTACATTTAGCTGTATTCTGCCTGGTGACTTGTAGGAGAAAAATTGCACTAGTTTGAACTGGACTGAGTAGCAAGGATACTTTAATCTGGAACAGCAAAGAGAAAATTGTATAACACTGTTATGTGTGTCCTGAGTGGGAGAAGCCAGTGAATTCATGATTTTTTCCATCTTTGTAATCAGTTTGTTATGCAGAGAGCAATGCCATGGGATTCTGCATTTTATCTGCTGGGTTTTCCCTGGCAGCATCTGAAGAAGTTCATTATAAGTGTTTATCACATGATGCACTTAAACCACTGAAACTCAGAGAATAAGTCATTCTAATAAGACCCTTCAGAGCTGCCTCATAAGCTACTTACTGATGTGCTCTTCCTTGGTGAGTGTACAATGAGTTTCCTTGTATCCCAGTCCCTGATACAGGAAGTTCATTATCCCCAGTCCGAATTCAGACATAAAGAAAGGAAGCAGGGCTTACAAAGAAGTGACAGTGATAATTTGCAAAGGATTTTAGTTAGCCACTCAAATCCCAGATAGAGTCAGACTGTAAGCTCTTCGTTAGAACAGCCTTCTGGTATTCAGCATTAGGCACAAGGCAGCTGTATCTACATAGCTGCTTCTAATGTTGTAAAATGCAGGCAACACACAAACAATTATAAAAAATTCTTCTTTTGATTAGAGGTTCCCTAATGGAAGCATGTGAGAGAAAAGGGAAATCAGAACTGAAAGCATGCTTTTACATCTTGCACATCTACAGCATGATAGTCAGAGCTGATAGCTGGGCTGATGTGAAATGCCTTTGCTAAATCTCTGTGTGCACCAGGGGGTTGAGGCACTGAGACTTGTCTGACAGGCCTGGAGCTCACAGACATGCTGCTTGCAACCTGTGCTTGTACCCCATATGTCTGGTAGGATAAATGCCTTTCCCTGTGATGTACCTAAGAAATGTCCTGGTTGTAGGGAGCAGGTAGGCCAAGGACTCCTCATTTTGCTGACCTCTGCCACAAACAATGTGGCGCCAGATTTCCTGGCACTCACTGGATTTTCTCACCAATGCTGTTTCACAGACAGTGTCTCATCAAGGCTTGTCTTCTTGCCCTCTGCAAAAGACCAGTTTGGGCATCACCACAGATGTAGGCTTAGACCATACTTGATATAGAAATGCCCTGGATAGTTTTGCTCAAGCACCACCCTCTCTCCATACAATAGCACTGCTGAACTACACCTCTTATTTCACATCATGTGAAGGCAGTACAGGGTCACACCACATCCAGTGTTGATTTTGTGTAGGGATGCACAGGCTGAGCCTGATGTGGTCCCTAGATGAACATTTTTTTTGTAGTGAAAAAAGCTGGGGCCTGGAAAGTTGAGGCCTGGAACATTGGGCTGTTTTAGACAAAGCTACTCTGTAAGACATCAAAACCGGGGAAGTGTGTACAACTGAGAAATATGGGCAACAGAAAAACCATAACCTGGTTTGATGAGGATGGAGCTTTTTCCCTCGTATAGCTCCATTAAAGCAAGTCACAAAATTCACACTACTGTCTGGGCACTGCTTTGAGGGGGTTGTGAAACCTGTCTCTCCAATGCCAAGTCCATCCAGCCCAGAGCTTAAAATTCAACCTGTTAATTACTCCTGGGAATAATTAACTCCAGCCTGGAGTGAGCAAGGAGTCTTGACTACATCAATCAGTGTTAGGGTCTGAGATGTGCAGTTTTCATTCCTTGGGTTTTGCCTGTGTACCTCTATACCTGTCTGTCTTGCCTTGGTGCAGCTGTCTCTTGACTGGTGGTATACTGCTATATCAAATTGTTATCAGTGTGACTGTGTCCTCAGGAGGGACTGTGCTGCTTTAGTAGGTTGGTTTCCAACTACTAAGTTAAAATGGGACACAAAAGCCTGGAGGAAAATACTGGTTTTCTCTCTTTTTCCTCTTCTTTATAAAAATAGTAAGTGCTAAGTTATTTTACCTCTTAAAAAAAAGAAAAAAAAGAGACCAAAAGAGATGAGTCTATGCCAGCTGATTAATTTTGCTACTGCATTCAATTTTATTACAGTGTAGTTCCCTTTTTCTTTCTCACTTCTTTATGGTACTCTGTCTGTCTTCTCAGGTGCTATTGTGCCTATTATAAGAGCTCCCCTTCATCTCTCTTTTGGGATAGTCTTACTGCTGGCTTTCTGCTGTTTCAGCTTCTACACAGCTGGTGCTTCAAGGAAAAAACTGTCTCTTGTAAGGCTGTGAGGAGAATGGACTCATAAAAATCAGTAATTTTTGTATCTACATGCTTCTTTAATCAGTAAGTTTTCAACAACCTTACCTAAATGGCCACTTTGCTATTATCTCAGCTTCTTAGCTCAGGAGGCTGCAGAAGAGTGAGTGGGTAACTTTCTGCTGTCTGCAGCAGAGCAGTAATAAAGTGAAGAATAAATAAAAAAAAAATCAGTTTTCCAAACGATTCTCTGCCCTGTATGTGGGGACAGCCAGTCCTGAGCGTCTGGAACCATTGCTGATTTTTAGTGTGCTGTAAAGAGGGGTGATCAGTTGTCCTCTCTATGCTGTTGGTTTGGCATTTGGGAACCACTAGTGCCTTATCAGTGCTGAGGATGGATTTCAGTGTCTCTGCAGAGTCTGTTTGGGGGGAAGTTCTGGGAGGAGGACTGTGGAGGGAGCATCTGGCTGTGTGCATTTGCATTGTGTGAGATGCACACAGCACCCACTGAGACCTGATGCTACGAGATACTGATGGACTGGGCTTGGTCAGTGCCAAGCTGGGCTCAATTCCCTCTCCCAGCCTACGAATGAAAGATTCTTTAATGCACTCGCTGCTTCTGGGATGTTCAACTCAATCCCCAGTAGTGTTACCTGTTTAGAAGTCTTTCTGACTGAATTTCTGCCTTTGAAGACTGCAGGGTTTTTAACAATGGACTGCAGCACCTGCTACGTGCTGGAAATCCCAAGGCTGGCAGAGGAGCAGTGCAGGGCTGAATGTGGCAGTCACAATGCATCACGTTCACCAGATTCTCACTGGGTGTAGCTGATGAAAACCAGAACAGACATGCTGTAAGGACTGTCAGCCCAAGTAAAGGAAGGTAACTTTGAAGAAGGCCTCCAAGATAGTATTCCCAGAATATAATTCCTTAGAAAAAAGGTGGAAAATCCAAAGAATGGAATACAGACAGAATGATCTCACTGCAGGTGGTGCTTGTAATGATTTTTTAAAAATCAATTTTAGTTATTAACTATTTTAGTAGTTTTTTGGGGTGGTGGGGTTTGTTCAGTGTCTGCCATTACAGTACCTTCTTCTGCATCCCAGAAAATCCACTTTTGAGGTTCTCTGGAGTTTTCCAACAGTGTGCATTTTCTCATTCTTAGAAGGGTGGTACAAGTCAGACAGAGAGGGCTTCATCTGCCCAACCATCAAAGTAGGTCCTGGGAAGTTTCCTACTCCTTAGCAGGTCCCCCTTCCACAACAGCCAGTCCTGCAGGGATTTACATCCACTGGGTTCATCCAAGTTTCACCTGAGATTCCCTCGATCTGCCCATTAGCCCCAAGGACTTGGTGTCTGCAGAGGTTGCTGTGAAATTCCCCTTACCCCAGGGTTAGGTGGGCAAGCAGGCGCTTTCCCCTTGCTCTGGAAACTGGAGAAGTCCCTGATACTTTTCAATAAAGAACAAATGTTTTTAAAAACCCTGCCTGTGCTTCTGGTGACATTTTTCCAGTTTGCATGGATCTGTGCAGTGGCATGCAGTGCTCAGAGCCACGATGCAGGGAGTATGTGTGTTTGTATTTGTTTGGTCCCATCTACATCAGCAAGCCCTTGAAATGCAGCCCAGCTGGCAGATCTGGTTAGGCTGGGCAACTTAGCTTTAGATGGTTTTTTGTTTGTTTACAAGTGATCTTGGCCACGGACAGGGACACACAGCTGGTGGTCTGTGCACTGTTCCATGATCAGGCTGAGGCTGGGCTCTGAGCCCATGGAGGCTGGAGTGGGGCTAAGCAATTCCATCTTATTCTTGGCCTCATTTGGAGGGGGATTGGACAGGCTGCTTCTCTGCTGCCTTCCTCTGTGCTCTGGCATCTCAGGGCCTGGTTTGGCTTTGTCTCTATGGGCAGCAGCATCCAGCACCCCTCTGCCATGGCAGTGGAGCCTCTGCTTGCTCAGATGTCCTTCCCTGAAGCCCAGAGAACACCTCTTGCTGTGAGCAATAACTTGTAATACAAATACCACATAAATACAGACATTTCTCTTCCTGCACTGGTTGTAGTATGCAGGTGGGAGAGGTGTGTCTGATGTCTCACAGAGGGTTTTGCAAGTGACTTTTGTGAGATGTTCATGTGCCAGTGTGGTGCATGCTGGCTGAGAGGACTGGGTGAGCATCCATTGCTCGAGGAGAAGTGACACACTGGAGCCGTGTAATGATACTGATGTACTGTGTGCCAGCCGGGAACTTCTGCAGAAGACCCATGCTGGGGATTCTGGGGAGAAGAAGCAGTGCCAGCCCATCACTACTGCAAACTGGGTGCTGTGGCAGTGCTTCCCTGCAGCAACATTGTGATAAAGGATGATGGAGGAGGAGGCTGACAAAAGCTGTGACCTTCCAGGCAGGATCTGTTTCCCAAACACAGGTAAAACATTAGCAGACTGCTACAGATGTGGGCATGGAGGAACCTGTTAAATTAAAGCCAAAGTGTAACAAGAGAGATGTTTGCTTTGGAAGATAACATGTGCCTGTTCTGCACACTGCAGGTGAGGGAACGCTCCGAGACATGTTTTACTTCATTGCCACAGCAGACCTCTTGCACTGCAAGGCCACAGAGTTCCCAATTCCTCCCTCCCACATCCCCTTCCCTTTTAATATTGGAATTAAATCCCAATATTGCCAGATTGAACGTGCCTGGGTTCGTCTGGCCTTGCTGCTTGACCAAGGGTGGCAGCTGTGGTGGTTTCACCTCAGAGACACCTTTGGCTAAGCTGGATGCTGCAGCTGGGCGCTTGGGACAAGTCCAGGCACGCAGGAGCTCAGGTTTACCTCTGGTGGAAAGGCTTTAGGTGAGGTGAAGGAAAGGAGTCGGTTCTGCTGGAGGGTTTCGATCCAGAGCTTTATTCCTGGCACACAGGCCTCTGAATGCAGCAACAGCTCCAACAGAACCAAAACCACGTGGTTGCTGTGTCTTTTAACCCCAGGGAGAGGGGGAGGGAAGGGGTAGGGATCCCACCAACCAGGTGAGGGGGGAATTCTCAGGGGACAAATGACACCTGGATGGCCCAGTGTCCCCAGGGCTGAGAGGCATCTTTTGAACTCTGCCAATCATTCCACACCCTTGCTGGAATGCCGGATTGACAGCGCTCAGCAAGGAGGCAAGGGGGAGGGGAAGGGAGAGGTTGTTGGCACACCTGGGGGACGAACTGGGATAGCTGAAACATTCGCTATTACATCGTACCGCAACATTTTAAGACAAGAGGTGTCTGTCAGCTTTACCAGTGCCTCCATCTGACAACCAGAGCATCCTAAATGGTGGGAATTGCTCCTTTTCTTACTTCAGTGAGGAGCTTCCTGACCACACTGCCCAAGTTTGCTGCCCAGACTGATGCTGTTACTGAGATGCCCATGTCTCTGCTACCTGCAGCCTAGTCAGTGGCTGGAGATGAGGGAAAGGCTGTCAGCAAGGCACCCTTTGGTGGAGCTGTTTTTATGAGCCAGTTTCATTACCTGCCTTGCTGGTGGTCCTAGAGAGGCTGCAGGGAACTCTGCTGATTTATTTTCTTAAATGGCATCAAATGATGCCATTTAAGACCCTACCAGGAGCAAATGAGCTCTTAGGGCAGCACTTCTTGTCCTGTGTACAAGGCTTTATTAAATTAACTTTGTACTCGAACCATCCTCTCTGGAGAGGTCTAACTTAACTGTGGGATAAAATTTTGCAACCCTATTTTTGTCACACAGGTGACTTGCATAACAAAACCTTTACATGCATTAATGTCATCTGAGTTTTGGCAAGCCTCCAAAGCAGGCTGTCTCTAAATCCTCTATTTCTATCTTAATGCTGCACTCATCCCAGTGTTAAGTATGTAATTCTCTTGCTTTGCTTACTTTCCATGTTAGGGACAATGGATTTCCCACCCACCCCTTGCAAATTTACAGGTGCTGTGAGAAAAACCCCTGGTGCTGTCAGCATCCAAGTGATGCCTTTTGCCTCTGTGGGCACCTGCAGCTTGGCAGCTCCAGCTGGGCAGCAGCACTGCCAGCCTGCAGGATGGAGTCTTGCATACTTTCAGCTACTTCTCTGTTATTTGCACTTAATAACTGACTCAAGAGTTCATCTACAAATATATATTTAGGGCTGCTCTTAGTAAATTTTCCCTCTCTCAGCCACAAAGCTCTTGTTTTCTGCAATTTCCTTTTTGTAATTTCCCTTAACCCTAATCCATTTTAACATTAATGCATTAGTTTTGAAACAGCTGGTGTATTCTCAGCCTCTTCTTCTTCCTTACCTGCTGATTATTTTTTTCTTTTTTCCTTTCCTCACCATCCTCTGTACTTCTGCTGTTTGCAAAAACCGGCTTTTCTCCTGCCTCTCCCTCTTCACAGCTCCCACCATCTGTCTCTCTACAAATACAAAGCTTTAGGGGAAATGATTCACTAGGCTGCTAGCTCATTACTCACACTCTCCCCATCATGGTTTCTGTCCTTGTAGGATGCTCTAACTAATGTAAAGATCAATGAATCCTGAGAATTGTTATTCGATTAAAAAAAAAAGGCCCCAGCAGTTAAATAGATTGGGCTCTTTGTACTTCCCAAACAGCAAAGCTCAGTTTTTCTTTTTCTTCCTCACTCTGCTAGAATTGTTTTGCAGAAAAGGATCGTTCAAACAGAAGAATAGAAATAATCAGCGGACCATTTAATGCAACCTTGTGCATCACATGATGCAGGAATTACTTAATGAAATTCCCTGGCCCAAACCAAGCAAATCTGTGGTAAATCTAGAGCAGATATTTTCAGATGACAGCCAAAATGATGAAAGGAATTTACTACCCAGCCTCACTAATCATTTTGAATGCTTAACTGCACTCCCTAATACACTGCTTTGCAAGCAGCTAAACTGACACAGCCTCATTCCCTAGGTGCTTCTCTCCTCCAGACTTGTGCAGGCTGTGTAGCCCAGGAGGCCTCCCAGCCCCCTGCCAGGGCCAGCGTGGCCAGCTGTCCACCTCTGGGAAGAGACCAGAACCTCTCCCTCCTCAGTATGTGGGTTTGGGGCTCTCTCTTTGCTTGGGTAAGTCCTTCCATGAAACTCACAGGCACTTAGTATCTTTGAGCCCTCCCTATTAAATGTGGCAGAAATTGGCTAAGAGGCTCAGAAGCCAATTGAGACAGACTATTTCACAGTGCTAAAACACTTCAGATACCTTAAAATAACAGAGGCAGCCATACTGAGTTGGCAGATAATGCCCCAGCATTTCAGGAGACTCGCTCAACTTGGAGGCTGAGCTCGATGTTGTAGTGCACTCCAGGTGACCCCTAATGTTGACCCATATCCCACTCCTTCTGTGTTTACTTTGGTGACCATTTAAGATAAATTTTTGTCATTATTTTAGGCTGTCACCACATACTAGAAAATTATTTTCTTAATTGAAAATTTATCACATGAAAAACAGACCTCCCTTCCCGACATGTAAGTAGGTGCCAAGAAGTACCACTGCCTAACACAGTTTTATCGTGCCTTCTCAGGAAGCTGCTGGCATGTCAGGTATTAGCCTGTTTCAGTTGTTGAGCGTCCCTTTTGAAACTGGAGTTGCAAGAAGCACAGAAACTACCACAATAAAAATCATTGGAGTTGACAACACTGAATACACCCTTCTCTTAAATGGCTGCAATTATTTTTGCACAAGTCTGCTGAAGGAAAATCTGAGTTTTAATTTTTTCTCCATAAGCACCAGAAGCATGTGCTGCATCAACACAGCATGCTGGCACCACCTCCACGGAAAGCTAATTAAATAATTTGGATACTGTACTAGGAGTATCAGCTTCTGGGCTAATTTTCTTTTCAGGCTACCAAACACATGTACTTTTTTATAAAGCTGTGTTTGGGTCATTCCATGACAAATATGAAAGCTGAGGAGGATTGGTACCTCTGCTCTAAAGAATAAGGGCTGCAAAATTTTAAGCCAACAGGGTCCACTGTACCTCAGTAAGGTTAAGGCTGTTAAAAAACAAAAAGACCCTCACCAAAGTCATGCTTATGTGGTCAGTTAAAATGTGCTTAATTTTAGCAGACGTGATGTTGTTGAGCCATCCTGGTGGCCAGCACCCTGTGGCCCTCCATCTTTGATTATTTTATTGTTCCATACTGCATACTGCAAGTTGTAGGAGTCAATGTTCTTTCTCTTAACAATTGCTGGCTTCCCAAACGCCAATTGTCCTTTGACATGCTCTGTTTTAAATAAGGGCTGAAGAGCAATAGTGAGGCTGAAGGCCTGCCATAAAAAACACTGCGGCGTTCCATGGCACTGGCAGCACACACGTAGTCATGCATTCAGCTCTCCTTTTGGGGACTATTGCTGCAACATGCTGGAGATGCAAAGGACCAAGCTGTAAGGAAAGCGAACTCTAGAGATTCCAGATCTGAAAGTCCTCTAATTGAAGATGAGTCTCTTTATGCCAGACAGGCTAAGCAAAATCTGCCTTACCCAACCCACTTCTCCATTGTCCCCAGCAGTAATAGAAGTGGACACGGTATATAAGATTGCCTTACAAAAGGCAAATATATTTAATAGTGTATATACAAATTGATAGTTCAATAATGCTATACAAAGCAGGAATATCTTTAAAGAAACCCTGAGCAAAAAGGAGGATGTAGTTTTAATTTTACACTTATTGCAACATTATTTCTGGTATTTGTTTGCTATAATGACTAATAAAAGGAATATGTTAAAACCAGATGTTAAAATAAAAGTGGGCATTCTTTCCATTTGTAGCTTATTAAAAAATCTAGAGAAGAGAGTTCTGCCCCATCAGCTTTGGAAATAGATGTTTAACATAGTAGAGAACAAGCTGAGCCTGAGTAACCCAAGACAACCAATTCCTTTAGCAGAGAGAGTGTCTTCTGTCATCAAAAAGAGCCATCTGGAAGAGTGTTGGCTCCCTGCCAGGAACAACCCTTTAACAACCACTCCTCGTGTGCTTGAAGTTATAATGTTCATAGCGGCACAACCTGGAGTGTTGGTAAAGGTCCTATTGGAGGAGCAACGTATTCCTCCTCCCGCAGCAACCGCAACAGGATGTTCTTCTTATTCTTTGGCCAGCTATAAATGTGAGTGTTCTGCAGCCAGGTAGGCACATGTTCCTGAAAAAAACCAAGGAAAATAAAAGCTAAATCCCATAAATCCTTCTGAATCTCTACCAGAATCTTTCAGATTCCATCACACCCTGCCAGGGAAGATTTAATTCTGTCTGTTCTAGGCACTTCCTCTAACAACAAGAAATGTTAATTTGGCTTCAGAATTGTATTTGGGTTCCTAAATAAATGAACTTTGTGTGATCCCACAGCTTGCCTGTCTCTCTTCTGCCATCACGTTGGCTAATTTCATCATGTTTCAAAGGAAGTCTCATGTCAATGACAGGCATCGAAAAGCTTGTGAAAATAAACAGAGGAGAGGAGAGGAGAGGAG
>NW_005054306.1:4350154-4374359 GCF_000277835.1 Geospiza fortis
ATCAGGAGGGAAAGCCTGGGACCCCACAAGAACATTTCACATGCTGGTAGCCCTCTCTCCCTCCCTTTGCACCTTTCTTCACCAAGCATGGTGTGCTCTGACCAACTGAGCAGAAGGCTGAGGCTGATACTGAGCTTGAGGAGAGACTAATGCATCTCCAGATTAGCAGGGTCAAACTTCCACCAATCCCTGCATCCTGGAAAAGGTGCAGTTCTTCACAGGGGTTGGCTAATGTCCACTAACATAATGAAGCTGGGACCAGCATGGCATTGGAGAGTGACAGCCGGCTAACGGAGATGAGCCTGCCCAGACCTCATGTTCCCATGCTCCCACAGCCTTGGCAAGTTTCCATATGGATAGTCTGGATGTTAGGGGTGAAGGGCTATTATAATACCACTAATTAACAAAGGGACAGATCCTTGACCAAAACCAGTTCATGGTCACCATGAGACAGATTTATTTTGGAATTGGAGACACCAGAACCTAGCCAAAATGAGTCAGCAGGTAAGCAACATGAGGAGCCAGGACAGCCAGCACTTGGTCCCTGGACCTCTTATTTAGCAGTGTTTTCCCAAGGTAGCCCCTGTTAGGAGCAGCACAGTTCCTGTCAAGCTAGTGGAGGACAGAGTGAAAAGCTGCTGGCATGCACATCTCTGGCACCTTGCCAGGGGATGCCCTGGCATGGGCTGCACATGTCCTGCTGCCAGCAAACAGCCTAGCTGCAGTCCAAACCTTTCATTCCCATGATCATTGGAAGGGATTTTAATCTTTGTGAATTTTACTCCTTTGACAAAGCTCCTTGGAATCGGCCAAGAGACAAATGTGACTGGGGGAAAGAAAGATAACTATATGCATGCACATACATACCATTGTTACATGGAATTTGTTTCTTTACTAAATCTTGTTAAGAGCTATAGAAGGAAATGCAATTAAATATGGCAGGGGTTTTACCAAATGAGCCCTTTCTCTACCTTTGATAAGAAACTACATTTTTTTGACAAAGGAAATACAGGAGATATAGTCAGTCCAGACTGCAGAAATGCATTTGATAGACATCCACGTGGGTAACTCAGTTAAGATGGAAATTAGTGTGAGAAATGTGTAGTAGGTAAAAAATCAGCAAGTGGGGATATAATGAGGGAGGCACTATACATTCAGAGACAAGCTCTGTGCCTTGCTTCCAAAACTGCTTGTGCAGTTTTAATACCCTCCATAATGAAGCCAGTGCAAAAAACACCTGGACATGAATCAGCTCTGGCAATAGTTTTAATTTGAGAGAGGTATGTAGGGGTAAAGGGTAGCTATAGCTGCTGTTTTTATCCAGAGTGAGAAAGGGGCTTTTCCTTGCCACACAACAGCATCTGTCACTGCAGGTGGGAGTAATGGGAAAATTGTTACTGTCCTTTACATTTTTAAAATTTGGCTGTGTATCTGTGAGCTGAGAGGAAATTCTCTCTATGCCATAGGGAGAGTATTTGATAACTCCATAGTTCATACTGGTAGGAAGAGGGCAGAGTGCATTGGTGGAGAGGACAGGACTGTTCAGGGTTGTGACAGCAGAGCATGGTTTGACATCTCCTGCCTTCCCTGGCACCAGCCCCGTTCATCTCACCCCTTGGTTGTTTCCAGAGGAAGCCTCTAGCATGGGGCAGTCTTGGCTTATTGCTTTGGTCATCAGGTGGCCAGATGAGGAGGACACATTTCTGTGGATTGTTGTGATGCAAACCTTGAACCAGCAAGACCCATTTGTCCTTTAGCAGTGTAGCTGGAAATGCTAGTTCCACCTTAACTGTGTGTTGTGCATTCCTCGCCTCATTATTCAGCTTCCTAATGAACGCTCCTTGGATCACACAGATCTCTTCCTGTTGGAGGTCGACTAATTTTCACATACCAGCAGTGCTTTATGATGTGCTGTGTATGAGATTAACTCATCTAATAGCCCCATCCCCAGATGAAACCTCCAAATCTTCATTTTCTGCTTTTTTCCACTGCCAGCTATGCTAACACTTGAATGTATAAAGGACAGTATAAAAAAGACAAAATTGAAGAAATTTGCCCGCCAACATCATCCAATTGTCCATATACTTGGCAGTTTTTCAGGTACCTCACTTCTTCTGACTGCCTCCAGACTTCATTACTGCAACTTGTTCAGGCTCTGGTGCTCTCCTTCCACCCATGATGTCCTCAGTTACATTATCATTAAGGAGCTAGATGAAGGTAGGTGATGTACCAAAGGATTATGTGGAGAAAGAGACTAAAGCTTAACAGCAGTAGAAAATGCTCATCTGCATAATTTAATGAGAAAGGCACCTCTCAAAAAACTGAAGGGTTATGTGGACTACAGAGGGTGGACAGGAAAGATTCCTGGAGCCTGATGCCTTGATAGACGCAGCTGGATAAATCAACCCTGGAAATTCCTTATAGACCACTCACTGTCTGAGAGAATTGCTGCTATACACTAAATAGTCTTCTGATAAATAAAGTTGAGCCCAAATTAACATAACTTACCGTTCTGTCTCAGAGCCCCAAGACAGCTATAGTGTCTCCTGGAACACTTCTCTCTGCAAACCTTAAGGTGCCAAGTGGCTCTAGACTGTGTGGTCTGTTCACGTGGTGGGCACTCCAGTAGCCCCAAGGTCAGGAGCCCTTTTCCCCCACCAAAGACTGACTGAAAAAGTGCTGACTGCTTCTCTGCCTTTGGCCTGCCCAATTCCCACCACTGCTATCTTCCAGGTACTTACTTAAGGTAAGTAGCAGACTGAGATCATTCAGGAAGGGATCTGAATGACATGAAATACCAAAGGTATTGTTCAACCCACAGGACCTCAAATATTTTACAAACCCAGGGACATAGTTTCAAATTTCTGATCTTAAATCGCTGCTTAAATAAAGAACTTCATTACACTAAAATCCACAAGTGTGGTGGGACTGCACAGCCTTGTAACTATTTATAACATTGTTTAAATTTTGACTCATGTTCCAAAATTTGGGCACCCAAAGAAATATAAAGATTCTTTCCATATTTTTCTAAAATGCAGCTGTACCTAGGGGCAACATGATGGCTACCCAACAGTGCACAAAGCATTTAGTTATGTAAAGTAAACATGAATACAATGCAGGAGATTGAGAAAGCTATAACTGAAGTCTTTTAATATTTTTGTCTTTGTAAAAATCCAAGAGATTTCCTGAGTGAGGTAGAAGAGATGGGAATCTGTTGCATTACTTATTTCTTATTCTCAAATGAATCTTCAAAACAAGTAAGGAGGGCAGATGAAATTGCAAGTCCTAAAAAATCCTAGTTTGCCTTTGATGGGCCTGTCACAGTTCAAGAAACAGCCTAGTACTTCAGTATTTATTATACTCTTTATTTTTATATTCTCAACATACCCTCTTCCAGACCCTCTCTTCACATAAATCCTGCCCATCTCACTCATCAGCATTGCATTTGGACAAATTATAAAAGTGTTAATATAAAAAGCATGCTTCCTGAATAGATTGCCCCTCTCCATTTAAATTCTTTCAGTGCACAAGGCAATTGGAGCTTTAGTTGTACATTCATCATCAGAAATACATTTATACGCTGATTTATGTTGTGGATGAAATGTTTTTTATTTGCATGTACACAAACCTATGAACTTTGGAATACATAAACCTATAAGCTTTGAATATTACTTGTAGGCTATTAAGAACCAAGAAATTGAGTGTTTGGGTTTTAAGATTCCATCTGCTGCACTGTGTTCAAAATAATATGCACTTAATCATGTGGAAAGTATATAAGCATGCATGTATGTTACCTTTTTGGCATTTGGGAAAAGCACAGGGATGAATCTGAAGTTCATACTTCCTTGCTGTATAAACTCAATCTGCATCTAGAATAGAACAAAAAGCCAGTTTTATTGTAATAACATGACAGTTTTTCTCTGCATGCATCTGAACCCTATGTATAAAAACATTCCTTGCTTACTTAAACTGCTCTTCTGTTAAATGAGTTGATCTATTGCTGGTGGACTCGGTGTTGTTTGGTTTGGCCACTTAATCTAATTCTTCATTGCTACAGAAAGGATACAGGAAAGATCTGTCAACATTTCTTGAACATTCAGTTTCATGGTGTGAAATAATTGTGGATTTAGCTGCAGGTGCAATCCCATGAAATCCATCTCGAACTGGTGAAGCCTGGCTTGACTAACACCCTGTTTGGCCTACAGATGGGTGAAAGATTTCAGCCAGAGGCCAGGTCTGTGTCTGAGCCACAGCCCAGCCTGTTCCCCATGGCCCTGGACACAGACATCCCAGGGCTGGTATGGACAGCAAGGTACTGCTGAGAGCTCAGCTGCTGGTGACAGCTTCTGAGAAACCTGACTGCAGATTCCAGAGGGGGGATCAGATGGGTTACAGGCTGAGAAAGGCAGCTAACTGCAAACCAAGGGAGAAAGGATCAGCTTCATGGCTCTATGGGCTCTTCTGGGCTGAATGTCCATCCTGTGAGAGGCTGTGGAGATGGGTGTCTGGTCCTCTGGCACCTCTCTGCACTCCCCAGGAGCCCCACATTGCATCTCTGGCCTTTGCTTTGCAACTCCATCCTTCATTCAGCTCTACTGCTGCCTAAGAAAAGACCTCAGCTCCAGGATGGCTGAAGCAACAGGGGCTGGTTTAGAGGAGGAAGGTCAGGCACTGTTAGATAAGATTCTGCTCAGGGCTGTACAAGGGCTCAAGAAGGTGAAGGAGGGGAAAAATACCGAACAATAAAGAATATGAAGAAATAAGATGAGCATGTTTAATAGGATTTTTCTTCCTTGAACCTCTTAGCAGATGTTAATGAGCATACGGAGCTGATGAGAGGAAGGATTAATGAATTCCAAAGAGGGGTGTTTAACTATGGGGATTAGGGAAAACAAAGCAAAGAACCTGCCATTTGGAGACAGATTTGTCTTTTGAGAAGAAGAGACAGTCTTTGTAAAACAGCAAATGCACGTCCTTGCTTACCATCCTGTGGATGTATTTAGTATGTAAGCCGTGTTCATCTCTGTCCAGCTGGGATTCAGCCCCTTCCACATCCTGTTTGTATTTTGGACTGATTGCTATGATTATCATCACCGTCTTCTGTTAGGGAGAAAAGCACTTTCATGAAATTGAGAAACGCAGCGTGTTTGGTAGAGGCAGATCGGAAATCTGCCAGTTTGTGTTTTAAGTGATCTTTGTGTTCCTGGCAAACACAAGAGGATCTCATTCATTCTGGCAGGAAATACAGGAGAACTCACACACTCGTTCTCCTCGTTATTTCTCAACATCTCAATATAGAAAATCAAAATGTCAAGAGATGTATTAGCAGCTACCAGTTGACACTTGGAATCCCTGTCATAAAAAGCTACTTTTTATCAGTGTAGTGTCTATGTGCATACACAGAAAACTTTTGTCTTTAAATTCAGACCCAAATGTTTTCCAACAGCTTAAGCAGAAGTGCATCTCTTTAGTCATCTATGGCTTTTTATACAAAAAGCTACTAAAGACAGCAGTCTGTGGAAGCTACTTCTAGGGCTCTCAGTGGCAGAAATGATGTCTTTTCTTGCTGATCTTAGTGGCAAAGTGTGCAGAGAGGTGGCTGTGCAAAGAGGGATGCTGTTGTGGATGGGCTGGGCAGTTTTAGGGGTACCTGGCAGCTCTGTCACAATGGGCTGAAGGCAATGCTCCTCCACCTTGCTAGGACAGCCCAGATCCTGCCTCTGACCTGTTTAATCCCAGCCCCACACTTGAGCTCAGGTTTCCAGAGAGGCGCCATCCTTTATATCTGGGAAACATCTCTCCTCCTTAATGGCAGGCCAGGTGAAATGCAGCAGATGAAAGCTTCCTACTTGTGTTTACCTGGGGCCTGCCTTTCATCCCCAGCACGTGAAGCCTGTGTAAGGCTTCCAAATCTTACAGTTTGCCAGGCATGTAATTAACTCTTTCCTTCTGTGCTGTATTAAGAGAATCTGCCCCACCATAGGGTCAGATATGGTAAGGAGCCATTATACCTTTCACTGACTCAACATACTCCTGAATTAATTTGCTTGTGCTTGACATGTGTGTAAGCACTTACAGATGTTGAGGGTTTGCAAGAGACATGCCCAGTTGTACACTTTCCTCTGCTTGTGTCCAAGCAGTCTCTTCCTCCACACACATGTAAGGGTTTTGAAGTTAGAAACTGCCTCTACAGTCAGTGAGGGAAACCAAACTTTTCTGGGGTGGGTAGTCAGAGAAAGATCCTCAGGTGAAGGCAGGAGATTGTTCTCTGCACATACTGGTTTCTCCTACTGACTGTGCACAAGTCCCAGAGGAGATCTGCCAGCTTGTATTTTAAGTGATAATGATGTTTTTGGCAAAAGCAAAGTCACCCTGTCTTCTGGTTTCATTACCTACATTACACACAGTCAGCCCAAGCCTAATTTGTCCTGATGCAAGCCCCAGTAGGCATGACTGCATTTCCATGGCAGAGGTCCCAGGCTGGCTCTGCATGCAGTTGTATCCTGCCTGCATGGACACCTGCAGGAAACCTGTGTAGGGCTGCCTCAGATGGCTGAGTTTCCTTGCTCAGGTGGAGGAGAGTCCAGCATTTCTGTCATCCTGTTCCTGAGCCATGGAGATCTGGCCAGAGTGAGTCAGAGACCCAGTGGACGCTCAGCAAGGCAAGAATCCAAGGAAGGCAGCCCACAATGGCTCCTGTCCAGTGACAGAATTGCCAGTTTGCACCCAGCTGTGCTGGTATAGTCCAACCACTTGGCTTGATCCTAAAGGAGATGTGCACTCACTGCTCAGGGGAACTTCAGAGGAAGTTGCTGCTGCAGGGGACAGCACTGGCAGCAAGATAAATCTCTGTTTTACTGCTTAGATAGATACAAAGTGATGAGAGCAAATCTGTATATCAACCAAGAGAATATCAATTTCCAGTTTAAATGTAGAATGGTTTATCCAGAAGAAGCCTTCAGTGTTTTAGATATCAGTGTAAAAGCTACAGGTGAGAAGGATGAATATGAGCCATGACTATGGCAGCCTGGGATGAAATACAGATATCATTGTAACCAAGCACAGCTAAAGCCCACTATTTAAAAAGGGGATGGAGGAATAACTTTTCCAATGGCAGCTTCAGGCTGGATGTAACAGGCAGCATTGGAATTTTGCAAGAATGCCAGGATTAGCCCTTCATTTCTTAAAGAAAGAGCTCTGGGACCATCAGATACAGATGCGAGTGAGATTTGCCTCTCTCTGCAACACCTCTGCCATTTCTACAGGGGCAGGGAAGACAACAGTAGGGTCTTGCATTTTCATTCTGTCCCTGCTGTGTATTAGAATAATTCAACCATTTTCCTCAGGTCACCTCTGCTATAAACAAGGTTAAACTGCCCTTACATACATCACCTAGGTAGCGCTCCATCCACTTAATGATGTCAATACCTCGTACCGTATCCTCAAAGATATCAATCTGCAAGAGAATGAAAGTCTGTAGTGAGCATCCCTTCACCTTTCCTCTCCATTTTAGGGCACTCATAGAGCACCTACTCCTTTCTTTGTTTATGACAAGCATTTCCAATTTCCTTAGGAAAAAAATGTGTACATGCACTTCTCCCCTTTCCATGCAGTCCTGAATCAAGCTGGGCAGGCAGCAGGCAGAGAGGGGCTGCTGCAGGCACCTCCTTGGGCTCCCACTCAGCTGGCCCTTTGACTGGCTGCTCTGCCAGTCCCCAGCTCCCAGGCATTTTTTACTGGACAGAACAAGGTGCTGCCCACCTTCTCCATCTGTATAGCTGCAAATGCCTGCTATTTTCTCACTGCAAGGGTCTACTGAGTGGGAAACTTTAGCTTCATATTGAACTAAATATTCAGGGTGTGTGGTGGGAAGTCAGCCAGGTCACTGATAACCGCGTGCAGTTACCCAGACTTCAGTGACAGACTTCACAGGACTGAATATGACCAGCACTGCTGGCTTCTCTGCACAGCCAGTAAACCCAGAAACCAGCAATCAGTGACTGTGACCAATGGAGTAATTATTAACTTCTCCAAGTTTTCGAGATAAGAGTCATGATCTGCTCTCAAGTCTTTCTTTTTCCCTTTCTGAATGCAGAGAGCTCACTTGTTTCCCTGCTTTGGGGCCATTTTGCTGTATTTATTATTCTGCATCAGGCTCCAAGAGTTGCCTGTCCAGCAAAGGTGCTATTAATGAGCCTTCTACTCTGTAAAGCTATGGTGCCCAGAAGCTTTCTTATGAATTGGTCATAGTACAGAACTGCTGGAGAGAAGTATAATTGCAGTCTCTGTAAAAAAATCTTTGATTCATGAAAATAAATAAGCATGTGCAAAGCTCCCCACTGAGTCTCATTCAGTTTAATGATAGCCACTTGCTTAAATGCTTTCCTGAACTGGAGCCAAAGAATGAAGGTTGAGGGGTCAGGTAGCATATGCTCTTGAAATAAGAAAATATGAATCAAGATTTTGATGAACACTGAATCCTAGAGCCTCTGTGGGCCTCTAAGATGAAGCAAACTCATGAGAAATTCAGTAAAAATCAGAATGGCTTATGGGATTAGAAAGTATGACACAGACCTTTTCAGGCCAATGATTTTCAGAATCCCTTTTAAAAGTATAACAAAGCAAAATCACTTTTAAAGGGATAACAAAGCAAACGAAACGAGATAGGCTGTTTCATTAAGTTGTGTGAATTTTAGAATCTGCTTTTAGTTCTTTTTTAGCAGAAAGTTACTCACATCTGAAGAATCAATGATATAACAGCATTGGAGAAAATAAAAGGTAGGACAGGAAGAATGTAAAATTGACCTTTTGTAATCCTGATATTACAGATCAAATATGAGACAATATTAATGGAATAGCTCACAAAACCTCATGTTAATTGCCCATCTGGTGTCACTAAGTGAAATTTTCCAGGATCATTATAAAAGCATATTTCAAAGCACAAAATTCAGTTAAAAGAAGAACAAACTAAGAGGCAGATCATTTAAGTTACAGCTTGCAAAACCAAGGCTAGTTCATCCTATCTGTATCTTCTTTAGCCTACAAAATGTGATGATAACCAGAAAACCATTTAAATGGGCAGTGTATTGCTTCTGCTTTTTTTAAAAAAACCTCTTCCCTGGTTGAAAGCCATTTTTTCTGGAAGGAATACTTACAGCAGTTTGAAATCCGTTTACAGACAGGAAGTTCACAAATTTCATAACCTCCACTGCCGTATCCACCGAGTAGGTTATAAAGACCTTGCCTGGGAGAGAGAGTCTGTATGAATATATAACACATTTAAATACACCATTCAGAGGGTGAGACTGTCACAGCCCTCCTTTAAATACACCATTTAGAGGGTGAGACTGTCAGAGCCCTCCTTTAAATACACCATTCAGGGGCTGAGACTGTCACAGCCCTCCTTCTCCACCATGCTGCAGGTTCTGCCCACTTAGGTCTCTTTGGATTGTTTACAAAATGGATGTGGGATAGTGCAGTGGCTCAGTATTGAAACCAACCCCCTGTCACAAAGACCTGCTCTAGATATGAGCTCCTCCAGCCTTACTGGCAAGCTGCAGAGGGTAAATCCCTCTGCTGCTCCCCCTGCCCTGTGGCCAGAGCTGCTTTCTCCCATGCTTGGGCATACCTGAGCCTGGGCTCTCACCCACAGCTTGAGTTACCTGCACTGGCTGCAGCCAGCACAGCTTTCCCCAGACCCACTGATATGACAGAGCTGGAGGGGCCCTTATGCATGTCACACTGCCTCTCCTTGGAGCAGCACTAACACCCTGTGCAGGCAGGATGCATGGCTGGTGACAGCAATGCCCTTGCCCTTGTGGGAGGGGTTTTCATGGCTTTGCATCAGGGTAAAGCAGCTGGCTGATCTAATCCAGCTGTGCATCTACCAGAGATGACCCTGTTTTACCCAGTAATTCCTCCATCTAGGACACACTAACTGATAAAGTAGGGTTTATCCAAGAGTGGCATCTGGTATCATAACTCACTCCCCTGCAGGCCAGAGAGGTGTGACTCTCTGGATTTGAAAGGTGATACGCGGAATGAAGGAAAAAGGAAAAATCAAAACCTCAGGAGAGCTGTGGGGGTTCTTAGCAATGGTACATCTCACGTACTAGTCAGATTGGCATTCAGAAAGAAGCTTTTTTTCTGAAACCTAACTTTCCCCTAAGAGTTGGAGGGTGAATGCCTCTGTGGTGCTGGTGGCAATAGAAGCATGTCAGTCAGAGCCTGTGCTGCCCTCAGCATGTCCCAGAGTCCTCTCCAAACTCACCAGTTCAGGGAGAAACTGAGGCCAGGGTTCAACATATTTGTCTGGTTTGGGACAGGCAGAAACACTTTATCCCTCAGGCTTTGTTTGTTTTTAGTCTTTTACTGTAAGCCCCAGCCCCTCCTGTCTCAAAGGGACATCCTGTTTAGCAAGGAGTCATGAAAACAATCTGAACAGTATTTACTTTTTGTAAACAAAATAACAAGCAATTAATGACCACTATGTTTTCAGGATTCAAGGGGTAATTCCATCCCACCAAACGCAGACACTCACACCCAAGAGATATGGTGACACTTTTCTTGTTGTCTTACTGTCATTTCCCCCTGCATTCTCCTCCTCCCCCTTCACCACTCTGGAGCTCTCCCACCTAAAGCTGTTGGGCCATGCTGTAAAATCTTGCACAGAACAAATTTGCTAACCACTTACGCAACTCCTCCGGCAGATTGCTGGTTCTCAGAGTTCCCCTGGCTGCAGGGTTACTGAGAGGTCTTGGGACAGCAGCTGGAGATGGAAAATTGTCAGAAGGACAACCACATGCTTCATCTGGTCCACATGCCTTGGGGGGCAGCTGACCATTAGGTAGCTGGTTGTATAGCTGGTTTCTACAAAGAAAAGCAATGGAGGATTTGGAAAATACTTATTTTTCGGCAAAATCCAGAATTTTTTCTCCTGTTAATAACAGATTAAGAACTTTATCTGCATATTAGCTATGAAAAGTTCTTGCAGAAATGCTTGGCTCAGCACATCTGCTTAGTTATTACAGTGTCTTTGGAACAGATACCTTGATGACAGGCCATCACAAGAAGCAGTTTATCGGAGAAACATTAATCACAGGAAGTAAGGCACATCATAGCTGAAAGCTGTTCAGTTTGCAATTAGCAGAAGCAAAGGCTGTTTCTGAGTGAGAAATAATGGCATGTCATGGATGTTGTTATGCACGTGTGGAAGCAGGGTGGCCCTTGGGTAATGTCTTCCCATTATCTAAAGAACCCTTCATGGCACCTCAGATGCTCTCACGATGTCCTGTGTAGTGCAAGAGGCTCAGAGAAAGCTGGAAATTGGGAAAATGGGTCTACAAGGGCACTCCAGCTCCAGCTCCAGCTCTGGAGGCCCTCCAGCCTTGGACAAACCCAGTGTTTTGCCAAAGGGAACAAAGTTAATTTCTTGACGAGCAATGGCAGACCCAAGCAAGAGTTTCTCATGTCAGGGACTGGCATTCCAGAGCTGCAATAACCTTGCCTAATGTCTTCTCCATTGTAGCAAACAGACAGAGAGGGATGATCTTAGGAAGTTTAGCAGTTCTTGTCCTACATTTTGGATTCAGATTTTAAGTCAACGGGAAGGTGAATCTATAGAGATTTTTATGCGAGGTGTGCTTGCAATCTGCTGGGTTGAATTTGTTGGATGAGTTTTAGGTTTCTCTGAGAGCTTTTCCCCACAGAGCCATGATGCTTAGTCAATCAAGACCACTCTCCTTTTTTCCTTAGCCTTCCTTAAATGAATGATGACAGGCTGGTCGCAGCATGTTTTCTGTTGTCACATTAAGATCTGGTTTATTCATTTCGGTGCAGATGTTTTCTGTTACAAAATACTCTATAGGCAAATATTACCAGCATATAACTGCTGTTCCTGGAGTCAGCCTGCAAGCAGCAGCCATGCAGCCACAGGACAGACCCTGAGTATTCTGGATTTCTTTTCGCAAAAGAAAGTACTAACAAAAGCAACGCATGCCTCATCAATGGCCACAAAAAACACTACCCGGTGGCTAATTTACAGATCTTCCCAAAACTCCACCTTATTTAAAAAATGTGCCAAAAATCAGGAGTTTGGTTTTAAATTTTACTACTGCAAAGGATACCCACTATCTCCCAATATTTTTACATTTTCATACAAACTCTTCAGTGCAATTCTCTCTGCTGCAGGCACTCCCTGATCCTGCTGTCACTTTTCTGTTACACCCCTTAATCTTTCAAAGGCCAGAGCAGAATGGTATTTCAACTGTCTGCCCTCTTTTGTCCTGCCCATTCTCACAGTTCCCTGCCAAGACCATGTCACGTAAGTGGACATTTTCAAGCACAGATGCCTGCAAGTTTAACACCTCTAAAAGTATTGTGGCACTTGAATAAAAACAGTCTGATTTCAGATATTCTCAGAACCTGAAGCTTCAATTTGTTTTTAGATAGCTGAGTCTGAAGGAACCCCTGCATGAATAGGATTTCCCATCTGCTAATGAGATACTTATAAGAATTGAAGGCCTGGTAATCAATATCTGAAAATCATCAAAATCTGGATGAAAAGTGCCAGACATTTTGCTATGAAAAATCATAGAAAAGGCTGCAAACTGCAGTGCAGAGATATATCAGCAACTGATGGGATTTCCTCCCTTTTTCTCTGCACCACAGAAGAGGTAAGAAGGAAGTCACTGGAAGCCAGTGATTGAGTTGTCCCAGGCTGGTACAGTGTAAAAGCTGAAGACCCAGCAAGCCACCAAACTGACCTTTGCCCATGAGCAGGAGAGCTCCAAGGTTTCAACTGAGATATTTTTCAACCCCTCATCCATTTAACCTTCAAGCATTTATCTTCCTCAAGGCATGCATTTCAGGGGGTGCTCTGACAACCTATCAGGTATCCGGCTTTGAAGTCCTTTAGGAAAGGGTCAGGCCCCCATTGGGTGTAAAACAGCAAATAAAGAAAACAACCCAGCATCTCACGTTTACTCCTGCAGCCTGGGCATGCTCACAGTACAAGGATTCAGAATTACTGTTGAAAACCCACAAAATCAGATCAGAGGAACTTCCACTTCCCACAATCCCCACCCCCCAGGCATACTTACGGGAATCGAGGAGGACCAGGGGAGGAGCACGTCCTCTGGGGTGGTCGATCTCCAGTGCCTTTGGGAGCACGGAGGTTTGAGTAATTTGGGATGACTTGCTGGGCTGGGCGGATAACTCTCATGCAAGGTCCAGGAACAGGAGGAAGTGGTTGCGATGGCTCAGCAAAATGCTGGTAAGGAGTTCTGCCATCTGGGAGGGTGAGAAAATAAAGGCAGCAACTATCATTTCAGCCAACACATTTTTGCCTCAGTTTGTGTTTATTCCTTTCCAGGCATGTCTCAGGAAACTGAGCAGTTTGGAGGCATTTGCAGGTATCTCGCTCTGAAAGGAGCCAGATGAAGGAATGTTTTGGAGTCTGAAGCTTGCTATTTCCCATCCACATACGGCAGGGTTCAGATCCCTGCTTGGGGCTGGGCTGTTGGGACAGCTGACAGTTAAACATTCAGAGCTGCCTTGTCCCTGTTCTTACTGTGCTTCAGTGTTTTTTGGTACAGTTTTTTTCAAATTTCATTTTGGCAATGACTTGTGAAAATGAATCATCCCAAAGTTCTCATGAAAGCAGATGCAAAATCCTGGAACAAATCAGTTTGCAACACTAAGGCTAAACAGACTGTGATTATTGTAAATGAAAAGAGGAAAAATAATCGCTTAGTTTGTTACTCCACCCTGTGTGAATTTTCTGTCAAAGTGACATTTTAAGGACTTGCTGCTGCTCCCGTTGCCATCCGAGAGGCTGTAGGGGAAGCCCAAAGTGATAATTTTGCTCAAGTAATTCTGAAAACCTTTACTGTTGCTAGCCACACATAATACTGATTAATAACTATTGTACAGTGGAACTGTTGGCATAAACTGAAAGAGAAAGCAATGTAAGCTGTTTGTTTCCCAATTGGGGAAAAGGAATTTTTTTTTCCCTCTCAGTCTTTCTGCTTGTGGTTTTCATTAGGCAGCAGTTCTGTGCACTTCCAAGCTGCTGTGTGCAGATCAAAGTCCAGCCTGGCAGGGCTTATTAGCACTGCATGATTATGGTGTTATGAGCTGTCTCTAAAAGCTGCAGTACTCAAATGCTCTTTTCCCCCAAAACTGGTTTTTAAAATCCTTTTAGCTATTTTTGGGTCATGCCTTCCTTTCCCTAGCAGCCATGAGGACTATCTATCTTTTTTTTTTTTTTTTTTAAGGGGAAGATAAAGAAAGAAAACAAAGCTTTAATAGAATACTCCAATTCCAGGAGCCAACACTAAAGAAAAAAACCCTCCAACCAACCCCATAATTACACATATTCCTGATGAAATTGTGACTCAGCAACATTGTATTTGTTGAGACTGTTTTAGGAAATTTTCCCACCCCCCTCTTAACTATTTGCAACAGGACAGGGTGAAAGGGACTGGTAGAACCATACTGCAAGTCAATATTGTTTCCTCCTGGATTCCTCATGACCAGCTCTAGGGAAGGTGACAGGGATTTGGGACACTTGGTTTGGTTTGGAGGTTTTAAGGCCAATGTTTCACCAGCCTCCTTCGGATCTGTCTGCTGCTACAGTGTATTGGATGCAGCCACAGTTCAAAGCACAGCGTGGCCAGGCGTGTGTGCCGACACACCCCCACATCCCTGAAAGACAAGTATCTGAAAGTATGGTCCCTAGGCACACGGCATTGCTGTGAACATTTCTTTGACTTCAGAAGCAGTTTTGTTGCTGTATCTCAAATAGCAGGTGCCCCAGCCAGTTTAGAGCCTCGGGGCACAGCTGCTATTCCCCAGGGGAGATGCAGAGCTTTGTTGTGGGTTGCCAGTGCCCAACAATTATCTGAGACACACGGAGCTGTCAGGAGGTGATTTACGCTGTAGCAGGCATGTGAGAAACAGGAGTACAGTTGCCAGCTTCTTGGTCCTGACCAAATCTGCTCCAGCCATCTGAGTTTACTTTACTCTTTTTGCCCTCTGGATATGGCTAGAATGGTAGTGATTTTTCTGAAGAAAGCCTTTCAGAGTTCCTGCTTTCAAACAAAATGCCCTCATTCAGTAAATGTCCTATTTCTCACGATGCCTGCTTGTGGAGGAGGTAAACTGAGGTAAATAGAGAGAGGTGTTGTGCACCCAGCTCTTTGTCTGCTTAGAGCTGAAGTGAAAGGAGAAGGTAGGAAAGGAAAACCAGAGGACATTTTCCAAATGTAAGCTCTAGATGTTGTTGAAAGCCCATCTGTAGCCCCTTCCCCTTTACAAAGTTCCAAAATCAGAGCTGGAAACCGAGTTTCTGAAACCCTTCTCTTTCATATACCTAATTATAGCACATAGCTGAAATGACAAAACTCCTCAAACAGATGCAATATAAATGCTGTGGAGTCAAAAAAAGGTTAAAAACCAAAATGGTTTATCAGAACAGGCCTACAGCTTTTTATTACAAAGCCAGCCCAAAACAGGTCAGGGCTCATGAGCCTAATGTAATATAAATTATATTAAAACAATGATGTTGCTGTTGAATGTTCAAAGCTCGCTTCATAACAGATAAAAATCTCAGAGACTGAAAAGGAATACTAATTAATAGCAGGCTGTAAACTGCACTGTAGCCTCCCAGAGCCAGAACGCCCATATTGAGGGAGTCACATCAGCGCTCAGCGACACAGTCACCAGCAGCTGAGAGGGCTCCATTTTAAGTAATGAGCTTTCATTTCAGCTGACAACAGAAAAAAAAATTAGGATGATGGATGTCACGCTCTTTTCACATAGAAATAAAACACATGGGTGAGTCTGGTCATAGTGCTGGGAGATACTATTTATGGAGATCAAGGGTAACCTCCCATCCTGATCCTGGCAGGAAATTCTCAACTTTGGAGATCCAAGGGGGAGCAGGGAAATCTATGAAAACAACAGGAATTGAGTGGGTATAGGAGGCTGCCGAATGACTGATGCAAGGAGGAAGGAAATGACTAGAATATGAAATAACAGCAGGGAGAGGCTGTGCATGCTCAGCGTGACCGACAAAGGCTGGTTTCTAAGCAAAATCATTCGCCTGCACTCGATGAGTAACCGTGACCTCTTTAACTCAAAGAGGTTCAGATGTTTTGCAGCAGAGAGTCCAGCCACATAACCCAAAAAACTGAAACTGTAAAATGGACTGCAATTAGATGTTTAAAGAGCTTAATAATTGCATGCTGTGCTGGAAACACGCCCTTGGTGAACAATGGCTGAGATACAGCCAGAGAACCTCCTGTGGAATGAGAGGTGCTACTCACATGGGCCGGGGGGG
Source organism: Geospiza fortis (assembly GCF_000277835.1). Lineage (NCBI taxonomy): Eukaryota > Metazoa > Chordata > Aves > Passeriformes > Thraupidae > Geospiza > Geospiza fortis. Next base: position 4,366,497 of record NW_005054306.1, read on the forward strand.
GGCTGCTGTGCCGGGCAGCCGTGCCTGAGGCAGCCGTGGGCCTGCGAGGGCGTGTTGGGATGGGGCAAGTGATGGCACACTGGGCACTGCTGATGCTCAGGTCCCAGAAACTCTCTGGAGATCAGTGGTCCTGGGAGGTCCTGGGGGTTCAGCACAGACACCAGCGGTAAGGGGGGCTCCAGGTGCCTGATGCCCATGACGTCTTGTGACTGGGAGTTGTACCCGGTATCTACAGTCCCCAGCTCTGCCAGGAGTCTGTTTCCTGAGGGTTGCTGTGACTGTGAACTCCCTTGGCTGCTCTCCTCCAGTGAGTCCTCAGGAACACCAGACAAGATCTGCTCTGATTTACTGGACTTGTGCCTGGTGTCAGCTGAAAGCTGTGATCTTGGCTGCATGCCTGGCTTGTCCATAGCTATAGAATGTGTCTTCGAGGGAAATACTCCTGATATTGATTCACCAGGGGAACAGGAGTGTCCACCTCCATCAGGATCAGTATATTTTGACCACAAGCTGCTGTCTGGCTCCACGGACAGTGCTGAATGATGATGTCCTGGCGCTCTGCAAAGGCTAGATGGATCGGCCTGAGGTGTTCGAGCAACACGTGAGCTCTGGGCCTCCTCATGCTCCATATCCTCTCCAGAAGGCTGCAAAGCCTTTTCCAAGACATGTTCAGGTAACTGGGACCATGGCAGGGATTCATCCACTTCGACTGGTATGCTTCGACCCACAAAAGTGCCTAAAAAAATTGAGAGAAGTAACACTGGAGATGGACAGCCACACAGTTAAATGCCTGTCATCCATCATCCTTCACTGACTGTGAGCTGGAATACTGAAGAGCAATATGTATTCCTTATATTCTTTAATGCTTTTTAAAAAGATGGCAGAAAACAGCAAGAAAGGTCTGGCTGACTTTTGGCAAAACAAGAAAGTAGAGGGTTAGCTGGAGTGAAGCTAGTAGAGAGTTATAATTTGGACTAACCTGACACAGAGGCCATTTCCAAAGTTTTTTGTTGGACCGGAAGTGAGTCAGCTGCCTTACTGCAAGGCCAGGATTTTTCAGCAAACTGGAAAACAAGAAAAAGGACTCTTGTGAACACGGTACTGTTTCACATGGGCAATAATCCTAAAATAACTATCTCAGATACTGGAAAAGAAATAGCAGTTAAAGTTTTGGAAATTGTGTTGCGCAAATCAAATGTTTTTTATGGGATTTCTGAAACCTACTGTTCCGGCTGACACTGGAGGGGGGAAAAAGCAGATGAACTGTCTCTCAGAAGTAATTCTGGCACCTGATAGTAAATTAGACTTAGGTCTGGAGGTTTGGTGTAGGCATAATCCAGGCAACACAACCACTCGCAAATATTTTACTCCTGACCTTCTAATAACAGCTGATGCATTGGATTTAAACTTTATGACACACCTAGCTGAGTAATTTCAACTTCAAATCTTGTTTCCAAGTACTGCTGCTTAATTTATTGTACCATTTCTTCCAGTCAATTATCACAGGACTCTCATTATTTGTAATTGTTGAAAATTAAAAGATCATTTAGAGAGATTAGTTATTGGTTGGATTTTTTTCCTCTTTCCTTCAGAACTGACTTGGGCCCAAAACAAAATTATCACTTCCTTTTGGGACTGCTATTGCAGTAGATTTGGTCTGGCCAAGTGACTCCTGATGATGGACACCTCTGCCTCCCCCCGAGTCAGGACGACAGCAGCAGTGATAGGTGAATGCTGAGCAGGCTTCAGGAAGTGCAGCCATCTTCATCCTCTTACAGGGCGCAGCTCAGCTTGCTCCCAGCAAATTCTCTTTTTTCCCATGGAGTATAGAAAAACACGCTTGGTGCTCATCATTTCCCCAGCCTTATATCAGATTGAAGAAGCTAAAATTCCAAGTAGGAGAGTTATCAGAGGAGAGGGAACTAAGCACTCAAGCAATGGGAATGACAACATTTGGTGAAAGAATCTGGCCTGAAAGCCTGGTAGAGAAAGTCAAAATCACAATGTGTTTGAAGAGCTTTTAGAGATCCAAGGGTTTCTCCCAACTTCAGTCACAATGTTTTGAACAAAAAAGTCAAATGAACAACAAATTTAAATGATCACTCTATAAAAAAGAGTTGAACAGGATCACAGAGAGGTACCAAGCAGTGTCCCAGCCTTTACCCTGGCTTCCACAGTGATTCTGTAAAAGCAAATGTTGTGCCCCATGTTTACAGGGCAAGGTTGAGGCTTTTCATTTTTGCTGATCAGATCAAATGACACGTACTTCCCTCTGAAAGTACCTCTGGCACAGAAAATTCTGGGTGTAACATTTGCTGGGAAGTAGGATACAAACTGTGCTTTGCTGCTGGGCTGCAATGTAAACATTCCTCCTCTATGTAACTTAAACCCCATCTGTGCAGAAGATTTGCCATATATTCATACATACCCTATGTTATATTAAGCACATCCACAGGGAGAGTTATCCTGGGATAATTACAGTGGGATAATTACACTGGTAAATTTTCCCATGTAGGCAAGTCCTCAGAGCAGCTATTAGCTGCACCAGCACAGCACACACGCTGCTGCTGCTGCTCTGACAGCTGCAGCCCCTGCACGAGCGAGCTGGCTCTGGTGCCAAACCAGCTCCTGCCATTCCAGCGCCCAGGCTGAAAAGGCTGACAGTCAGCTCACCACCATTACGTCTCTCCCTGAGGTTTGCACCCCTTTTCCTCTACACCAGGTCACAAAAATCAGCCAAGCCCGCTAAATCCCGGTTTTCCAACCAGCATAACTGATGTGACAGGAAAGAGAAAACCTCGAGCTCTCAGCACCCGTGTCAGGAACTTGATGCTGTGCAGGGGTGGCAAGGTGTCCTTTGCCTGGGACCTTTGGTCACAGTCAGCTTAAATGATGACTGCCCTGGGGTGATGACTCACCAGGGCAGCACAGCACAGTCAGATTTACACCAACTGGGCTGTAAAGCTGCTGAGTGGTCCCCTGACAGAGAAGCACCTGTGAAGGAGAGGTGTCAAATGCCCTGCAAAGCATCTGTCTTCTGCTTACCTCAACAGTTTTGTAAACCTGACCCTTGGATCAGCTGGCCTTGAAGTGCCTGCTCAGACGTGCTTCAACTTGAGGATATCTCTCTATGTTTGGTCGTAAAGTGAATGACGGCACTCCAGCAGCACAAATCACATAGCAATCTCTTATCTCCCCTCTGAGCATCTCCAGTTAACTGGTTCCTTGTGCAAAATTCACCCTGGTGTTCACAAAGCACAACTCAGCTGAGGACTGGGGTACAGCTCCACCTTGTAGGCCACGTGCATTGTCTGATCACGCCTCTATTTGATATAATCCTTAGCAAACATACAAACTCCACTTTTCAGAAACAAATTTGTAATGCCTCATACACCAAGACGCTGTTTTGATGGTCTCTGAAGTAGCTGGGTGAAAATACTAGAAAATGCTTTGAATTCAGATCCTCTCTATTCAATAGCCTTCAGTTTAGCACCATGCCAAGAACAGATTTCTGTGGAGAAACTGAGATCTCAATCCAGAGCTCGATGAAGTAAATGGAAATCTTTCTATTGACTTCTGTAGGTTTTGGATTGAGTGTCAGATGGGATTTAAAAGTGACTAAATTCCTTCGGAGGCTACAACCTCCGAAGTTTTAGGTCTTTTAGTTCCACTGCTAGCATCAGACTATCTATGAAATGAAACTGCATTAATCTAATGAAAGGGACAATACGGGCAAGAAAACTTCAGATTTGCTTTCCTAAAGTTTGCTATTTAATGTATTTAGTCTGCCTTTTGGAGAAGGGGTATTAGGACTCCAGTAAACTGTATTGCAAATCATCACCCACTAAACTCTTCAAACATCTTGCTTCAGAGTATTTCAAAAACGTCTTTCCAATTAGTTTAACCTCAGAATGGATAAATGCCTCTTTATCTCCCAAATCAACTTAATATTTAAAAGACAGCCTTATTTCCTTCCTGTGTAACATGACCTCAAAAAATTACTCCAAATACCTGAGTGAAATAATTTGGTCAGACAGAAGACACAACCAATTCCATCACTTACGTTTTTACCTGCAAAAAATTCTAGGTTTTTTAGACAGGTTTTTGCTTAGACCCTGCCCCTGCTCTCACAGGGTCAAGGTAGGAGGCACCAAGGGGATGAGGGCTTTGGCATTAAAAAAGTAGGAAAAGTGACTTCATCCTCCTCCCCCCTCAGTAGCCCTGGCTGGAGAGAGAAGCTGTTACAACAGCAGAGCTCTGTCTGTAGCAATGGCCCCCGGGATAAATTAACCCCAGGACATGCTGAACATCTTTTAAGCAATGCCGGCAGTGGCATGTGGATGGGAATTCCCAAGAGAAATCCCCACACTGCTGAAAATATAACAGATGATTTAAAAACATCCTCCTCCAAAAGCAGTACTTCAGGGTGTTGTTTTTGCTCAGCTGAAGATTCTTGGCTTTTGGAAAAAGACCCAAAAGAGCCCATTATCCCTGTATTTTATGTTGCCTTGTGCTGCTGAGTTTCATTTTGCTTTCTTTGACTTTTCTAGTTAGCTTATCCTGCAAATACAGTTAGGCATAGGGCAGAAAAATTACCTGCTTGGTCTCCTGTGTTGAAGAACTAGAAGAAAGGAATGCTTCAGCATACTAAAATACCCTCAGAAACCTGTAGCCTGATCCCTTCTCTGGCACAGAGGCTGCTGGAGAGCAGAGATCGTGCCCAACCTCATTTGGAAAGGCACTGCAACTTCAAGTCAGTTCATGATATTGCCAGAAAACGTCAAGAATTTAATACCCCCCTGCACCTCTGACTATTCAGGAGATTACTGATAACCAGCTGGAGCCATTGCATATATTTCTGCTTGTAATAAAGTAAGGAGGCCCTTCCTAGAGGGACAGAGCCTGGACTGCTCCCAAAAATGTCAAGGGAACTCCTTAAACCACTCTTTTTCCTTCCTCTCCTTATACACCCAGTTCTGCAATGTGCATTAATTCAGCAAATAACCTTTGTGGGTGGGTGCTCAGTGATTCAAGCTCCTGAGAAGAACCCCCTTCCAGCTTCCTTGTGAGGCTTCCCACACCCAGAGAGCTTCTTCCTCTGCTTCTGCCAGGGAGACAGGGGACACCACCCAGAAATCCTGCTTACATCCAGCTGCTGCTGGCCGTGGCCATTCCTGGAAACCTGCAGGGACAGCATAAATGAAGGGGAGCAAATTCTTCTGCAGGTCAGTAGAGATGGGCCTGAGCACCCAAGTCTGAAGCAATGGCCAAAGTCCCCTAAAAATCCTCCCATGGAGGCAAGGGGACAAGGGGAAGGCTCTTGGGCTTAGCTCATCTGTGCTGTTTTCTTGCAGCTGATTGCAAAATCCATCAGGTATTTATTTCATCAAGTTTTCCAGCAGGAAGACTTGTCAGGATGCGCTGTCCCAAAACACACCATCTATCTGCTTTTGATTAGAAACCTTCTGTCATGAAGAAACAGAGTAGAGAGACTGCAACATGAGCATGGTTGTGCTCTCTGCTGCTTCTGGAGAGGGGGAGAATATTTTTGCTCTTTTGATCAAAGTTTTATTTGTCTACCTTGTTAAAACAGAAAACATTAGGATGAGAAAGAAACCTCACCTTCCTTGGTGCACAACACACGAGGACAGGGTTTTTTATTTGCCAGTCACAGCATTTCTGAAATGGCAAGGGTAGAGATTAAGGCAAAGCTGAGATCACAAGGGGTGGGGACAGACAGGTATTTCTTGATTTCCAAATAATTCCTGTGTACTTTGGCTGAATCTCTTAAGCTCCCTGGTGCTGCTGATATCCATCTGCAGGATGGGAGTAAGTGGATGCAGAATCTGCAAGCTGCTGTGAGGATGCACACGCTGAGATCCCAAGGAACGCTGTTGCCACGGGGTGAGAAGAATGTAAGTGTGCAAGAGCACTTGCTCTAATGCTGCTCTCTCTACAGAAACACTAGACACAACTTTCCTCAAAAAATCCCAGAGGGAAATCCTTACAGGAGGAGAAAGTGCAAATGTGGGAATTGGCTTGGGTCTAAAAGTTAAATAAGCACTGCCAAGGAAATCCAAGCTTCAGAGTATCGCACTTCACCAGGAGAAATTTCAGCTGCTATCATCACGGACACTGACCCTCTCCCTTGGGTACCCTGCACAGCAAAGACTAAGGCAACATGCCACATTCCTAGCCCAGACTTTTAGCTCCCTAGGGCAGGTAATGCTTATTTTTATGACTTCTGGAAAAAATTAGAAAAAGAATAAGGAAACAATGTTCTTCTGGCTATATGGTTGCTCTCATGTATTTTCTGAAGCCATGGCAGGAAAATCTACACGTGCCAGGAGAACATACTTCAAATCCTGTCTGCATGGCAAACTTCACATTCTCTTTTGCAGCACTAATGCTGCTTCACTGGACAATCCATAGTGCAAAGGCTAGAGCAGACCTGATATTTTTTGTCTTTTTAGTGTAGACATTGATATACATGTTGAAGGAATGCTGGGAAGTAAGAAACTAGAAGGGTGACAGCCTCTAGCAGGATCCAAACAGGCATCTCAGATATAGGCAGTTTTCTAAACTTTGTGAAATATGAAAACATCTACAATTATCTTCAGTACGCTTAAAAATGTGATTGTTTTCCAGAGGCTACTTCCTACCCATTTCTGGTGTTGATAAAACTCTCACAGGCACTTAAGAACCCCCAATCTGGGATGTTCCATAGCCCTGGGACATCCAAAACTCCTGTCACAAAACTGGGGCTGGCTCAGTGGGGTGGGATGGGGGGATTACTCTGAGAAGCATCAATTTCCTCAGCCTGCTCTCCTACAGCTTCATGCCTTACATTGAAGACTCTGGTTCCCAAAGAGCCCCAGGTATTTCACAGGGCTGATGTCTCTCCCCTCCCCAGCCTGCTCTGCAGCGCGAGGGCTGCGCGGTGCGTGGGCGGCGGGAGGCTGAGGGAAGCCTGCGGGACCTGACGTGTCTCCCTCGGCTGGCGTGAGAACAGCCTCGCTCGCTTGCAGTCATGAAACGTGCAGAAATGTGTGTATCTTTCAGACATGTACCCTCTGCCAAACTTCAAAAGCCACTGCTGGGGGTGGGGGGCACTGACAGACACGAACACCATAATTGCACATGCCTTGCTTCCTGCCTTAGGAAAACAGAAAGAAAACTCAACTCCACTGGAAAATAAAAACAATGAAAAATACAGCATGCTTCCAGACACTGCCAGCTCTCTGCAAGGGTAAGGCCAGTTTCAGAGGCTGATGGCATTGAAGGCAGCAGCCACCTGCCCACCCTGGCCCAGCCACCCTGCCCCTCGTATCCCTGTCTCTGGAATCACCCACCATGGGTGTCACAGCAACACCTGGTCACGGTGGGGCACTGCTGTGGCCAGTCCAGGCCTTGACCCACCCAGGGCTTGCAGGAAATGGGAATTTCTGGTCTCAGGGTTGCTGCTGGTGGTTGAGGACCAGTAGATGCATCAATCTCGGTGCCCAGCCAGTGCTAACCCTACAAAACCTGTATCCTGAAACTGGGTGAAATGGGAGCAGGTTTTATATGGCAGCAGGTTATATATGGCTGATTTAATCCTAATCAAGAAGAAATACTACCACCTTGCTCCCACTTGTTTCCATGCCAAGGCTATAGAGAACGGGGCAAAACCGATGTGTTTTCTTCACACCTTGCAGCCACCGCTCCCTCACCAGCTCTGTGGACCTGTCCCGTGCAGTCCCAGGTCAGCCGGGGAAGGGGAGGGAAGGGAAGGGGAAAGGGAAAAGGAAAGGGAGAGGGCCATCGAAAAACACACCACCTTGAGCCTGCAGAGCCGGGCAGGGCGGGATGGGGCTCAGGCCT
>NW_005054306.1:4374440-4374796 GCF_000277835.1 Geospiza fortis
CCCCCAGAAAAAAAAAAAAAAAAAAAAAAAAAAAAAAAAAAAAAAAAGAACAAGAACCAGCAAACAAAACAAACTGCAGCAAAATGGCTGAAACATGTTGCAACCATCTGTGAAAGTCGGGCTCTCATGACCCGAGAGAGGGGGGAGAAAGCGAGCGAGACAGCGATTTGAGGGGGGGAAAGAAGCCCCAGCGAGAGCCGGGCGCGGGTCAGCAGCTGAGGGCAGACAGGGGCCGAGAGAGGCGGCACCTCCGGCACTTCTTACCTTGCGGGCGAGGGAGCTTCGCGCTGGGCTGCCCCGGGAGAGCGAGAGGGCTGCGCGCCTCCCGCGCTCCCCGCAGCGCCCGGGGCTCCTTC
>NW_005054306.1:4374946-4375614 GCF_000277835.1 Geospiza fortis
GGGGAATGCGGGCGGCCTCTGCGTGAGCACCGCGGAGAAATAACTCAGGGGGAACCCCGGTGTGGTTCCTAAACGATGTGCCTCGTCGGGAAAGTCATCCCTTGCTTTCAGCCCCCGGCCGCTTACTGTCGGTGCCAAATGTTAAATCAGCTGTGATTCAGACTACTGAAGACAATCACATGATGCGTGTAAGAACTATATAAAGAACAACAACAAAAAAAAAAAGATTTCTCGACTGGTTCTTTTAGGTTAGATTTCTAGACACTTCCAAGTTTCTATACTCTCAAGGAGCAGAAAGTCGGTTTTCCTACCAGCTGAAACTTCCCCATTCTCACGGCTCCTGAGAGCCGAGCAGCTCCGGAGATGCCCGGTGAGCTGTCTCAGGAAAGCCGCTCCGGCTGCTTTATCCCAGCCCTCAGCACTGTCCTGACCCTCCACTCAGCACATCCCCCTGCCCAGAAGCTCTTCCTGATCTCCAGCCTCATTTTCTTAGTTTAACCCTAGAAGGAGGTTCACTTAGCAGGCTGCAGCCTGGGCACGGCTCCTCATCCTCCAAGTGACTGTGGGCAGACGCCACTCGCTGCCTCAGTGCCTGGCAGCTCTGCCTGGAAACACAGGGACATCTAAACCATCCCCCGAGCTCCTCGCTCTGGCAGTGCCACCGCTGC
>NW_005054306.1:4375844-4442714 GCF_000277835.1 Geospiza fortis
ATTCCTGCCTCCGGAAAGGGCTCTCTCTGCATGCCCACCATTCCGCCAGCCCCTCTTTCTGGTCCAAAGGCAAAGCTGTGACCCAGGCAGTTATCTCCTCTCATTAGGGAATGACTGCCCACATTTTTGGAGGGAAACCTCAAGCAGCTGGGAGCAGCATGTGCCCCCAGCCGAGCACCAAGTGTGATTGTATTGATGGCAGTGCAGCCTGGGCTTACCTTCCCCCTTGAGAAGGCCTACATCAGCCTGGCCTGGAGCTGGCCATCCTGACCCCCTCCTTCCCCACCTCCTCCCTCCTGTGCCAAGGCAAAGGCCAGCAGGACACCAGGGCTCCCTTTTGGAGCATCCTGAAGTTGTCCTGACTGCTGCCAGACTTCCTGGACCGTCCCTGCTGGTCCCAGCCAGACCCAGATGTGATGAGCACTAGATGCTTGCAGCTCGAGTGGCTGCATTATAACCGCAGTCATTTGAGTCAGCTGAAGGTTTAATCCCTCTGGCCTGGCCTCTGCTGCACAGCTGTTTTGCACCATGAACACCCTGACAGCCGGCATTTTCATCAAGGCTGCCTGAGCCCCGAGTTGCAGCACACTGGGCTTGGGCGCCTGCCTGTTCTGCCAGTTTTCCCACCAGCTTCCAGCTCGGGAGCAGTGATGGCTCCACTGCCACCTGTGTGCCACAGGGGCGAGCGCTGCGAGCGGCCCACAGCCACACAGGAGCCAAAACCAGGACCTTGGTGAATGGATGACAGGATGGAAGCAGGAAGGAAGAGTTGCTCTGAAGAGTGCCTGACCTTCCTGGGATGTATGTGGGGGATGTATGTAGTGTTTGCTGTGCAATGACCAGCTCCTTGGGGAATGCAGGCAGCATGGGGACTCAGCAAGGCAGAGTGCCCCATGGAATGTTTCATCAATACCCACATTTGTGGTGTTTCTTTGTAAAAGGCTCTGCTATGGAGCCATCAAGCACCTCCCTTCACGCAGTGGATGGCCTCCCTCACCGACAATGGGTATGGACAGTCCTCTGTTGTCCTCTGGTCAAAGCCTGGACACTGGTCTGTAACATCCAGCAAACAGTGTCCACCTGCCACCCCTGTAGACAGCTGCCAGTTGGCCAGGAGAGGAAGGTTCTGGCTGTGAGATCTGTCCCTTGTGTGAGCACTTTCAGGTCCAGAAATGTAGAGACCTAATGGTGTCTGCAGATGCAGCCAAAGAACCAGTCTCTGTCCCCTCTTTAACTTGCCAAGCCCCAGAAAACAGCAGATATTTGGAGCAGTTTCCTCTCACTTGAGCTTTATGTACTTTATTAACAGCCTGACAAAGAGAGGAAAAATAGCTTGAAAGTCACACTCTGCTGACTCTGTTAACAGCACTGTCTGCCGAGTGGGTTTCAAAGGTCCAGCCCAAACCTAAGTACCCTCCCACAAAGCTGTAGAAACTGGTGTCAATTAACTCATTTTTGGATTAGGAAAGTTGGACGACAGATACCCAAGTTTATTTCAGCATTTCAAAAGCCTCTCTCCTCCCCAAAGCTGAAGCCATCATAATTGCCTTCTGAAGGCCTCTTTTATATATTTGAAGTCTTCCTACCCTACTGACTTCACTCACTGAAAGCCAGATAAAACTCTGAACTCTCTGAAGTTAGTATCTCATCTGTACATTATTTACAAGCAGAGCGTCATGAGTCATATTGGGCCTGTCATAGAAAGGACAGATGCAAGTGCAGGATGGTTTTCTTTGGCAAGACAAGTAACATGGACTTTTTTTTTTCTAAAAAGGCTCCTAATCCTGCAGGAGTTGTAATATTTCTTTTTTCATTAGGAAGAAAGTGTTAGTATTGAGTGTCCCTTCTCATATTTCCTACCACATCTCTGTATTTGGAGAAATAAATCATGAATCTTTTTGCTTCCAGATGATTAACTGTTTAAATAAAGCACTGTCATGTTGCTCCTCTTTTAACATTGGTGCTGTGAATTAACCTGGAGACATTGCAGTGAGCCTTTAACACCCTCTGCCTCAGCACGTGATGGTCTCACTCTGGTTCTCTGCACGTGGCTTGTCCCTTGCTGCTTTTGCATTGTGAGGAAAACTGGGTCTTTCTTCCATCTCTTGCTGTTTGTATTGCTAGGCACATGCCTGCAAAAATATTTTCCACTTACTTTATTTTAAGGCTCTTGCTTTGGCATTTTTCAGTCACACCCTGGACGGACACCTGAAAGGAAGGAAAACAGTACCTGGATGTTAGCTTGTGCAGTGCATGTAATTAAACCCTGCATAATGACAAAAACCTCTCCTGCTATTTGTTAAGATTTCCCCCACAGCATTATGTATCCTCTTAATTAAGAGCAGAAGCTAAGTAATACCTATTTTATTCCCTCTTGCATCCAATTAGTCACCCATTGATCATTACCCACTCAACATTTGACAATTAACAGAGCCCCCATTCTCTGCAGGACAGGGATGTGTAGTCCTTCAGAAATGACACGTCCAGAATAATGTGATGGGAGCTGTGTGGATGAGTAATGGGGCAAGAGGTGGGGGAAGGGGAGGAAAAGGCCACCCAAGTGGAACAAAAGACATGTAACATATGCAAATGTTCAATATGTGGTATGTGTTTTATACACTGGATGTATATGAGGTCATAGACAAAACTCAGCTGGCAGCTGCACTGCTTTTGGGAGGCATGGGAATTTGAGGGAACACTTGAGTTCTCGTGTGATCAAATGTACCTAGTCCTCTCTCTTTGAGACACAAAGCTGTTCCCCATGTGGCTCGTTGCCTTTGCTTTTTTAGGAGGGCAGGATTCAGCATCTGGTTCTCCATTGTCACTGGGACTATGGGCTGTAGCAACACAGCCCCAGCCAAGTCACCCCAAGACCCGTCAGCAGCTCCACACAGTTGTGCCTGAGCTGCTGCCAACAGAGCATGCCAGCCCTGGGTGTCCAAGGGGCTCCGGGGAAGCTGCAGGCCCCTTCTGCATTGCCACTCTCTCCTGGGAAGTCTGTCCCAGGAACAGTGATGGCCCAGGCCCTGCATGGTGCCAGGAGCGGTGTGCTGGGACCCCTGCAGCCCTTTCCCAACACCAGGGACCTTCCTATATGAGTAGCGTTTTCTAGCTGGGGAATTCCAGCAGCCTGTGGGATTTAGAGGCAGCCCAGAGCCTGAACTGCAGCAGTGAATAAAGCACAGGGAACGCCAGGGCTCACAGACAAGCCTCTGGCATGAGGCTGAGCCCCAACAGCCACAAAGCAGCCCTGCATTCTTTTCGCTTTTTCCAGATTAGACTTCATCCATTCCAGGGCTCAGGAATTTTGTGTGAAGCTGTTACAATAGGTAGCTGAGCAAGGCTGTGGGTGCAGGAGCTCAACAACTAATGCTGATGCACAAAAACGCAAACCAGAGCTCTTGGCAAGCTCTAGCCTGGCTGTAGGGGAAGAAGGATAATCTCATTTCTTTACTCTTTGCCCTTTTAGCTATTCACAGAGCTTAATGCCGAGTCATTCTCAACAATGAGCCAAACAATCCAACTTCCATCTGGCCTGGTCAGGCAGAACCAACACTTGCCTTGCAGTCACAGGCCACACCAATCCTGTGGTTTTTTGCCCCATCTTGAACATCCAGTATTTTCCTCTATGCTGTAACAGAGAAGATATTTACATTTGGAAGCAGAAACCACAGTTCACGCTCCTCAGCCTGCTCTAATCTCATCACCCAAATCCCTGGGCACAGGGAAGCACAGGCGCTGTGAGCACAGCTGGTGCTGCAAACACAGCTGCTGCTGCAACCTTTGGCTCTGCCTCTCCACCACACGATGCAGTGCCTACCAGCTAATGACCTGCTTTTCCTGGGAGGGCAGTTCTCCCTGCACTCCTGCACACTCCCACCACAGGCTCCAAACTGCAGCCATGCCCTTGGGAGAAATGTTTTCTCTCCCTGAATCCAAGGAAGCTGCAGGCTGCTGTTTGCAGTAGCCAGAGACCCACAGCATCTCTGGGCTGTAGCACAGTGCTTGCTGCTACCACCTCTCCTGGTTTGGGAACAGGGATTGTAACAGATCATGTAGTGGGAACCAGCAGGGAAAAAAAAAAAAAGGAAAACAAGAAGAAAAAAAGAGCAGCTCTTTTGTTGTTAACAACATTTTGTCCTCTAATCTACTCATATCCCAGTTTTACATTTTTGTTTAGCTTAAGGAGATAGATTGATGTTTGTGTAGATGTTTTTATGTGTGAATTTCCTTTTGAGTTACAGATAACTGTACACACACACACATAAGAACAGGCTCTGTATTAAAAGTCAACAGAAAATATCTCACAGAGTTAAGGGAAGCCAGCATTTCCTCTCTAACATTCAAAATGGACCTCAGCAGCGTGGTTTTAGCTGTCAGAAGTTCTGAGAAATTTAGAAGCACTTAGAGGGAGACACTAGCACCCTACTCATGTGGTAATCCCAGCAAGGGGCCTCTTTTCCTTTTCTACAGAAAGCACACGGGTTCTGGTTTGGTCTGTGCAGGAAAGTCTGAAACTAAAGTGCCCCTTTCTTCAGTGAAGACGGCAGGGAATGCTGCTCCAGTTGACAGGAGTCCCCTCAGTGATAAAATATCCCTGTGTATGAGTCACAGGAAATTATAATCACTGCTTTCCAAGACTGCAGAACACAATGAGATTTCTGAGCTACAAACAGACTTCAATTATTCTTGAAAGACAGACAGACCCTCAAACTGACACAACTGGAGAAAATAAATATCCTTTTGTCTGCACTGCTGGTGGTAATTTCCCATTAGACAGGGAAGGGCTTCTTTGATGAATGAATATTGTCTACACTTCAGAAGAGGAGCTACTGTATATCTCCTAATAGCTCTTGCATGCTTGGGCTCAGCCTCGTGTGAGGCCCTTTAATCCCTTGGGTGCAGTATGGTAGCATTCATTAGCGTGCTGCATTTTTTATTGCAGCACTTGAAAAAAGGATGGTGCACGTTAAAATAAATTGGAGCAACTTTCCACTCACCTTGAAGTTTTGTGGCAAGATCGAGATATTTAGCAATCTGCCTTCTTGGGCTGCAGGTAGTCCTTTCCAGTCTAGAGGCTTCAGGAGAAACACTCACACTGGAGACAGATTTTCCAGATTTTTGTGATTATTCTTGTAATTTTAGCAGTTAATCACTTTTCTGTTTTGTTTTTCTACAGTGGTAATTAAATCAGAACTACATTGAGCGCTGTTTACAAAAGCCAAAGAATATCATGTTAGTGCCATTTGTCTTTTTCAAAGACCACCAAGTCTCACATAATTGCCTTCTCACAGAAATATAATAACCATACTAACCATCCCTTTGGCAGCAGTGTCCCATTTCCACCTGTCACTTTTCCCGAGACAGGTCTTGGATTAAACTTGGCTTAGAGAAGCCTGTGTCACCCCATGGAGTCCCTTCTGCTGCTGGTAGGTCTTCTAGAAGACCTCTTTTGGAAATCAGCCACACACCACGGATCAGTTGGGAATCAGGTGGGCTGGTGGGGGGAGCATTTGGCCAGTTGTTTTTACCTGGGTGGAATTTATTTAGTCTTACATTTAAAAATTATTGGAAGGAACAGAAGATTCTTAATCTCACAAATTCTACTTTTAGAGTCACCACACAACTACCTGTGGTGTACACACAGTGCTTAAGAAAAGGCTTTTATTAATTTATAGCAAAAAAACCTAACAACCTTGTTTAAATTTTTTGCTAATGTTTTTATTTGAGAGATTAAAAAACCCAAACAACAAAACTCCCAACATTAAGAAAAAGAAGCAGAAGAGCTACTGATGAGAAATGGTCTGGATTTGCCACTCAACAGTGGCACCAGTCTGCACACAAGCCAGCTGCAGGCAGAGATCCGGCAGAGACCAACGTGGTACTCAGAGACCGAATGCAATACAAGAAACAGCAAACTCAAGAATCAGAAATAAAGGCCATAAAACCCCAACAACGCCCCATCTGAGTCTTGCTTCCAATGAGAAACATAGGCAAACTAACGTTTTAGGCTCGTCCTGCATTGCAGATGGAAACTGCACTTATGTTTGTGGCATAGCAAAGGCTGCTAAGGAACTTGGCAGCATGGCCACACTTCGCCACCAGGCTCTGGGCTGAGGAGGTGACATTTTGGCTTCGCCAGCCCGCTGAGTTACTATGGAGTCCTCAGTTCCATGGATGATATTTTAAGGCAGGGGGGTAGCTGTGGGAAAAAAAAGAGGGCCATGACTTGCTTTGTAAGTACTAAGAGGAAGCTAGAAGTCCAGCAAGGATCATGGCCTCTTCAGTACTCCACAGCTACAGGTACAGCAACATTGAATAGATAATGTACATAACATTACTGATAGACTCTACATGTAAAACATTAACCAATTTATCATGGAAATCTGGTAACAAGCAACATTGCCGTATAAATTCACACTTTGAGAAAGGCTAAGTGTGGAAGCCTCCTTTGCAAGAGGATTTTCAGTCAGTTTTGTTTAGAAAATATTAAAACGATGACAATTTGTTCTCTGAATCTCAATTGATTATTGGGTTAGTTTTCACAAACGAAGAAAGGTTCTCTTTAGAAAATGTGTGAATCTTCAGAATATGAATTCACAATCTAAGTACTAAATAATTAAAAAAAAAAGTTTCAACTGTCAGGAAGTCTTAGTTGGCCACAATCTTTTAAAGCAGTAACAGCAATACAAGACATAGAAAAGCTTTTCCTGCAACACTTGTAAATGTAAAAGTATTCATGTTAAATGCAACAGAACTAATAAAGAACAAACTGCTGTAGAAGAGAGAAAGGAGAGACTAGCTATGCATTCAGCCATCTTCCTTACAGTTGAACTCCAGCTATTTAAAAACATATTGACTTCATAATTTGGAAAATGATGTCCCATGGGTAATTGGTCTGCATACTCCTATGAAATATGATGCCCCAAATGGCATGACACCCCTTCTTGAAAAGTTTTTAATGTCATGTCCACCATTAGCTCCACAGTTTAAACAAAAAAACAACTATCCAAATGTAAAATGCTCTTTTTTTAATTACTAAATTAAGAAAGTTAAACAGTTTTAAAATGTAAACTTGTGAATAAACCATAACAAAATGTAATTAAGACTTTAAAATTTGCAACTCAGTATTAAAAACTCAATAGAAATAGAAAGGAATTTTTTTTGTGTTTTTTGGTTAAATGTTAAGTAATTCAAGGCTGGTACAGACAACTGAAAAGGTAATACTTTGTTCTGTGCATCCCCCATGAAATGTAAAGAAGTGCATAGTAATTCCACTGGAGAACTTGCAGACACAGAGAAAGTAATTTCATTAGCAGTACAGGACACTCAACACACTTATTTTACAATGGAAAAATGTTACACATAAAACAGAAAAATCCTAGTTGCATGACCAACAGTTTAGCAGGGGGACATGGCTAAAATGCTATTATTTTAAGACCATCTGAATGTGGTTACACTGCTTAATAAATCTTTTTGAAACATTTCAGTATACATGTTTTGATACAAGAAGTCCTTGCAGTTTCAATTTTCCAGTTCAAACGGTGATGGTGTAGTTTTCTTGCTTTAAATATGTTCGTTTTAATTTCAAGAACAAATCATCACACACTTGTCAAACATTGGAAACATTACTGTAAATACAGCACATGATTCCTGAAAGAGCAAAGTTACAACCATCTACAGGTACATAATCATAAACAAAAAGTGCAATCCAATTTAAAAAAATCATGCTTGGCAAAAGCCAAAAATTAGATCACTGGCTTTTAGAATCCCACCAGTGTTTTCATGTCTGCAGTAAAATTATCGCTTTCTGGGTACAGCTGCAGCAGGATTCATTCAATTCCAAATGAGCCTCCTCTGCAATAGCACCCATATACTGTATGTACAGGTATGTATATATATTATATATATTTTATATATAAAAAAGCAAAAACCCAAACACCTGTCCTGATTTTTTATTTGTTAAAACATGAAAAAAAAAGTTTTAGACAAAGAGGCCACTTCTGGAAAATAATACTTTTAGTTGAATCAGGAGAAGACTAGTTAAAATCACATAGGTTTTGCATTTTAAAAAAAGGAAAGCATTAGGATCAGTTATTGGCACTGAGTTACTATTTACAATGAACAGAGGTTTTGCA
This sequence comes from Geospiza fortis, assembly GCF_000277835.1. Classification (NCBI taxonomy): domain Eukaryota; kingdom Metazoa; phylum Chordata; class Aves; order Passeriformes; family Thraupidae; genus Geospiza; species Geospiza fortis. Next base: position 4,383,983 of record NW_005054306.1, read on the forward strand.
GTTTACATAACATCAATACAATGCAGTTTTGGAGTCTTTGATTAAGAAAAAACAAGTGTTTTTCTCCTTTTCATCCAGGACATTCAGATTATTAGGACAAGTGGTCATAGGCAAGGGCTGTGGAAGTTCCCAGCTGCAGCCCCTCCTGTGCACTGCAGTGCTGGAAGATGTTGCACTCTGGAGAAGCCGATCACAGAGTTGGAAGGTGGAGAGCAGGTGGGACAGGGCTGAGAAATTCCTGGTAATTCATGACAGTGTCTGGAAACCAGGGATTTACAGGTTGTCACCAGGCTGGTACTGGGGTTCTGTTGCAGTGAAGTAGTCTTCAAGAAAACCCTGTAAATATTCAAAAGTTGGACGCTCCTCTGGGTCTTTTTTCCAGCAGTGAATCATAAGCTCATGCAAGGAGATGGGACAGTCCTGAGGACACGGCATCCGATAACCTCGTTCTACTTGCTCCAAGACTTCCCGGTTATTCATGCCTGTGAAGGGCATACAAACCCACAGTAAATCACAGGAAAATTAACCAAGTACAACTATATCTACAACACATGTGGTTTGCTCAATTATACTAGTTTCTTTTGGTTAAGACAAGTGAAACACAACTACACTGATGTCCTATTTCAGCTCCTCATCCACTGCAAGGTAACCTGGATTATTTTCTTTCTCAGTAGAAGGTTTTTAGGATCAAGTGATGAGCAGAACACTGCTCCCATGGTTACCCTCTTGGCTTACACACAGTGGGTAGGATTTGCTGTTTCCCCTCTCTGACAGCAGGGACTGTGAAATGTACTATGTGATGTGCTTAAGGAAAACAAATGCATTGTAAAAAATGGAAAATTCAAAATTCTAGAAATTAAGATGAATTTCTGAAACCCTCACCCTGAGCATGGGCCTTTGTGAAAACACTCTGTGAGGTCATGCTGCAGGGACTTCAAGACAAACTGTGCTCCTCCTGGCTACCAGGGTTGTCCAGCAGCATTGCCTTCAGTGTCAGCCCAGGAGCTCATTGCTGCTGACCTGCATTCCCTCCCTCTGTGCTGGTTAGTACAGTTTCTATCATAGTCGACTGTTCCCAAACCAAAACAGAGCGAAGCTGCTCACAAGACAAGTCAAATGCCAAGCAAAACATCTCCACTAAAGAACCACAACTCTCCATCTCTCACTCAGAAGAAAAAAGTAAAAAGTCGATTACCTTCACAGAATCATAGAAACATTTAGGTTGGAAAAGACCCTTCAGATCACTGAGTCCAACTGTTAACCTAACACTGCCAAGTCCACCACTGAACCATGTCACCACAGACTTTTAAATACCTCCAGGGATAGTGACTCATCTTGCTTGACTCAGAGTAAGGCCAGGCTCTTTGCTACTTTTTCTTTTCTATGTAACCCCTTGATTCCTCTGCTGAAGTGCTTTTCACCAAACATTAACTGCAAATCACTCTAAGCTTTAGTTTACATCTCTTTCCCAGTACTCTCTTTTTAACAGTACCAGAGGTAAGCCTGCACGCTGACTGCAAGCTTTGTGCTTGCCCTGCCCCAATCCCCTGCTGGAAAATATCTGCAGAACTCATTCTCCTGATTTAGCCGGTCCTGCCAAGCAGCTCTGCAGGAGAACCAGCAGGGACACTTCAGTTTCTCCACGACTGAATCTAGAAACCAGCACCTTGATGTTACACTTTGTGTTAGCTTATCCTTTTCCTGGCTTCCATGACACTGTCCTTCCCTGGGAAACCTGCACTTTCTTCTTGCAGGATGTCCTTTTGAGGAGTCTTGTCCCACCTCTAGAACCCAAACCCTCATATTTTTGTAAACTTATTTGTGAGGAATAATTCAATCACCTTCTTCAATACAGATTCATTTATCCACTCTACACTTTGACTTGTAGAAATGTCTGGTTTTGGCTGGGATAGAGTCAACTTTGTTCCTAGTAGCTGGTACAATGTTGAGTTTTGGATTTAGAATGAGAATAATGTTGGTAACACGCTGATGTTTTAGTTGCTGATAAGTAGAGTTCATCCTACGTCAAGGACTTTTCAGTTTCTCATGCTCTGCCAGTGAGGAGGTGCACAAGAAGCTGGGACAAACTGTATTGTGCATAATTTGTTTTTCTTGGCTTATATGCCTCTCTTTTTTAATTTCCAATAAAATTATTATGATATTTGACTTTATTTCAGTTATTAAACTGTTATTAACTCAACCTCTTGAATATCAGCAGGAGGATATTACTCTGTCAAGATAAAAAGAAAAGGTTTTACCTTTTTTCTGATTCTCCTCCCCACCCCACCTTTGGGGGGCCTGGGGGTGGGCAGTGGGAGTGAGCAAGTGTCTGTGTGCTATTTGAATTACTGGCTGGGGTTAAGCCATGACAGGGAATAAAATCCTTACATTACATAGCATTTAGACCAGTAACTTAGCTGTAACCTTGGATGTGGTCTTTAGTCTGTATCCTCATGTTCTGATTGTGTTTAATTATTAAGGATGCTTAGAAAAAACATCTGTATCATTCAGCCTTTCCTGACCATCCACCTCTAAATTCTCATCTCATGTTAGGATTACAAAACCCCTCTTCCTCTTATCTTGTCAGGGTAATTTCCTCCTACTGATATCCATTTGCAGTGTCTGGGCAAGGATCATATTCCTATCCTGTCACTGTAACCAGCCCTGGCATGGTCTCCCCACTTATTCCTTGTATTTATATTTAGGCTCTCAATTATCCATGTCATGGTCACAGCATGGTTCTGCTTTGCTTACTGCAGCACCTCCCATTTTCAAACACGAGGAGTACTTGGTTTAGTTTCATATCTGGGTTTCACTGCAAGGCAAGGGAGAGGAGAAAGGAAAAGTAGGGCACTGTTTCTTTTGCTGCCTGTTGTGCATTGAGGAGCCTCTCCAGAAAACTGTCTCATACTCTTACAGCCTTTCCTTAACACTCCCTTTCACAGGGAAAATTGCAAAAAGAAAGGTTAGATTACTGATTTACAGTATTCCCTAACCTGCAGACCAACACTTCAGCACTGGTTTCTTGTGTTTCATTTTATCAGATGCATCCACCTACCATATTTTTGGTGTTAGGTATTTATAAACTAGAAGCAAAGGCTCTGAATGGCTCCTAAAGTGGACCATAATTAGGTCTTCAAAATGATGAAAACAGACTAATAAATAACAAGCCTCCTAGTTAAGGTTAAGGTTCTCCTATATTATTGACTCCAGACTGATGTTGTTAGGTCACAGAGGCTCACAACAAACCAGAACACACTGAACAAATATTTGCATATTCCTCACTATCCAGCAAGAACGTTTCCAAAGATATTTTACTTTTTCATTAGACCACAAAACACTACTGGTCTGTTAGGCACCACAAACCCAAGGCAGCATCAACCCAAACTTTCTGGCTTTGCTGTTTTCAAGATACTACAAGAAAAAAACATGCACATTTTGTTCAGGTTGTGTTCTCAATATTAGTTTTATAAATTTGTGTTTTGAACAAAAATCTGCACCTTTTTTTCATATCCTTGTCTTTGTATCAGCTGAATTACCTCATGTTTTGGGGTGAGGACTTTTGCTTCCCTTACATATTAAAGGCTATGAAAATAACTGTTACCGGTAACTCATCTGTTTGTATATAAATAACCACTAACAAACTGCATTCTTTGCCTTTATTTTGGCAGTACATCCTTAAGTACAACATGGATGGAAGCAGCAGCAGCAGAAAAGCTCCTTCCCAACTGATTTGTTGTTCTAAGATATCAAATGTTTGGTATTTTTATCCAGTGCTTTACTCAGTGCTGCAAAGCACACACTGAAATCTGATAACGAACTGTGTGCTGGAAGAAAAACCCTGAGGAGACAGAAGGGGGAGGAAAAACATAAACAGCTCTTCACTTCCCTTTGTTTAACAAAAAGGTAGAAAAAAGAACATGAAAGAGACATTGCTGTCTGAAATCACAGTCATTTTTTTGTCCCTGGAAAGTGAGTCAAGCCAGGTTTTTTCACCACAGTTGAATCCAGGAAAATGCTCTTATTTTCTTTTCTCCTTTCTCCTTTCCCCTTTCCCTTCCCCCACAGTAAACCCCGGTTATGAAACTAAAGCAAGTAATCCTCATGTTCCTCACTGGAATTCATACATCCAGCAAGGGCTGAAGTACCTAGGATTTGCCAAAGAAATTCTGTTAGTTTTGACATGAACTGCTAATTTAAAAACAGAGTTTCAAAGACTTTTATGTCTAAATCAATTGGATTACTAGTCAGACTTATAAAAATAGCAGTGCTTCAGGTATACATTTTACCTCTTAAATGGCCTATTTATGTTTACAAACCTATTCTATAGACTTACTTATCTCATCGTGCAAGTTTTAGTGTTTCTCTTTTGATAGCTGGAGTCTGTCATATCTTCACTTCTAACACCATAGAGAGAATATCTGAGCAGTCTGTACAACTCCTCTCTCCTAATGAATACCCGAGAGTTTCAACTCTTAATAAATAATAAATGACATTCTGCTTGCAGTGTGCTTCCAGACCCCTTAAAAGTTTATCCTAAAATCCTTAAATCTGTGATATAAAATACTCATCAATATTCTTTTGTCGGGTACAGCTCTTCCACCTGGGTTGGAGGACAAATAGAGCAAGAGCAGCCCTGCTGAGAAGGACTTGGGGGTGTTGGTGGATGAGAGGCTGGACACGAGCTGGCAATGGGCACCTGCAGCCCAGAAAGCCAAAAGTGTCCTGGGCTGCATCCAAAGCAGATTGGCCAGCAGGGCAAGGGAGGGAATTCTGCCCCTCTGCTCTGCTCTGGTGAGACTCCACCCGGAACTCTGCATCCAGCTCTGGGTTCCCATCACAGGAAGGACATGGACCTGTTGGAGCTAGTCCAGAGAAGGGCCCTGAAATGAGAAATGGCTGAGAAAATCAGGATTGTTCAGCCTGGAGACGAGAAGCCTCTGGGAAGACCTTACTGTGGTGTTTCAGTACTTGAAGGGGGCCTGTTAGCGGAGCCTGCTGGGATAGGACAAGAGGTAATGGTTTTAAACTGAAGGAGACTAAATTTGGATTAGGTATAAGAAAGGAAGGTTTTTTACAATGAGGGTGGTAACACACTGGAGCAGGTTGCCCAGAGTGGTCATGGATGCCCCATCCCTGGGAACATTCAAGTTCAGGCTGGACAGGACTCTTGAGTAACCTGAAATATCCCTGCTTATGGTAGGATTGGACTAGATGACCTTTAAGAGGTCCCTTCCCACCCAGACTATTCTATCGTTGTAGAATTCTATGAAAAATCAGCTTGTGCTCATGATGTTTCAAGAATTATGATTTGACCAAGAAGAAAACATCCAATTCCCAAAAGATGGCTTTTCCATTAGCTTTTTATTCCCTGAGAAGACCAAAAATCAAATAACCTCCCACCATCCAGCTTTATTAGTGAAACCTTCAGTAATCTCAGGATACCACAGGATATGGCCACTCTAATGCTCAGTACAATAAAAATCTACTGCCCACATAGACTGGGGACAGAAATGCAATACTGCTTGGCTTTTCCTAGAAAAGTTGTAGGAACTTTAAGTTACAGTGACTTTAAGAGTTACTGTGACACAAAAAAAGATGTGGAGTTTCCAATTGTGGCGGAAGAAAACACTGGAAAGTACTTTGGTGTGCTCTTAGGAGCTTGATTAGATGGAGCACAGCAGATGTGCAAATAGCCTGGATCTGGGCAATGCTGCTCTTCCAGAAGACAGGAAACATTACTGTAACTAGGGAGTGTCCCTGCGTGCAAACTAATGAGCTATACAGATTACTCTGGGACTTGTGAAGTCCAGGGAGGAGAGTGATTGTTTTAGGCTGTTTTACTCTTGCTTTCTTCTCTTAGACTGCACTGGGTTGTCCCTGCCTGGGTGCCAAGCACCCACCAAAGCCTCTCTCTCACTCCACAGCTGGACAGGGAAGAGAAAATATAACAAAGGGTTCATGAGTTGAGATAAGGACTGGGATAGACCACTTGCCAAATAGTGTCACAGGCAAAACAGGCTAGAACTAGAGATATCCATTGAATTTATTGCTAACAAAATCAGAGCAGGATAATGAGAAGTAAAATAAGACCTTAAAAACAGTTCTAGCTCCTCCCTCAGTGGTGCAGGGAGACAGGGAATAGGTGTTATGGTCAGTTCATCACTGGTTGTTTCTCCTGCAGCTCAGGGAGAGAGGAGTCCTTCCCCTGCTCCTGCATGGAGTCCCTACATGGAAGACAGTTCTCCATGAACTTCTCCAGCATGGGTCCATCCCATGGGCAACAGTCCTCCCCAGACTGCCATGTGGGTCACTCTTCCATGGTCCTTCAAGGGCAGGCTGCTCCAGCGGGGGCTCCTCCCTCCATGGGCCTCCCACAAGGTCAAAGCCTCTTCTCAGGCACCCCCATCCTCCCACTATGATAGCTTGGCCATGCAAACCCAACACACAGACTGGGAATGATGCTCCTTCCAGACCCAATGCATGCTTTCAGACCAATGATCACACTAATACAGTGCACAGAAGGCAACAGCAAAGCTGCTCCTAAAGGCAGACAGCCTCTGAAGGCTGTTCTTACTGAGTGCAATGCAAAGCAAATTATTTCTGGGGAAAAGGAGGAACAAGTTCTAAAACTCAGGAAGTCATGCCATTTCACTTAGAAATTAAAGCCTGAAAACCCCCAACATCTCTTCATCCTCAAAGCTAGACTATCAATATCTGTTTTTTGCTTTGGCTTTATTTGCTAAAATAAGTTATTTCCTTGGTATAACAGATGAATAGAAGCAACCTTGAGCTACAGCATTTGTGAGCAGAGCTTCCTTGCTTAAAAATAAACCCACCTGACGTTATCTATCCTATGTGGTGAGTACACCTCTTTCTTAACCTCTTATTTACCATCCACGATGCTGTTACACCCACCTACCGATGCTGGCTCACTGTTATGCGCTTGGCCCTAGGCTTGGGCAGCAGATGCTGTCTGGCACTCGTGGCCCAGCTTCCCCCAGGGCCAGGGATGAGGAGGCTGAATACAGCTGCCCAAAGGCTGCAGGGCTGCTTGGAGCCCAGGCTCAGAGACCTGCCTGGCCAGAGGCAGCGATGTGAGTAGCACCATAGCTGTCACACTGGAGTTAAAATGAAAATGCTCTTGATGTGACAACTGCAGCAGAAAGCACAAGGGGAAAGGTCAGAGGTACTTGTTTGGTATGGCTGATATTTCTCCCTATCCCAAAGGCAGCATGTTAAAAACCCACAGATTCTCCAACTACTGCTAGGGAAGGGCATTTGTCAAAGAGAAAAGAAACTGACACTGAAAAAGGTCCACTAAGAAGGCTGTTTCTTAAGCTTGGCTCTTCCTCTGGCCCAGTCTATTTTTCATTTATCCACTGTAATACTGGAAATAGAGACTCTGTGTGAAAGTTGCTTATTTGAATCTGTTGCCTTGTGAAAAGGATAAAAAAGCATATATTAGTTATCATAGTGGCCCATTGTGATCACTGACAGAGAAACAGGCTTGGTTGAAGTATGAACACGAGGACACCCTCCAAAAAGTTGGTCTTGCTTGTGGGAGCTATAGAGTTTGGGGCAAGGCTTTATTATGAACTCTAGACTGAACTTTATCTCCACCAGCAAAATTTTTACTGCTCGTATATCTCACCAGCCTCTCTTCCAAAATGGGGCATCAGGACAGGAACTGGTTGAAATCTGTAGGACAAAGAATGCCAAATTCTGTGCCACCCAGTCTGTTTCCCTGCTGTAAACTGCCTGCCCTCCCCCTCTGTCCCACTCATTGTGCTTCTCCCTCCTTCTCCACAAGCTTAAAACAATGCCTGGTTCCAGACATGGGAAGGCACGAGGTATGGTGTCCTGCAGGCATGGGTACCACCCCAGCACTGGGATGTGTGCTGTAAATCGTCTCTCCAGGCACTAAGAACTTGTCAAACAAGAGAGCAATCCCTTTGTCTGAGGGCCTCTCTCCACTTCTCCCAGCCTGCTACAAGCTGTAAGCAGGAACATCAGGACAACATGCCCACAACTATTTCAGAAACTGGACATTATAGCAGACAGACAGTTCCATGACCCTCTTTGTTTCAAGGCTGACACTTTTCAGTGTCACATCTTGGGTACCAAAGTGCTGGCAGTGCCAACAGACCACATTCTCTCACCTATGGGTTGTCCACTTGGGTGAAGAGGTCTGAGTCTTGCCTCTCAGGGTGATAGAAATCCCATTTTTCCTCCTCATGCAAGCCATGCCATAATGGCAAGAAAAGCCCTGTGGGTGCCTCTGATCCCTACTGCCTATCTCAGACAGGGATAGGTATTCACAAAACTTTGTTCTTCACAAGATCCTTCCTCTTCCCAGTGTGAAACAGGAGATAGATGGTCCTTTCTATGACAGGGGAAAAGAGAGCCTTTTCTAAGGAGCTCAGGGGGCCTTTGTCACCTTGGGAAATCCAAGCTCTCTTTTCAATCCACTTGCAAAGACAGATCCTCCTGAGAAGGCCCCAGTTCCCCTCCACTGCTGCCTCAGCCTATAAAAGCTTTCCCATTTTGGGTCTGGGATATGAGACTGGACTGAAATCTGTGAAGACTTTGGATACTCAAATGTAAGATCTAGGCTGCCCTTATGTAAAACTGGCAGAGGGGAGTGATGGTGACCATGAGAATTGTTAAGACCTCCTAGATGAGCAACAGGGGAGTCCTGGTGGGAAGGAATGGCCCTGGCCTAGAGCCTGGGCAGGGTGTAACCAAGGCAGGACATGACTGTCCAGAAAATTGCTGACTTAGTGATATGTAACACACAAAAAATTGCTTCCAGCTACTTGGTGTCTTCCTTGTGCAGGTGGAGGAGAGTGAGCCAGAAGGACTTTTGGCATGTGAGGGTTTTATGTAGTGAGGGATGAAGGGGTAGGACGGTGTTGAAAGAGGAGAGATGCCACTGGTTGTCTTTGATGTGCTCAAGCTGCCACGTAATAAAACTGTCCAGAATTTCAGGACACAGCCCATGCCTGAGATTACTGTCATGGCTCCTACAAGAAGTTATATATTGCAGGCACTTAAACGCACATCCTGTGGACTCCTTCTCCTTTGGTGGGGGAAAGAAACATTTATGAAGTGCAGACATCCTCTGCAGCCATGGCCAACCCTGTGTTCAGCTACAGATTTGTAAGTAAACATAGGGCTTAAGTGCTTGTTTTTGCGTGGAATGGTATTTTCACCTTAACTCTGCCCTGGCTGGTGACAGCCCCGGTGCATCCACTCTGCTGGCAGTGACTAGAGAATTCCTGCAGCCCAGTCAGGAACATTGCTCACCCTCTGAGAGCAACACTGCACCAACTAAAGTGTATACATGGTTTTTCTCTCTTTGACCTTTGCACAGCATGCAATGTCTGCTTAAACCCTCAATAAACCTGCAGAAATCATAGCTTTCTCACACCACTACCAGGAATCCTTATGGCAGGAAGACTTTTGTGCTGACTGGTGACAGAGCTGCTCTGACTGGAGGCAACACCCCACATGGGGAAGTGCTGGGCAGAGGGACCCATCCATTCCACAGAAACATGCCATTGTATTTTCTGCTACCTCATTCAGTTGTCACAGCCACACCTTTACTAAGCTGCTCCCTGTTAATGATGCCAAAGTTCACTGCCGATCATCAGATGCCCTCCAGTCCCCACATTCTCTCCTCAAATATCAGCTACTGGCTGCTAGGTGCCAGCAAACTTGAAATTCCTGGTAAAAGTCTGGAAGATTAGTTTTGCTGAGTTCCGTCTTCTGAAGTGGTGTGAGACACCACAGGGTAAACTGAACTCCACCTTGATGCTTCTCCTGCTCAATTTGATATATGGATCTGACTGCTTGATCACAGCACAGATTGGAAAACTGAAACTGCTCTAGGGCATTTTCCATTAAATCAGCTGCAGTGCACACAGCCAGACTGTTGAGTATTTAGATACTTTTTTTAAAATAAAAGGACTAAAAATGCAGCTAGAGGCATCTTGAAATGCAGGGCATCCCCTGTTAATATCTGTGCTGATGAAAAAAAGAAGGGATTAAATTATTTTCCATGTAATGCATGGCTTTCATCTCACCCCTTTCCTCTTCACCTGAATGCCTACAATCTTCAGGGGGGCAACAAGAATAAAAAGCTCTTTCTGCATAGGCAGATCCAATCACCCCCCCCCCCCAAATCTTAATCCATTGGACACTTGGCAGGGTTTCAACAAAGAGCCATGGGGCCTCCAGTTCCCCCATGCAGAGAATCTGGCCCTGCTGTGACCCTGCCATGAGCTCTGGTCTGCACATTACAGAACTATTTTCTTCCCTTTCCATCCATCTCAAAAGCAAGGATTAAAATTTAAGAGTTTATGAAAAAGAGATTTGATAGTACCAGACATTCAGACAGTCATCAAACCTTGCAGTGAACCAGTCTGACAGAATAAAAAGAGTGAGGCCTCTGTGGGAGTTTAACTGTAGGTATCCTATAGTAAATGCAATACTGTAGAGAGCTATTTGCTCCAGAATATAATAGTTTTACACTGCTTTCATTAGTTGTCTAGAAATTATATTAATTGAATTGAGCATAATTAAAACAGTAGAAATGAATATGTTGAATTGTCCCATGACCATGGCAAAGCAGCTTTGAGTCAGAACTGTTTTCAAGCATACACAAAACTTACACATTCTCCTTTGAGCTCAGTTAATATAAATAAACATTGCAGCTTAAACATATGGCCCATTCCCATTCCTTTTTCCAGGTGAAGCTGGACATTTTTCTTACCTGGGTATGGCACTCTCCCTTTTGTTACCAGCTCTGTCAGCAGGATCCCAAAAGACCACACATCTGACTTTATTGTGAACCTTCCGTACAGTGCTGCTTCTGGTGCAGTCCATTTAATGGGGAATTTTGCACCTAAAGAGAGAAAACATGAGCCTTAAGCACAACAAGGACAGAACCAAAGCACCAGATCACAGGTGACTCTTGTGTTCTGCAGCACATGCAGGTGGAAGGAGCTGCAGACAAGTGTTACCCAACAGCTCCATAGAGTACACTCAGAGAGGACAGGTGGGCAGAACGTGTAGGGCATCAGGAAAGACTAAGCAGGGAAAGGGTCAGTTTGTCCCACATCACAAGAGACGAATAAGACATTTTAACTCAAGTTTGAAGTTTTATAAAATGAAAAAAAAAAACCCACCCCAGTTTTAAAAACAAACAAGCCAAATATAATAGAAATAACTTCTCCCAAAGTGTTTTAAATATTTGCAAATCAAACACAGTTACTACGTAGAAGCAGAACTGAGATATACTGGATATGTACTTCCCAGTTTGCCTGCTCAAGCTGAGCAAAATGCAAACAAACAAACATGGTGAAAACAAAAATTCAAAGCAAATTCAGTATTTCATTAGAAACACACAAGGACTTTAAAATAATACTGCCATTTGAGTTGCTTGGAGTGCTTGATGTCAAGGCACGACTGGCCTGTGATTTATAACTTGACAGTGTACTTTAAGCTCCTGGCACTGCAAAGCCTGTAGTGCCTTAAATACGTGCAGCTCTAATGTGCTCATCCATCATCAGAGCTTGCAGGAGCCAGTTGCAGTAAGGATAGTGAGATAACAAACCTTTAAACACTGATTTATTTGCTTTTCTAATCACTGAGTGTTTTCTTATGAAAAATATTTTCAGTATGACTTTAAAGAAAAGTCTTGTGGTAATAATTAACTCACAGTATGTACAAAAAATATGCAGACATTTCCCTGGTGCCTTGTATTAACATACAGGCAAAAGAGTTGCACTGCTTATTGCTGATCCCTAGTGACAAGCACTCTTGAATTTGGAAACAGACTGACTTTGACTTCACATCACCCTCTCATAAAAGTTCCCTCTGCTTTCAGGAGGAGTGTGAAAGGGTAACAATGTGGACAAATCACTCAGGGAGTGAACTTATGGCACTGTTTGGAGTTCCCTGCTGGCACTGCTCTGCCATCACATCCAGGGCTCAATGTCCTGTATCTTCTGCCACACACCCCAGTCTGACTTAGAGTAAAAAAGGAAACAGGGTAATTCTCATCTCCTTACTTAGTAAAACTTCGATGTGCTAAAATTTTTTCTGCTCTACATGTAAATGATCCTAAGATAATCTAATACTCTAGTACAAATATATTTTTTTTCCTAGGGAGTATTGCAGTTGATCAAGTCCTGCTAAATGACTGGAAAATGTCCTGCTAAAGGATAAAAAAGATGCATGAGAAAGTTTCAGATACCTAATGCCTGAAGTCAGGAACTTAAGTCTAGTTAAGCATCAGCACATCACTGGCTAGATGTGCAAAGGAGGATTTTGGATGCCTGTTCACTTTTTAAAACCTGTCTCTTATGTATTTTCATTGGTTGATATGTACGCAGGAACTAAAATTTGGGTGCTTGGCTTTGGTCTCAATCTCCTTCACTTACACTTCTTTGTGTGACCAACTTTAGCTTACAAGACTCAAAATTTGCAGAACTTCATTTTTTCCTTTTGCCTTGGCTGTGCTGTGTGAGTCCTTTGCAGCAGAAACTGCCATCACTTGAGCCTCTCTCCTGGAATCTGGCCCTGCTCCAGCAGCACCAGCAGCCACATGGGCTGGGCAGCTGGCTGCTCCAGCTGCCAGGAGGTCCTGGGGCTGTACAGCCCATGCCAATTCCAGAAAAACTGCAAGCTGCATGTGTCTGGTGGTCAGGCTGCCCAGGCCAGCAGTGAATGCCTTTAGATGGGCCTGTGCAGGCAGCCCTGGACGTGAGGGCCAACGTCTCTCTGCTCTCTCCTACGTGCAGCCCAGATACACCCTGTGCCAGCTGGATGAAGGAATAGCTCCAGGCTGGCCAGGAGCCTGACGCCTTGGACCTTGGCTGGTGATGGGTGAGATGGACATGCCGGGGGGTTTGATTGTTCACATGTTGCACACATTTTATTCAACAATTTTCTTCTTCTTTAATCAGCTGTGTTTGTCTGAGAAACTTAGCCAAATCTGCTCAATTTTGCTTCAAACTCAGATCCAAAGGTAGCAACCACCTACAACTCATGTTTGGAGGAAGGAAATCTCTTCAGACTCTTTTGTGGCCAACTCCCCCAGTATTTTTGTCTTCCTCAACCTACTGCCAGTGTGTCACTGGGAGATGAGTATGCGGCGTATTGTCAAACCATAGGAAAATGAGAAGCAAGGTAAGTCCCTGAGAAGGGGGATCAATTCCAGGACATCCCTTTTCCTGAGAGCTAGAGCAGTACAGTCCTCACTGGGGTGTGATGAGCACTGCTGGAAAGATGAATGATCTGTGCTGAGGATTTTCCAACGACAGGACAGCTATTCATTACTTCTCTATGCTGCCCCTGCTGTGGATGATTCTCTGTCTAAAGCAACTAATACAAAAAATCACGTTCTGCAGTTTGTGCAGCATTTCCTGATAGATGACAGATTTGGAGTGCTAGATGGGGAGGAGAAAAATGCAAGCTTGGCAGAGAGCTTGCTAGCAGAGCCCTGCCTCATGGTTTTCTGGCCCTGCAACACATGTTGGAGGCTAGATGGTTCAAGAGAGTCTGCAGTCCAGTATGGCAGAGCTGTCAGTGAAGGGAGAGCAGAGACCAGGGGGAACACACCAGGCTGGTCACCTGCAGGTACAACACATGCCCTGCCCTCACAAAAGGAGATCACACACAGCTTGTGTGAATGGCAGTGTGTGTGTTTGTCTGACAGGGATTCTCCAAAGTGCTGTCCCTCATTCAGTGCCTGGAACTGGAGACAGAGAGAGACAGTGCACTGCTGTGAAAGCACAAAAATTCCCAAATGTGTTGAGCACTGCCCTGAAGCCTTCTGCTTGCTGTAGCTCCATGGAGTGTTAGCACAGGCTGGATGCTGTGTGTGGTTCCTGATGGACACACAGTTCCTGTGCTTAACTCTCTTCCCAACACACTGATTAAAACTCCCAATGCCTCTCTCTGCCCAGGCCTCAGAAGCTTATTAAACAAACTGACTTTGTGCTGCAAACAAATTACAGCATCAGATAAAACGTGTATTACTGACAAGCATGTTAATAAATCTGATAAGCCAAATCACCCCATCTGACAAGGCGGCCCATCTCCTGCTCTGAAGGCGGATTTTGCATCAGTGTGGGAGGGATTTCTCTCTTTTTGTTGCTGGAACCTGTTTTATTACAAACCAGCACGAGTAACCCCATGCATGGACACAAACAGCAGACTGCATTCATCAGGTCAGGATGACCTGTCTTTGCCCCAAAACAGGGTACTAATCTGCAGCTTTTATCTCAGTCCCTCTTCTTTTTTTAAATGTTACAGCCCGGGGAAAGCCTTTTTTGGATTTTTGCACTGCTTGTAACCACATGAAACCAAAGCTGCTGATACAATTTATGGCCAGAGCAGCAGCCCCGAGCCTGTGAGGATTTTTGTGAGGCGCAGCCCTATTCTTGGGACCTCTGCCCGACTCTGCCCAGGCATTCACACAGGTTATCTCCCAGGAGGATTTCCCTGGGAAAAATCAATCCATGGTCCTGTTTTAATTCTTTGCTGGCTTTAAGCGGGTCATGTGATGAGAAGGAGCAGAGGGGGCTGGGATGATTGAGTGACCTTGAGATACAAATCTCAGCATGGCTTCTTCTGAGGCAAGCGAAAATCCCTCAGAGCTCTGGTTTCTTTTCAGATCTAAATCTTGATGAAGTAGAAACCTCTGAAATTCATGCCCCAGAGCCACTGCCAGCTTGATAATGATCCTGTTTCTGGAAATGCTACAAAGCTGCTACCTCTTGTACCTTAAAGCCAAACCCAGTGGAGGACTCCAAGCTCTAATGACCCAAAAACCCAGGGACCACTCGGGTTAGCAATCAGGGAATGTAGTGTGGCATTGGATTGCTTCTGGGGCTGGAAAGGGAAAGCTGTAAAAGGTAAAAACGGAGTGCTGAAGCAAGCATGAAACAGGGAACGAGTCAGCCCCGGCGGGCGATGATGAGTGCCGTGTGGGAGGGACCGTGCAATCACATTTTTTGTGCTGTGAGGACGAACGAACGTGGAATGACAAGCCTGGCAAACATCAGCGATGAGGAGCGGGCTCCACAGGCGGACCCCTCCCGGGAAGCAGCTCTGAACACCCCTCTGGCTCTCTGCCTGCAGCCCCCCTTCTTTTCCCTTCCCTTCCTTCCCCTCGCCCTGGCTGCGCTCCTTCCCTCCCAGGGCCGGGCAGAAGGCGCCTCTGCAGGAGCGGAGCGGGATCCCCCGGGACCCGCTGGCTCAGAACCAGGAGCCCTCGCTCCTGGGCTGGCTCAGGGAACCGCAGGTAAAGAGCGAGAACAAAGCCCTGGATGCTGCAGCCTGCAGTGCAGTCAGTCACAAACAAACCAGCTCTGATCAGCTGGTGAACAAGTCTCTGCAAAGAGCCTGGAAGGGGAGGGGGGGAAATCCCTGCCTATTTCTAGGAAATCAAACTAAGAAGCATCACTTGAAATCCCTGCCTATTTCTAGGAAATCAAACTAAGAAGCATCACTTGATTTTAAGCAGGGCAGGAAGGAGTTACTTCTAAGTGTTAAGGAGGCAAAAATGATCTGTGAGTTTACAAACATGTACTAGAGCTCCCAAAATAGCTCTGACTCGTCTGGAAGGCATCAGAAAGATCCTTATTGTTTCACGTGTGCTTAGAGTGGCACTACTGCAAGTGCTGCGGGTGTGTGCAGTAGAAACATGGCCTGGAAAACAACTCAGCACTTTTTATTTATTGAGAAAATTTTAAATTTGTATCAGCTGCTGCTGCTTAGAATAGTAACGACTCTAACCCAGTGACTCTGTGGTGCACTGGCACTCTCCACAAAAATGCCATGTGCTCGGCCAGAACTCCACATAACTGTGAACCATATCAGTGCAAGGATAGCAGAACTTCGTGGGAGATCCTTTTTTGGGGATGATGGGAAGTTTGTCCTGTAGGATACCAGGAGTTTTAAGTCTTGCCTTACAGAGCTGACACAAGCATCATCACCAATGGAAGGGAGCAACACTCCATGCCTGACACTGTGTGTGTGGGGAAGATGTTGCAACAGCAACAGCCAAAAGAAGCAATGGGACAGGCTGCAATACAGTCCCCCAGTGTAGCCTTTGAAATGGGTGTCACTCCAAACAGGCGTTTTTCCCCTTTGATTACTCACTTCCTCTAAAAGCAAGAGGAGCAAAATGCTCATTACAAGCCAAGAACTATTTTTTTTTGTATAATTTAATGGCAGCCACAGGCTGCTAGTCACACACTTTAAATCATTAGTGGCATGACCATCTCTTTCCTTCCTGACAATTGCTGAGAAATGGCAGTGCAGACAACGAACTGTTTTTTATTTACCTCTCATAAATCAGGAGCAGTCAGGCCTCCTTTGTTCAAACCCAAAAGAAAATAAACCGGTCAGTAAAACATTACCACCAGGCTAAGTAATACCCACACAGGTTCAGGAATCCTGCACTCTATCCTGCTGGGGCTCAAAGCATCTCCATCTGTTTCCTTTCAAAATATTTAATCAGAGACAAAAGTGACAGTGGGGGAAGGGAGGAGGAGATCAAGCGAAGCTGGAGAAAACCACCTCTTCCCCATGCCAACAGTGAGCTCTGTACTAACACACTTAAGCCAAAAGAAGGATGGCTGCTGAGAAGAGTGACCAGAGACTTTAATCTTCAGATTTTGCAAGGAAAAACATTTCACTTCTCCCACAGGAGCTGCCAGTCTGGAGCGCTCCCTGTTCCCCTCCCCTCTGCTGGCCAAGCTTTCCTCCTGTGTCAAAATTCCCACTGAAGCAGTAGTCAGCTAGATAAACAGAGCAGTCCCCAGATGCATCCCCTTGGAGGCTGAAGTAATAGGTCATGGGAAACAAGCAGAGGCAACCATTTCCTCCTGATACTGTGATCTCCAACAAGCATTGCTCAAACTGAAGCTTAACTAAACAAGCCAGAGCTAAATTCCAGCTGAAAAAAAAGATCCATTGGTGCATTAGAAACCATTTTTCTTCGCAATAAATCAAAGG
Organism: Geospiza fortis; assembly: GCF_000277835.1. NCBI lineage: Eukaryota > Metazoa > Chordata > Aves > Passeriformes > Thraupidae > Geospiza > Geospiza fortis. Next base: position 4,401,017 of record NW_005054306.1, read on the forward strand.
TCTTGGGCTCACCCTGCTTGGAAGCCAGGTTAATTGCAATGAAATGTAAATTGAGTGTGTGTGCTGCTTGGTCAAAAAAAACACCCCTTCCTACTCCTTAAGGAAGGATCCAAAGCTAGGATCTTGGGAAGCAGCATGCGGTATCATCAAACCTAGAAAATGCAAATCACAAAGGGACAAAAAATATTAATGAAAGTAGGAAAACCTTTCTACTTGACACCTGTGGTTACAGCTCTTTGGGTCTCTCTTTTAAGGAAGTCTGTAGCTCTGAAGGACTTCAGCCAGACTTGGAGATCAGGGGAAGAAATTATTGTCCATTGCCCTCAAGTATGGGAAGGATGGATGACTTCTCCATACTGGCACAAGGAGATGAAGCCAGGCAAACATGGGTCAGATGTCCAGATCATCAGCAATGCATTTTAAAAGCCAAACTAATTCTCCCTTCCCAGACACTTTTTCCTCAATACAGGTGATTTCTGCCATGAAAAAAGGGCAGGAGATACCCACAATGCTCCCTCTCCCTGCCAGGCCGGGTGTTATACTTTTCTCAAAGTTTCTCCACCCCAAATCCAGTGATTTTTATTTAAAAATCTAAACTTCTCCTCAGTATCAGTCAGGTAGGTTTTCACAGCTTTTTTAACATGTGAAGAGGGCAAAACTATCCTGAGAGATTTAAACTGGGATGCAAACAGGTCATCATAGGATTTCCTAGAGATCAGGAGCCTGAAGAGATTTGGCCAGAAGTAGGTCACATACTTGTCTATGAAAACAAATAATTAGTCATGTAAAACTATACATTGGGTGGTTTCCAAAGGGAACAAAAGACATGGCAGCAAATCAGGCAGAAATGGAGATAATATAGGACACTGTTTCAAAGCCATTTTGTAGACTGGATCTGCCTGCCTGGTTCAGGGAAAACTCTTCTTGTTTTACACAGGGGAACAGCAAGCAGGCAGCTTTCCATCTGCCAGAGCCTCTCCAGACACTCTTATTGCTCTAGAGAGAATGACACAAGCCTATTTTTTTCTAACAAGAAGCAATTCCCGCCCTCAGGCTGAAATCAATAGTAGTTAAGGCTCTACATTAGTATCTGTCACAGGTTCCTCAAGGACCTCACTGTCTGACTGTGAAGCAGGCACCTTTCAGGGTGGATGCAGCCTGTGCTCCACACCCCTGTGACTGGGTACTGCCCACAGCAGTTCATGGGGCTGAGAACAGCTTGAGATCTAGTGCTGCTCCCAGGCCAGGGCAAGGCATGCTGGAAACTCTCCGGCTCCTTCTGTCAACACTTAGAGAAAAAGTTACAGAAAGAGGTTAGCTGTTTCCTCAGAATTAATGGCAGGGTCCATGCTGAAACAGGGACTTTGCTCAAGAGAAGAAACTCACAAGAGGAAACCCACAAAGAGAGTTTTTGGTGATGTACAACAGGGTTTAACGGGATCCTCCCTGGCTTGGGCACTGAAAGGATGAAGTTGTGTTTACCAACACATATTGAGCAAGCACGACCAAAGTACTGCCAGCAGAAAGAGAACAAAACTGTAGCTCTGCAGCTTGGACCAACATCTGACAACTAAGCACGACTTGTAAAGAATAACTAAAAAGAGCCTGTGACATGGCTCAGTTTGAACACACGTGCATTTTAGAAATAGCTACAAAACTCTTTGACACATTTCTATAGTGTATCAATGGTCCTCTGTAGCCAGCACCCTGTGTAGCACTGGAAGATGTCATTTTTAATAAAATGGTTTTTTAAGAAAAGGAAGAGAAAGGGAAAGGGAAGGGGAAAGGGAAGAGGAAAGGGAAAAAGGGAGGGACGGAGGGAAGGCGGGAGGAAGGAAAAGAAGAGAGAAAGAGAGAAAGAGAGGAAAGAGAGGAAAGAGAGGAAGGAAGGAAGGAAGGAAGGAAGGAAGGAAGGAAGGAAGGAAGGAAGGAAGGAAGGAAGGAAGGAAGGAAGGAAGGAAGGAAGGAAGGAAGGAAGGAAGGAAGGAAGGAAGGAAGGAAGGAAGGAAGGAAGGAAGGAAGGAAGGAAGGAAGGAAGGAAGGAAGGAAGGAAGGAAGGAAGGAAGGAAGGAAGGAAGGAAGGAAGGAAGGAAGGAAGGAAGGAAGGAAGGAAGGAAGGAAGGAAGGAAGGAAGGAAGGAAGGAAGGAAGGAAGGAAGGAAGGAAGGAAGGAAGGAAGGAAGGAAGGAAGGAAGGAAGGAAGGAAGGAAGGAAGGAAGGAAGGAAGGAAGGAAGGAAGGAAGGAAGGAAGGAAGGAAGGAAGAAAGCAAGAAAGCAAGAAAATAGAGTGCTTAGAGAAGCAGCTCCATTGCACAGAGGCACAACTCTTTGACCTGCTTGAAATAAAGAAAGTAAGAATAGTACAGGAGTGATAATAGAGGTTAGTAAATACTAGAAGGCACACTACAAAAGAAATACCCTACATACACTTTTCTGGATTTCCACATTCAGACTCTCATAACCAATACATAAAATATCCTCTTTGCTATGGCACCATGAAGGTCCTGTCTTTGCTGTCATTTCCAGCTGTGTTCTCACTCATCACCTTTGTTTCATTTTGGTTTTCAAAGAAAAGACAACAAAATAAGACATTTTCTTTAGGACATGCATTCAGCAGTGAACTTCTGACTAGGAGTTAATATGAGTTGAAGATTTACTGAAAACAGCCCCGAAGCACAGGAGAGAGAGCTTTTCAAACCCACATTCTCCTCTTCCCCTGCCACAAGAACGACACTCAGTGCTGCATTTACCTTGTCTGGCTGTATATTCATTGTCTTCAATCAGTCTTGCCAATCCAAAGTCGGCAATCTTGCATATTAGGCCGTTGCCCACCAGGATGTTGGCAGAGCGCAGATCTCTGTGTATGTAATTCATCCGCTCGATGTACGCCATGCCCGCGGCCACCTGCGAGCAGCAGGAGAGACAAGCCATGCATTTAAAACAAACTCAGTTCATACTTGGGCTACAAAACACCCACACCTCAGTGCTCAGTGCTCTGGAGACACACCTGGGCCGCCATGTCCACCAAGTTCGGTAACTTCAAAGCTCTTCCTTCTCCATCCTTTAAGAAATCTAGCAAACTCCCTGTGAATGAAGAGTTGACATAATAGAGAGATGTTAGGAAGACAACTCATCAGAATGGAGGTGCAGCAATATGTGTAATATTAAAGACAGCAATGTTTCAAGTTCAAGGGACAGTTTCAAAAAAACCCATGATACCTCCAAGTTTTCCTATTGTACTCGCTTCACTCTTTAAGTTGGCTTGCAGAAGAACGTTGCAACTAGTACAACGAGAGTTGCAGGGAAAGGAAACAGGATTGTTTTAAATTTTCCTGACCATTACTGGGAAAGTTGATCTTTCCTAACTTTTCCAGTGCTCTTTAAAACTACATGGCTGCTGCTCTCTAAAGGCCTCAGCTAACTGCAAAGCAGCAGCTCAGTTCCAATCCACACAAATTATAGAAGAAGTCAGATCCTAGCTCAACGTGCTCCAAAGGAAAGGTCAGCCCAGAGCCTGGTGAGCCCGAGGGGGATAGCATTGGCAAAGGCTGTTTCTCCTTAGAAATTAGTGGTGCTCCTCCCCTAGGTAACCCAGAACTAAATACAGCATGAATCATTAATTTTAGAAGACAAAGAAGAGATGAAATGGAAGCAACTTTAGCAAAAGTTATAAGAACATCACTTTCCTGTGCAAGGGAAAACAAGAAAGTACCCTGTTGCATTAAAGAAAGAGCCTAGGATGTATAGCTTCTGTCCTCTTGTATCTTGTATCTGAACAGAGAAGTGTAGCAGTCTCCTTTAAATAAGGTCAGAGAATTGGTTTAAAAAATAAAGGAAAAAGACAGATGATTAAGCGTTTCTCCCTTGATAAATTGTCAGCCTCAAGCTCAGATCCAAAGATGTAAAATGTTACAGTACAAACCAGTAAAGTAAGCCAAAATAAACCCCATATTTCAGAGGGGTTTTGAAAAGTCTTTATTTTTAAAGGGAAAAAGCATATGCTTGTCACTGAGACATATGATTAAAGTGTGAGTTAGTCAGGGCTTGGATGCCTCTGAGGAGGGAGGTGGGCAAGCACCTGCCAGGAAAATAAAAGTCAACTCCAAATAGACTGAAAGAATGCACTTAAAATTTCAGAGTGTATCCTCCAATGTACAATGAAACTTCTCTGTGAGAACTTATGTTTCCTATTTGGTTCATTTGCTTTTCCAAAACAAGCAGATTTTTTGCTCTGCTCTCAGTACCCTGCTGGAGATCTGATGGAGTGAAAAGTTTTCTTTTTCTCATTTTACTACACTGTTACCAGCTAAGTAGCTTAAGGAAGAGACAAGGGGGAAGGGGAAAGCGAGGGAAAGAATAATATGTGCAAATCATGTATTAAGATGGTAATGGGATGGGCTGAAAGTGAAGTGTGATCTGAGAATGAGGTGCAGTGACAAGATTCAGGATTGGCTAAACTAGGAAACAGAAATCCTAGGCCAACAAGTAAACACTGAAAGAAGATGTCCTAAGAACTATCTGATGCCAGGAAAAGCTAGGATCTTGGGAAGCAGCATGTGGTATCATCAAACCTAGAAAATGCAAATCACTTGTCAGGGAAGTTTGGATGCTGATGCAGTTGGAATAACTTAGCCTGCACCAACTTCTCTTTCCCCCCAGCTAGTACAGATTTTCTTTGTGCATCAGGTTTTGGGCCCAGTGGAATTCATAGTTCTTCTGAAGCCAGAGGTGACTCTAGTTTCCTGTTCCCTCTCTCCTTCCCTGAATGCACCCTGTTGCACCTCCCTCTGTATCCCCAAGGAGAAACAACAAAGAAAAAATATTATCAAGCACAGTAGCTCTGGCTTCACCTTTACTCATGTACTCTGTGACAATATAGATAGGCTCTTCAGATACCACAGCATAAAGTTGGACCAATTTGTCATGTTTTAGCTTCTTCATGATTTGGGCTTCCTCTAAGAAGGATTCTGGAGACATGGTGCCAGGCTTCAGGGTCTTGATAGCCACTTTAGTATTTCCATTCCACGTACCTACAAGCACAGACACTTAGTTAGATTAAATATCTTCTGCACCTTTTTCTGCCTGATGCCTAATGTAAGCAAGGAAAAAAATAGCAAGGACATTTAATACAAGCTTTAAGAAAAAGGTTGGTTTTCCATGTTGCCTTATCATATTCCTCCCACACCTCCTTCATATTTTAGTCTTTTTCTGTTACACTGAAAAATAATACTCCCATTGGCACTGGGGCACAATTGCTGTTGTCCTACTCAGACAGTGTTTCCAGCAATCTCCACAGAAACCTTCTCTGAGTAAGAAACTTGGGACTGCTGAAACCCATCTTCATGTATTCCCTTGCTAACAAGTAATTGCTCCAGACAACAACACAGCTCCAGTCACAGATTTGGACAACAAAACTGGTTAAACCAGAATTTCTCATTTGCAACACATTTTAACATTTTGATTTTGTTCTGAGTCAGATTAAAAAAAAACAAACAAACAACAAACAAAAAACCTCCTGAGAAACAAATTGATTTCATTTTAGAAACACAGGTGTGTTTCCAAACTGAAATGTGTCCTTTTCCTTCCCCTCCTTATCCCCAGAAGCTGCTGACAGAAAATGAGGTGTTCCTGTCCACTTCAGTTTGCTCTTTACTTGTGGTCAGCACTGAAATAGACAAGTTGCATCATTTTTCAGCCATCAGCTACCAAGCCTTCTGGAACATCCAAAAGCCTGCACAAGAACCTGGAGAGAACTGGGGAAGGCTGACTCAGGGCATTGTGCAAGAGGTGGGGCTTCACTGGGGTATTAGAAAGGTGGAGGAGGACTGGAAAGAAATAAAACCTAGAAGACCTATTTATGTAAACAGTGGGGATTGTTTTTTTTTGTGGGAAGGAAAAGGAAGGACAATTAAAATGGGCAGAAATACCCCTTTCCTACTGCCTTCTGCTTGTCCTTTGCCCAGACTAGCCAGAACCCTGCTCCAGAGTCAGGTCTGACATGGCTTTGAATGTGATCTGTAGATAGGGAGCTGCTGTGTGATAAGGCAGAACAACACTAAATGACTTCAGGAATTAATCATATTAAAAACTACTCCTCTGCACTTAAGCATGAGGACAGCAGAAAGCCCACAAAGTACACAAAGGCTGTGTCATGAAAAAAGGTAACGTGTAAAATAACCCCCTTTTGTCTTTGTTAAAAGTACATGAGCAATAATAGGGCTCAGCTGCTTCATGGGAACTGCTTAGGCCAAAATAACTTTATCATGAGCTTTTGCAACCTGCCAGAATATAAATGAGCCATAAAATGCTCATTTGTGCAAATGTTCAGGTCCCAGGTCTACCTTGCTTGGCTGAGGATAGCAGAAGAGCAGTGGAGGAGCTGCTGCTCCTCACTTTTAAAGGGCAATCCCAAATGTCTGGCAGGGCTTGAGGCACATACTACTCAAAAGTGTGCAGTGCAAGTTGGTTTTTATTATGCCTTTATTTCCTTCTGCCTGTTCAGTGCCAGCTATCACTGAACTGACAGTTCACTGTACTGTCAGTGGAGTAATGCTTTGAGTACCACCTCTGCTACCCCAGCACGCTTCAGAAGGACTCCTGAAGCCCTAATTTCTCTCATTCCTTCAAACCAGAGCTGAAGCAGGACTTTGCTCTAGTGGCACTCCTGTGTAAGCTGGGAAGGATGTGGTTTTACCTCTAATTTCAAGCAGGGCGGCCAAAATCTTTTCTGATGGGTGACAGGGAGTGTGTTTTGTCTGGAGTCACTGGGGCTGCAGACTGCAGTGTGCCATCATTCATGGCCACTCTGCAGAGGTACCACAAATTATAGGAACCAGGAATAAAACCAGAGTTTCATGGGCACCAGACTGGCATTCATAAAATAGGATCTCACCTCGTGTGTTAACAGGATTAATTGTGTACTATCTGTTTAAATAAAAATCCCAGGACTCGTTCTATTACCATGAAGTGTTTTCAGCAAGTCTATTTTTAAATACTTTAATGAATTTCTCCAGTTCAAAAAAAGAAAATAAACCAAAAATGTTGACTTATCCTTTCAGCCCTGATTCCAGTTTAAATTCTTAAACTTTCTTTTTCTTTTTTTATTATATTTTTCTAATAGAAAAGTAGCATAGACTTCCCTCTGAATTCTTCCCACATGTAGTTAGTTACTACTTAATGTGTTTTTTATTAATTTTTACTGTGTTAATCTACTCCAATTTGGTAATGCTTCAGGGCTGTTAACATATTTTTTACTATACATTAAGAAACAGAATTTCATAATTGTAATCATAATTCTGACAGCTACTTGGTACTGGTACTTGGCACTTCATTTCCCATAGCTGGTTGTTTTTTGTTTTGTTTGTTTGGTTTTTTTTGTTTGTTTTTTGTTTTGGTTTTTTTTACATTTGTTCCTTTAAGTTGTCATATCAGTTTAAGGTGTATGGCACATGGAGCTGACCACTAAGTATTAACATCAGAAAACTTGTGTGTGCATTCAAGGTGGAGAACAAGAAGGAGAAACTGCAATTATCTGGAAATGTGAATAGAAATGTAGGCAGCTTTCTTTGCAACAGGTCAACTGCAATTCTGTGAGATTCTATAAATTTCTATATTTCTAGTCTACAAATTCTGTAAATCGCACAGACTTGCTGCTGTGCTCCTTGCTGAAACACCCACTGGTTATTTTGGCTGTACATATTTTTGTGTCACTGCAACAAAAGGAGTGGTCAAACTGTTGCCTCAAATTCTTGTGAAGAAACAACATATAGTGATTCTTAATTTGAATTGGTAATTTTAAAGTCTATACAGAACACAATTTGGCATAGAAAATGAGCCACATCTCATGAAATGGCCACTATATTGTGTTTCAATGCTACGGCCATACTAAGATTTATGTATATTGTAAATTGCTGTTGCTTTATACTCATTAAAAGAATGAGGCCCATGATGGGTAAGTTAAGCTGGCAAGTGTGCAGAAAACAATGTCAGTGGATTTGGAAAAGGTCAGTATTTCTGGACTTCAAAGTGGGGGTTCAGCTGGGCCTGGCAAGTTTTGCCTCTGTTGTCCCTGGTCTTATATTGAATTACTGGGCTCTGCTGCAGACACAAATTGCAAACAGACTTTAATAAGTGGATGCATGGGAAAGCTAGCTTGACAATATCAGCTTGCTGATATTTGCCATTATTTTTAAGCTGGGAGAGTGGATGGAATCATTTTCAGGGTCTGATTCCATCAGTGCTACAACACACAAGGAAAGAAAAATGTCTACTTACCAGATTAATTTCTGATTAGCCATTCTGCCTTACAGGTTTAGCATCATTCCTATCTTAATACCTAGCAATTGTGTAGTCACCCAAATAAACCCAAGGCAATTAATGAATTTTAATGCCATAACCTCTCATACCACTGTGTGCAAATGAATGGAAACTTCCCCATGGATTACTGTATTTACTTTTGACTGTTTCAGGCAATATAAACTAACATTTCACACTATTCTGATCTTTTAGCCTTAAGATCTATACTTGAAATGTTTATTTCTGCCAAGAGGGCCTTAAAAGATCCATCCAAAGCAAAATATATTCTCTGCCTTACCACGCCACACTTCAGCGAAACACCCCTGACCAAGCTTCTGTTCCAGAAATAATGAATCACGTGCAACTTCCCATGCATCTTTAGCCAATCCAACAGTTTGTGGGGTATTATTCGTAGCAATCACAGTTAAGTTAAAACACAAACCATCAGCTTTCTCTATAGGAGAGGAAATTAATAAAAAAAACACACTTATAATCCAAAATTATGCATGCATTGAGAAAGATGGAAGGTGAGGGTCTCTCAGTGCTGCAATAAAGTCCATTTGCAAACACTGGTTTTTGGATGCTGAAGATAAGGACTTCTTTTGTTAGCCTGCAGAAAAAGGCTCCTTGGTATAGCTAAGAGATTACTATGCGAGCCTTGATTTATTATTAAGACAGTGGCAATTTGTCAAAATCAAGACCTTCCAAGGAAACATGGATTTTCAGTTTTCTTTTGCCATCAATTATACTGAAAGTTGAAGATTAAAGAATTTCAAAGTCAAAGACATGATTCCAAAGACATTTTTCCTAACAGTTTGAGCTTTACTAATTTTTTTTCTTGTGGGTCACAATGTCCTCCTACATTTTCACCTTCCATCTTGTAATCCCCACACAGCGAGCTATTTTAGAGTAATTATTTTGCTCCATACCCATCCATACTTCCCCAAACTGCCCATTTCCCAGTCTCTTGATCAACTGTAGGGATTCTCGTGGAATTTCCCAGACATCTTTGGTTTTGACAGACAGATCAGTAAGCCTTGGCATTCCTTTATGACAGGGGACTACTAAGCGGCAGCAAAGACCTGCAGCTCTCTCTGATGGAGCCAGAAGTGAAGCCAACAGCAAAGGAGAGGAAAGAAAAAAAAGTGTGACATGAAACAAATACAGTAAGCATAAAAACAATGCTACTCACAACAGCTGTTAGTTGCATACCACAAAGCATCCTGGAAGATTAGGAATTGGACATTGAAACATATTCATTTGAGACAGAACAGGAAATATTTTAGTCTCTGCATAGCCTGAAATGGAAGGTGACCGCCACTGGTTTCTCTTGTAGACTCAGGACTTCCCTCCTCCCACAATGCTGCATTAAGATAACCTCTTGAGTGACTGGTTTACTATGGTACAGTATAGCTTTTTAAAAACAATCTGTCAATTACAAGCTGAATTGTTTCTGAACTGAGTAAAAGAAACATGGAAAAAATTAATTACTTCTTTTTCTGAAAAATCGCAGCCATGAAAACTTGGTGGACTTTTTGTAGCCTGGGAAAAGATATTTTCCATATTTTGCTCTGTGAAAAGGTGTCTTTGTAGGTGCCATGCAGCTCTGACATTCTTTCTAGAGCAAACCTTCATTAGCATATGCAGCACCATGCCTCCGGAGCTACCCTGCATGGATCCTACTGATTATGCCTCCGTGTTGCACAGAAATGGCTGCTTCCAGATCTATTTGTTTCTGCATCTGTGCATGGAAAATATGCCACCCAAATAAGCTGACCACAGGAAACTAAAATTTGACATATACCAACCGGTACAGTGAGGTTGTAAATTATCTTCCTTATATGTGAGTTTTTAGACCTCATTTAGGTTGAAGCAGAGTCACCAGAAACAACTAGAAATTCTCCCTGGCAGCACACACCCATCAGGAATTGGGTGGAGAAGACAGCCAGATGTCTAGTATGAATAGCATAAGAATGCAGCAGAGAGAATACAAAGAATACAGAAAAAATGCCCCGCAGAGAAGCTGATTTCCCAAGTAAAAATTATGAAAAGTTTTTGAGCAGCAAGCATTTGGGATAATCTGTTAATAATATTATAAAAAGCTAAAGTAAAGGGAAAAACCCCAAAGAGGAAATAATTCAAAACACAAATTTCTGCTTAAAAACTGACCATGCTGAGAAGCATGGCGTTCTTCTGTGTAAGAACCAGTTGTCCTATGCAGAGGTTTTGGGGGGCTTTGAAGTTGCACTTGTTGTACACCAATTGCCAGTGACAACAGGGTGCACTTTTGGGTGGAACAGTGCCTGCCACACTTTATTCACAGGAATAATAAAAAAAATTTGGTGGGTGGACACAAATAGTGTGCATAAAGAAACATGCATATTGCCTTATTTATTTAACATAATCTAAATGTTAACACTTTGCACATAGAACAAAATTCCAGTGGGAAAATATATTTAATGTATCTAATACATGCAGACATTTTGGTAATTGTTTTAGGTGACTGAATTCCACAATGCAATTCCTACTTGCTTTATTAGCAATAGTGTGCTGCAAAATGGCACATCTTAGCACTCACTTATTCACAGGGAATTCATGCTTGGAGATGTGCAAGTCAAATTTGGTAATTCTGTTTGCTTAGAAAAGGGAGAGCTGACAAAACCTTTAGCACAGTAAAGTGTTAGGTTTTAAAAGCTCTGCTGCTGTATCCTGTGAACAGCACTCAAAGACATTTATAACTCTAATGGGAAAGGGATAACAGAAGATGCATTACAACAAGCTAGAGTCATAGATCAAATGACTCTTTAGGGCATCTTACACATACATCAGCTCAGCAGCAAACACTTTTGTTTTAAAATACTTCAGAGTGCCATGTATTATCTGAAAAATTACCTGAGTAATGCTGAACCAGCTGCTGAAGAGTTTCAAATTGTGCCCGAGTTGTGATATAATATCCACCGTTGTCAAGTTTACGAATCTTATAATGTTTGACATGATCTCCTTTCATATCATCCCAGTCTCGAATAGACAGGGAATAGGCACCTGTTCCAAGCAAAGAAGAAATAAAAAATTGTAATTAGCTTTTAGTCACAAAGATTTTGGTTTTCTGGTAAGTTGCTACAAAGTGAAAGAGAAATTGCTTCCAAAAAGTTCACTGTATCCTGAAAAAGAACAAATTAATCTAACACAATGAGGTAAGCATGAGAGAAATCCTGGGATGCTCACACCATGTCCCTTTTACAATGTTCTAGAAAGATACTGGGACTTCTGTGTAAATGAAAACTCACATTTTAACATTTACTGCTCCAGGATGTTAAATTGACTTTTCCTATTCTAAGTGTCAGGTTACATTGCAAATACTGTCCTTTATGTAAATGCCAGTGGGTGGTAAATATCAAGATTTTGAGGACAGGAAGCTCTGGAGATAATGACTTTATATGTGGGTAGTGTTGTTACCTGGATGGGTCCCAAACTTCTTTATAAAGAACCAGATAAGCATATTTTGTACACCATAATCTTTGGAAGGTAATACTACACCAAGACTGAGCACCAGTAGATCTGCAAGAACTTCCCATTTAACTTCCCAAATCCATGTGGGGCTCTAGAGCTTACTAGTGGGATTCAGATGCCCTAGCACAGGGATTAAGTGCCATGTGAGATGCCTCAGGACGCGCTGCTTGGCAGTTTTCCCACAGGCTGCCACATTTTTCCAGCCATGTGGATGCCCTGCAGGCAATTGAAATGGCTCTGGATGCTCAGGGCCATGCAAAGGAACCTCAGCTGATGGGCTGGATTTAGTTTCAGGTGCAGTGGTGGCAGTCTGCAGGTGGGCTGGGGGCTTGATTTCTATGCCCATGCATATGTCCCTGGTGCTATGAGGGTGGCTGAATGCCAGCCCAGTTTCCAAGAGTGTTAAAGCACTGTGGCATAATGCCAGTGTGGGCACTTGGTGTCTGCAGTCAGGGGCAGCTGAATAGAGCCTCAGCTTCCTGCTGACTGCAGAAACAGCTCAGCCACCTCTGTAGGGACCTGCACCTTCAGGTGTCTCACTCTGGAGGACAGTCCTGTTTTACAGCCAGTGACACACGTGTTGGTTGTAAAAAACCCACTTTTTACAGTGTAACGCAGCATCTGAACAAAAACATGGCCCTTTTCAAAGGCAGCAAAGAAAACAAGTTCTCTCTCATGGCTCAGACAAATACTGTGTTTACTCAAGGGAATTTAGGCATTAAAAGGAGAAGAGGAAACTGTCAGCTGCAGAGAGCTCAGGAAGGCTGCTTTCACTGGTAACCGTGTCAGCTAAGGGCAGAAAAGGAAAACCACCAGCAAACAGTTTTGTGTGACATGAAAGGTGGTCCCAGTGTTAGATGTCTTTCTTGGATGTATCCTCAGGAAGAAGCCTCCTTGACCACATTAACCAAGAACAGGTTACACTGGTGGGTGACTCATCCCTGAGGGAGATGCAGTGAGCAAAACCTCTCCACCCTGACTCCAAGGACTTCTCAAATTCCCTGTTGTTTGTCCCCTATATAGGAGGAAAAGAGGCAGCACTTAAAACAGACGATTCTGATTTATTTGAATGGGAGGCACCCTTAAAGGAGTGTCAGGGGGTGTTTTATGTCTTTTTTTTTATATTTTATTTTAGTTTCATGTATTTATTTTGGTGGGGTTGGAGCTAGATGATCTTAAATGTCCCTGCCAACTCCAGCCTTGCTGTGATTCTCTGATTTCTAAGTGTAGACAAATACTGTTTGTTTAGGACAGTTTTCTGAAGAGGCTCTCCCCGAGTCAGTACATTTGTCTCAACTAGGAGTTCAAAGCTTTTTGGTGATTTGCAAGCACATCTTGTGCATGCTTTGTACCACCACTCTGGGCTGTACATTGTCAGCCTCCTCAGAATTTTCCAGGCAGTCTTCTCCACCTCCGCATTTTTGAGTTTTGATCCGCTGGCAGCAGCTGTATTTTCTTTAGTCACGCTCCCTGCCTATCTGCTCACTATTTTAGATTCTTTAGGGAAATGTAAACAATCTGTGGTTCCAGGTCTGCAATCAGAGCTGTGTGGGTGGCCCTCAGTGGACCCCTGCTGACCTCAGATCAAATTGCAGGACTGGAGCTTTAGCTCAAACCTGGACATAAACAAGAACCAAGACGTATTTCATTATTCATTTATTTAGGCTGTTGGTTATCTATACTATTCATTATTCTCTGATGATAAATTTAAATACAAGAGATAGAAGTAATAAAAATTTGGGATAGAAATACAACATTACAATATATCATGCTAATGATTTTTTTAAAAAAGCCAAACAACTAAAACCAGTCTTGAAAGGTGGAGATTGAAACCAGGTGAAGGATTATACAGACAAGAGCTGATGAAGCACCTGGGTAGTCAGGCATTGAAAAAATGAAAAGCCAGCTCCATATGATTTATTTTGAAAGTAAGAAGAGAAGGCAACCATGATCAAGGGAAGTTAAATTCATGGTAAAATCACCCATGATGATACTTCTAACAGGATCCTGATTAATATTATTATTGTTATTATTTAAAGCAGAAGGGACAATTCTAGGTCATAAAACAATTCCTGCCTTAAGCCCACAATGGCTGGTTGGGATAGAGCATTTTGAGAAGACATGGCAGAACACACCACTTGAGCCCACCCAATTGATTTTTTTCTTTCTCTTAAACAACAAGGTCTCTGTTTACTTCTAACAACATACTTGAACATCCTAAGAATGAGAAGGGAAATAGGCATTTTTTACAATGAAACACACGTCTGGTTTTTTCCTATAGCTTTGATGCAAACTCTGCTTGAAGATGTAGAGAGCCTTAAGTTTGAATGCAGAAAAATTTAACTTGCTGCTGTAAGTCCATCCATGACAGATTTCTACATTTTCCCAATGCATTTGTGTCTCACAAGAAATTGGAAAAACTCCTGACTTAGCTAAGTAAGCAGCGCTGCAAAACATATCCCCTACCACTGTATAAAACCTGGGGAAGCCAGACTAAACTGATAATGTGGTTTAGAGAAACAGTGTTGTAGTTTTTTAGGATCCATGGCTGCATATATGAGTGAGTTTTTAAACTTGGCACAGAGTGGGATGAAGTCCTGCTCCTCATACACATCAGAGCAACTGCTGGTGAAAAAGAACAGGTGGCGGCTATTTGCAGAAAAAGAGCAAGTTTGAGCCTGTCTTGCTCCTGGTGAGAATGCCTCATGGGAAGCATGGTGAAGCTGTGGGGTGACAAGAAACTGTCTGCCTGGAACAACAGCAAGTCTGTTCAGATTTTGCATCAAAAACAGTTTTCAGAGTTATAGGCAGCAAAGGAAGAATCCAGTGACTTCAGGAGGCAATGATGCAAAGCATACCATTTTACATGATTGAATGCAGCATCTGAAGATAGGCCAGGGAAAAAGGAGTGCAAATACTGCTTCTCTTCTTTAAACTCCTTCACTAGCTGTGACATTTTGCATGCTAAGCCTAGCTGATAGTGTGCTCTGATCAAAGCACTGACAAGTCGGTGCTTTAATTACGTGAACCATCATTAGACTACAGAACTTGTATGGAATTAATTCTAGTGACTTATGCCTCCCACAGCTTTTGTTTTGGATTGTTGGTTAATTGAGAAATGGCCAGGTTTGTTTTTAGTTACTTGCAAGTTTTCTGCTCAATAGTTGTATGAATTAGAAAGATCTTTTCATACATGTGAAGCTTTTGAAGAAGATGTTGACAGGCCTTGTGAGCAAAACGTAAAAGCAAAAATAGCACCCGCCAAGAAAACTGGAACTCCTCCAATATTTTTAAAGGGAAGGAGGAAAATACACCCTTCCACTTGACTTCAGCAGAATGCATACAGTTGAATACTTTATGAATATATTAATTAGAAGCATATTCAAGTCTTTTCCCTGTTAATATGTGAGTTTAAAACTGCTGCATAATTTTTTTTCTTCTTTTTTTTTGTTCCCCCCAAGGCTCCAGCATTTCAAAGGATCACACCATGTGGCTTGCACTGCAGATACCATGGGTTGAATGTGAGTTGTACTTTGGTTGCTCTCTACTTTGAACACTCACCCTAAGACCTAGGATATCCAGACATCCAATTCCCTAACACAAATACATGCAAAAATGACAATCTCTGCCTTCATACCACTGAAAACAGAATTCAACACACTCAGCACAGTTTTTCCCATGTTATCTTCCCATTCACATGAATGCCCATCCTACCTTTGGTAGTTTCACTTTCCCGGATCAAGAAGGTACCTCTGGGGTTTCCAAATGACAGCAGCTGCCTCTCGGCATCCTTTCGGCCCAGCTTGCCAAAGTACCACCTTAGGGAAATACCAGAAATAGTAAGGCAAAATGTGATGTAGCAACACTAAATAGTGTCACAAAGCCCAGACACGGAGAGGATTTTGTGCGGAAACTGTGCTTACTCAGATACAGTTGACCATTCTTGTCACACTGTGTCTCTTTTATCATGCTAGAAAGCCAACGTGACAATCACCTAGTAGATGTTCCCTGTGCTGGGCAGCAGCTCTTTGCATTTAGCCTGTAATCAGCAGGTGCTGAGAATGTTTGATGTCCTCAAACCAAGGCCAGACTTGAACAAGGAGAGGCCAAGATGTGGTGGGTGGAGGGTATACACAGGAGAAGGGCAGAAAACTGTTGCTGCCAAAGAGCACTATTTGTACAGATGTTGCTATAAATATTTTACTTGTATAGTGATTTACTAGTACTCAATATTTCTGTTGCAGCACAGCTATAAAATCTCAGTAGAAGGATGAGATTCAACCTTGATGAGATTCTATATGAGGCCTTCAGAGGCTTTTAAAGCCTTTTATCCTTCCTGCAGCAACGTTTTTGTGTTGTTTCCCAATCAACCAAGGACAACCTGGAGTACAGACTCCAGTAGTACCTGCTCAGCTCTATAAGCTCCTCCACTGTATCTTTTATACTGGAAATAATGTGAATACACACATCACTCCTTTTCATTGCATAGATGGGTCCTCATTACAGCTTTGTGTATGCATTGTGGGCATCCTACCTATCCTAGCATTTGTATTTGTTGATACAATGTGTCCTCTTTAATGGACAGTTTGCACACTAATTGACTCAAAATATTTTTACAAGTTGGTTCAGGAAAAGCAAGGACACCTTTTGGTTAAAGCTTAAAATTAGCTGACAGTTGAAAAAAGGAAGCAGATCTGTGTTCCTTTAGGTTTTCTTCCTTTGTTTTGACATTGAAAAAGTGCTGAGCTTGTGCTTCTTTTGTTACTAATTACCTAATTATTTATCAGTGCAGTTAAGAACTGAAATAAATATAACGTAAGTCATTTGAAAAATCGCTGCAATCAATCAAAACCAACTCCTCACACCTCCTTCTAACACAGCACTAATGGGTCTTTAGAACAGAAAAAGAAAACATACTCCTCTGCTTGGATGGAATCGACTGGAGCCACATAATTACTGGGAATGTAACCAGTTTCTCCTGTTGTCAAGGAACGGGCCTCCCACCAGTCTCCTTCCCTGTGGAAACAGAGGTGAGGAGGAGAAGTGAGAGCAGGACACAGCTGTACAGACAATGATGTAACTTTGTCTTCAGTTCTCGGTCTCAAGGTTGTTTATTGTATCTTATCCATAAAATTCTTTCTCCTGCCCTGCTGAGGTCCATCCAGCAGGACAGTCCAGGCACTCTGCCTGCCCCCAGGGCAGTGTTATGTCTTTATACTAAAAATTACGTATACAATGTTTACAATTACTTTCCAATACCTATCACCTATGTTAGACAGTGAGCTTCTACTCTAAACCAATCTAAAAGCGCCAACATCACAGCAGAAGATGGAGGCCAAGAAGAAGAAGAAGAAAGGCTGGACACGCCCAGATCCCTCCATCTTGCCCCCTTGAATCCCCATTCTAAAAACCCCAAAATCTACTTTTCCACTCCGTGATAAATTCACTATCATTCTACTTAATTTGTTGTGGCCTGCAGGTCTTCATCCAAGGTTGGTAACTTGCTCCATGGGTCATAATCAAAACCACAGGCATTTTGGGCTCCGTGCCAGGGTCTCTGAGCCCCCTGGCAGGGGTCTTGGCTGCTCAGGACAGCCAGAGGGATGTCCTGGGTCCTGACAACTTTGCCAGCAGCACCCCGAACTGCATGGCCGTAAGAAGCCACAGCCACTCATGTCTTTATCACCGGCGTGCTTCCGAGAGAGCTGTTTGCATCTAAACCCAAATAATGTACATATTTCTTTACATCCAGAATTATTGCAGCAGTGATTAGTACTGCAGCCTTTCAGATGCAGCATAATGGCACGAAGAGGCAGAACAGCCCAGTGTAATCAGGTTTGGTGAGGGCTGAATTTGGACTAGAACATTGAAAACTGTATCCATAGCAATTATTCTAATACAGACACTTGAAAAAGCTTACAGGAAAATTGCCAGATTGAATGCTGTGTTCTGATTTTGGCTGGGAATGAGTTAATTTTCCTCAAAATAGCTGCTGTGGGACTGTGTTTTGGATTTGTGCTGGACACAGTGCTGCTAGCTGATAACACAGGGATGTTTTCATTACTGCTGAGCAGCATTCCCACAGTGTCAAGGCCCTTTGAGCCTCCCACCCGAGCAGAGAGAGGGTGGGGGTGTGCAGGGATCTGTGTGAGGGGACACAGCTGGGATAGCTGACTCCAGCTGACCACAGGGGTATTCCATAACATATGGCAGCATGCTCAGCATGTAAAGCTGGGCAAGAAAAAGGACAAGGGGGAATGTTTGGAGTGATGGCGTTTACCTTCCCAAGGCATGGTTAGGCACGATGGAAGCCTGCTTTCCTGGGGATGGCTGAACACCTGCCTGCCTATGGGAAGCCATGAATGAATTCCTTACTTTGCTTGGCTTCTGTGCATGACTCTTGCTTTACCTTTTAAACTGCCTTTATCTCAACCCATGAATTTTCTCGCTTTTCCCCTTCTGAATCTCTCCCTGATCCCACCACGGGAAAAGTGAGTGAGTGGCTGTGTGGGGCTGAGTTGTTCTCTGAGGTTAAACCACAACACAGTGTCACATTCACTGCTAATTTTAAACTTTTATGAGCACAATTAATCTGAAACCCAAAGATATCAAAAAGCCATCTATCAACATGGCATTTTAGATGGCCCTTAAGGATCACACTTCATTGTCTAGATTCCCTCTGCTGGCCACCTGGAGGAGGTAGCACAGGACTAGGCTGCATTTTCAAATACTTGCAAAAAGCTCTTCTTCTGCAACATTTAAATATGAAGAGGTTCATGCAGGACCATCTTAATGCAGCATTCTGTAGGCTTAGCATGAATTTTTGTCTTACACTGGTGCAGACAGTGGGACATGGTACTGCCTTTCAGAAAATGCACACTGCTCCAGTCTGTGCAGCTTTAAGAGAAGTTTATTTCTCAGCTTTTTGCAGGATGCAATGGTTTGGGATTTAGCAATTTCTGTTTCATTCTCAGCATCAGATTCACCAGTATTTAACTCCTACCACTACTAATAAGCATTCTCTTTTCTATTTCTGGACTGCTTAGAAATTCTTTCTCAGTTCCCCTCTCTGTAAACCAGAGACTTGTTCACTAAATAAAACATTATTATCAAATGTGACTGGAGAATTCAGCCTCTTCTGGAAGCAAACAATTACAGAAAGCACACTGTCTAAGTTATTACTGGAAGGAAAGGTTGTGTCAAGGTAAATTCTTTAAATTTTCAACTTCACTTTATTTAACAGTTTAAAGGAGCATGAACTCTATGGAAAACAACGAGAAAACAGCTGTGATTAGTCAAAAAGGAGATGCTTCCAATTTTACAGTTCAAGAAACATGAAGTGCAAATAGCTTTTGCTGAGGTTGACACTGTTTTAATACACCCTGTGTGCATTAGTATGTCAGGCAAATGGCCCTTTTTGTTTGTGTCTCTGGTACTGCCAGTGAAGTGCTAACCCTTCTCCCATATGCTGCTGTAGAGTATTTCTGAGGCATTATGCCACACTGAGCTTGATAAATTGTACCATTCCATCTCCTCCTTACTGTGCAGAGAGTCCACTAGATGGAGGTATTTTATCGTATCTAGGGAGGAAAAAAGCAGTCCTGTGGATGCTCCCAACGTCAGGAACAACCCCCTCTGCTTTGACAGAGAAGCTTAAATCTCTCAAAGCACTGCCAGAAAGGAGGAGGAATGCAGGCTTTTTTCACAGCTCTTAATTTCAGACCTGCAGCTGAGGTAGGAGGCAGCTAGTCAATGGGGCCAGACAGGGTGTGGTGGTGGGAATGCTGGGGATGGCCCAGTGTTTCAAAGCCTCAAATTCAGGCTCTGCTGTGAACCACTCTGCAGGTGCCTCTTTCACCCAGACTGCCCTTAATGAAATTTCTGGGTTCAAATCATGGGGATACCCCCTGTATGTCATTTCAGGTGTTGTGCTGAATGTTTACTCCAAAGCACAACTCAAATTTCGGTTGTTGAAAGCTAAAGCAAAATCCAAATACAAACCCCTCAAAAAATCCAGACAAACTACTTTTTTGCACATATTGGCAAGCAGCATTGGCAGGTGCTTAAAAATGAGCTTATTTCATATAATTCCTGATGTAAGTGAAGAGAGGAAGCATTCTTACAGAAAAGCAGCTTTCTGGAGATTCCCAGTCTGGCTGTCACTACTCATGGGGTGTGGTTAGGGCCATGTTTATAAGCAAATACTACAATGGGAACTGAGCTTCTATGATCCTACAGGAAAATAAATGAATGGCTGGTCTTTTCTCCTTGCTTAGAAACCCTTCTTCCAGGCAGTAATTACCTGCATCAAAATGCAGGTACTGCAGCCACTGACATGAAGGGGAATCTCTCTGTCTCACCAGCTCCAAGGATGACAGCTCTGTAAGTCCTGGTGAGCACCACCAGATTCCACCAACTGGCACGTACAAGGTATTTAAAATGTGTGGAACTTCTTGTTCCAGGTTATGGCATAGTTTGTGCAAGGTCAGGAAAGCACAAGGCAATGCAAACAAAAATGGATCATAGGTTTAAAAAGGGTTTGTTTCCAACCTCTAATTTAGAAGCAGAAAGGTTTTAAACTGCTGCTCCCTCTACAAATCGTAACTGAAGTTTCTGTGCTTTCATCTACATCAAAGCTCTTTGGCTTCATGAAATATTCCACAGAATTACCTGATTTTTAAGAACAGCTTCAGTGCACATTGAGCCAATTCCAACCTTGCAGTCGCTATATTAAAATTAACAGGAGCTGCACCAGGGGTGAATTCACCTCATTGTCACATATTACAAGAAAAAAAGAGAGGACCAATATCACAAAGCCTTTAGAAAGTGACATACTTGGTTGTTAAGCCATTTTTTCCTCTACATGATGGCAGTAGTGAACAGAACACAGAGCCTGCCACTTTATGCTCTTAGCCAAGGATTACAAGATATTCAGATATAGGTCAGTAGCACAGTGAGTTTTAGAAGTTATTTTTAAATCACTAAGGGGTTTTTTTCCTATGGGCAGTTGATAAAATTAATTTTAAGTTGATGATTTCCAGGATGGAAATGTGGTTTTCATGTCAGATGCAGCAGAACCTAGGAAGTTCTGACTCCATCACCTACCTTTAAAAGGACAAAAATGCTTTTAAACTTGGCACATACATATTTCGTGAATCAGCTTTTAGCTCATTTCTGTGTTGGGATACTTGCAGCAGATTGGAAAAAGTGTTAGTACATGCCTTGCAGAACCTCTGTAGCTACTGATAAAGTACAGAGCTGGTAGTCTCAGTTCTGAATGCGGGGTTACTGTAAAAGGTAAGCAGTAAATCACACAATCTAACACTTTTTTTTAAAGTAAAGCTGCATGTGGTTGAAGTGTTTTTTCCCCAACAACACAGCACTTTGCAAAAGTGCACTAAATGCAAGGATGACAAAATAAGCATAGAGTAAATCCCCTCCATACTTGAATATCCAACATCAGATTTTACTAATACCATAAGCAAATGTTATTGTAAACATTGTAAGTTTGAAACTGTTAAAAAGTAGATTCCCAAGCCTAAAACTTACGAGCTGTTAAGTATCTGGAATTTTTCTCCTTTATGAAAACTCAAGTCATCTTCTGTTCTTGCTTCATAGTCATAAAGCGCCACAAAAAGAGTTACACCTAAAGAAAAAGATAAGAGGGTTATACTCCATCACAAAAGACAGGAGGGAAAGGAACCTCAAGAGATGATGTGGATAAGCCACAGGTAAGCTGCTCCAGTTGCTGAGGAGCAAACCAAACTGAACTCTCCAACTTTCTGAATGACCCTCAATACTCTGGTCTTAGGCAGCCAGTGGGCACTCCACTTCCTTCACTCTGCACAGTCACAGGATCCCAAGCAGGCAAAGGAAGTTGAAGAGACAGTTTAGACATAGCCATGCCAAGTATTTAACTACTGGAGGTGTCTCAGCCCACACTTTACACTCCCTGGTAGAGAGATGAGGCAGTTAGCCAAATTTGGCATGTACACATAATTTCTCAGCCCCAAGTAAACCTGCAAATTAGCAAAGGACCTAGCTCCACCCTACTTCAATTCTTCACACTATTTCATGAAATAACTCTTCCTAAAAGCAACATGCTGAGAGATTCAGGCCTCTGCTGTAGACACATGACTGGCACTAGGAGCACTAAAATAAGATGTTCAAGCTCACCTGTTCCTCCTCTTGTACGCAGCGTTCCTGTATGAGAGGAGGAGTTGACTCCACCAAACACAGTCAGTCCTTGGCCTCCTGTGGCATGGAAGTTGTTGTAGTTTGGGATTGAAGTCACACCAAAGCTAGGATAGTGCTGAGGAGTAGGATCTGTCCCATAGCGGTAGCCTGAGCTTTGAGTTAAACTGCCATCCCTCTCGTCAGTCAGTTTTGTTGCTTCTTTATCCTTACATTGCACACAGCCCATTATCTAAAATCCTAGGAGAGGAAGGAAAGGATAGGTGCTCATATGTTGATGCTCACCAGATGTCCTCCAAACACACATATGATGAGGCTCAAATTAAGTTCACTGCTCAAAAGTTAAGTACTTTGGGAAAAAACCTGCAGTGGTTTGAATATAAACAGCAACATGTTGGAAAAAAGCTCACACAAAATCTTCCCCTCAGGAGTTTTCCATCGAGGCCTGGGGAAGGGGATCCTGCCTGCTCTTAGGGTAGTGGCAGATCTTTGTCCAGCCCTGACAGGCAACATTTTGCATGGAGGGACTAAGAGGATGAAGCCCATCTTGCTCACCCTTTGCCAGGAAATGCAACTGGAAGGAGAAGGACTCAGCCAAAAAAGTGCAGCTGGAGGGGTTCAAGACTGCCCTCAGAACACAGACTCAGGCACTCAGCTTGTGGTTCATATTTGACCTTGCCAACTACGCAGGAGTGGACTTCACCTAAAGACAAAACCCTTCTTCCATTGCTGGAGCTCTGCATGGCAGGCAGAAAAGCAGCCACAGTGAGCCAAGAATTATTACAGCAGGAAAGTGGGAGGGAGCTATCAGAGGGCACAGCTGACAAAAAAAAAAAAAAAAAAAAGGAAGTTCCTTTTCAAGCAGTACTAAATTGAAGGCTAAAACCACTGGTAACAGGAGGTGGGGCTGGCAAAGGCACATGTTAAGAAACTAGAGAAAGTCCCAGAAGAATTAACACGTCAAATGCAGAGCAACTCCAAGTACAGATTCTGCACAGGATGAGACTGAGAGGGTTTCAAAAATTACAGCTTCAAAAAGGTTGCCCCAAGTTTTTTTAATTCTTGTAATCTCTTGTTCAGCACCCTCATGGGGGCACTACCAGCCTGGATTAATCTCTCTTTATTTTAGAGAGTTTATTTTAGCCTCTCTCTGCATGGAGGGAGACAGAGGGTGATTCACCACAGCTCAGAAGCAGTCCTGCAAGGTTAGTCCTGTTACCTGGTGTTGCCTTTCATCTGTAGCTCTAACTTTCTCTAATCCATGTGGTGGTGTGACTGAACTCTTTCCTATTGCCCAAGCTGAACTTAGACACAAAACCTGAATTTCTGGAGTTGGGTGGTCCAGATACTTGTCTGGATGTCTCCTTGATCTGAACCAGTACAGTGACTCTTAGATGCAACCTGGCACACAAACAACATACTCTCAACAGTGGGGTTGGAAGAGAAGTGGCAGAAAAAACCCTAAAAAAATTGCTTAATAGACATACTTTTTCAGAATATATAAATAGAGAGGGAGAAAATGCAGAGAATGGAAAAAAAGTACTATTTTTTCCCCCCCCACATTTCTTTTCACATTTCAGACCAGTATCTGTCACTTTGGGTAAATGAAAAGTCTATGCTTTTTAAAATTTTGTAATTTTTCTGTAGCTGCCAGGCTGGCTATTTTCTATGCCTTACCCCAACATCAACACAGGAAATTGGTTTTGACAAACTCATGGTATTCAGAAAAATAATGTTTCACCAGTGCTAATGCTTGAAAAATTATGCAGCAGCTCCCTGTTTTTCTGTGACAGTGCACAGTCTGGATACCTGCTTCCCACATCTCACCTGCCTAATTAAAAAGAAAAACACTTCTGTTGAAGGGTATTTTCTACAGTTTGCAGATACTTCCAGTTATTCTACAAGTCAGTTCAGAAAACAAGCATCATTTTGTTTGCCCAGTGTGACACCCATCCACAAGAAGGACCAGAAGGAGGGTCTGGGAAAATACAGGCCTGTCAGTCTGCCCTTGGTGCCCAGGAAGGTTATGGAACAGCTCATAGTGAGTGCAATCACAAGGCACACACAGGATCAGACCCAGCCACATTGGGTCTAGGACTGGACACAGCCCTCAGTGCTGTGGCCTAGTTAACAAGGGGGTGATCAGTCAAAGGCTGGATGCTGTGATCTCAGAGGTCTTTTTCAACCTAAATGATTCTGTTATGCTGTAATTTTATCTTTATTTATTTCCTGCAGTTAGCATGGGTCTACCCTCTCTTGCTCTTAGCCTGATTTAAAACTGCCCTTTTTGCATTTCTTTATTTCCTTCAAGACACCACATCCACTCAGCAGGGCTCCCCCACCAAAATGTTTGTCTTTTTGGGGAGAACAGAAAAATGGACTCCTGACTCTTCACTTGCTGCGTGGGTGGCATGAGCTGGGATCCCTAAAGAGAATGAAGCAACAACTGGTTGAGGGAAAGGGGTTTGCAGCCTGGAGGCTGCAAAACACACTGCTGCAGTAGCCATGCTGACCTCCTGCCTCTGCTCACCCTGGAAGCTGGGCTGGAGCTGGAGGTGCAGAGTATTGTGCATCCCCAGGACCAGCAGTGACACCAGGTGAGCCACAGGGACCACGAGAGGTGCACAGGTGCCCTGGCCAGCTTCATATCAGCTGAGAAAAACTGCTTGTGGAACCATGAAAACTGCTTTTACCATTTCAACAACAGGATGGTCTGGCTCTGGAGAGCCTTTGTTTGGAGATGCCACTCAGAACTGAGGTTTTCCTGCTCCTCTCAGAGCCTCTGTGAGCACTGCCAGGGAGTGAAGCAGGACCACACAGAAGGCAAGAGCCCTGTGGGGGGATGGCTCATCTCCCTGCAGAGCGCACAAGGCTTTGGGCAGGAGGGATAATCTGGGATTCACCACTTGGACCCTGCTACACCTCTGTGAAAGCGTGGCTGTGATATGCAGAGAGCAAAACGCGGGCAGTGAGCAAACGCTGGGTGGGAGACACCCCCAGAGAAACCCCAGCTCAGCAGGAAGGGCGGAGAGGTGCTGACCACCTGAGCAGGGAAGGGTAAGCCATTAAATCAGCCTGCTTAAAAGCTGCCACATGGGCTTATTCACCTCAAAGCAACTAAGTGATATGCAGGGTTTGCTGTTTAAAGAAGAATTTCACAGCCTTTTTGTTGGCTTGCAGACTTACATCCCTGTGAAACTCTATCACCTCCTCCCTTTCCCCTCCCAGCTCTGTTTCTCCTCTTATTTTTCCCATGTGCTTTCATGAAGAAAGTAGAGAAAAAAATGAAAGAAAAAAAGAGATAGGAAACATGAAATCTGTGAGACCAGTAGGAGGGAAAGTGGTTTTCTTGTTGCTCATTCACAAACGTTCAGCTGAGCAGGGAAAAAAATCCCCACTGAAATCTGGGAATATTTCATGTATAAACTTACAACTGCTGACAAGACAACCCTACATATTTCATTTACACACTGATAAGGAAAAAGTTGAAATGATAAATCAACTGCAAAAAGAAAAATTGCTACAAGTATTTATCCTGGAAAAAGTGAATAAACAAGGGAATGGTATACATATGTACTGGTAGTTTAAAAAAATGGTTTGGGTTTGTACATATAACTAGGAGTTATATGTATAGAGAACCAGTGAATTATGAATGTCTTGGTTTTTGCTTGCTTTATCTTTTCACTGGCAATGGCAGCACACAGGAAAGGAGAATTTGATGCAAAATGAATGACTGACAAAATGCGCTTTTTCTTTCTCTTGTCCCCTCCCACTGTCACAGTGTCTAGACAATCCAAGTATAAAAACTGCTTGATTGCAGCCTCTTGTAAAATGTGACAGAGGGTGTTACATGCACACATCTTTTCAAGCCAAGTCCCTGAAAGTTGTCTGTTCTTGGCTCAAAGAAACAGCATCGTGGGGAGTTGGCTAAATGTGAGAGAATACATGTATGAGTGTACATGCCTAAAGTGATTTCAGCTTACTCAGGGGTTTCATAGACAATAAATATCACCTCCATTCAGCACTGGCCTTTGTGTCAATGAATGGAATCCAAAAACTAATCTCTTTCAGTATCACAGAGCAGGATTTTAATATCCAAAAGCTTCATCTCCCTGCATGTCAGCATTTGGAGCTGTGGAAGGCTGGAATTATTCAGGCAGCTCTGAGATCACCAAACAAAATCTGGAGCTGTTTTACACTAAACTCTCTAGAGATGAGCACACAATGTTGCTCATCCAACATGCTGTGCATCTTAGAGTAAGGGAACAACTTTTTAATCCATTTCCACTAAGAAAGGCAGCATTTCTCAGATGTGTGAGTGTTATGGGTTGCACAGCATTATCATAGCCTGACACTGGTCACGTTAAAAGGCATGTAACTGGGCTAATTAAAATGAACTTTTCGAATGCAAGTAATTGAATTTGGTTATCTTGAAGTTGTGTTTTTGTGGGCAACGTAAAACATGTTTTTTTGAAAACATAAACCCCTCTATTTTCATGGGTTTTGAGACTTCCTTAGAGACAAATGAAAATAAACATTATATTATTTGTCTCCTTTCTTGCCCTTACTACATTTCTTGGACTCCAGCATTAATGTTGCAAGCAATCCAACATGTGTCTAACCAGAAGAGTAGTTTCCACCCACATTGTGGAAACATTAATTGACAAGGATATAAAATTCATTATATCAGTATTAATCATTTATATAGTCAGAGCACCTTAATCACTTTTAGCTAGGATACAGATGAAGGCTAAGGAGATATATTAACATTATTATTATTACTGTAAATCATCCTCCTTTGGTTTTTCTCTTTGTTCTTGATACAAAATGGAACCCAAAACTGAAACACCCAACAAAGCCAGACATCCACACCATTAACAAAAACAAAAGCCATCCTCTGCTAGCTAATTGAAACCTAGGAAAAGTCTAAGAGTAGGAGGAAAATTCCTTTTTTTATACTTCTATTTTAAAAGTAAAAGCTCCAACATGTGATATCTGAAAAGCCAAAAGTACTGATTAACCTTTGCTTCTGCAGTAGTAAGCATATGGATGGGGGGAAGAGTGGGGTAAATTCACTCTTTCCGAGCATCAGAAGTTTTCTCGTAAGCTTTTGCAACTCACAGCTGAAAGTCTGAATTATGGTACATCTTCAGAACCTTCTTTTTTTAGAGTTGTAAGAGAAAATAGGTCCTAAGAGTGTTTGAGAGGTACAGAGAGATGCAGGGAAAAACCTGCCTACCCTGCACCCTTTGATCCATGCTGTGGCCTCTCTCCTCCGACCCCTTGCACACAAAAGGGAACTGGCACAGGAGAGGGCTCCAGCCTGCTGAAGAGATGGAGAGCAGGTTCAGACCCTGCAGGGTGCATTCTCTTTCCTCCTGGACTTCTCTGGAATGAAATCTGGTGGCATATTTTTAAGATAACTTCTCTCAGTAAAAAACATGAAAGGGATAGGCTGGATGACTGGTAACTGGCAACTACCTTTTTCTGACCAAGTCTTACAAATCTTGTCTGGAAAGCATCAGCAGGGAAGCTGAGTTAAGAAATTGTTATGTAAAAAGAAATTAGAAGCACAAAATCCTTGGCTTTTATACAGTCTCTGTGGTGAACAGGCATGAATCAAACTAAGGGTTGCATCCAGCATGGCTGTGAAAAATGAAATCTCTAAGGGCCATCTTCTTGGTGCTTTATGTTTTGCTGAAAGCACCACAGAACTATCAGTCTGTGACATCAAATAAACCAAATGTTATGAGCTACCGTAGGATTGAATATTCAAAATGCCATACTCTGAGTTACCATGAAGGTTCAAGGAGGACACAAAAGGCTTTCCAAGAATAAGAACTCCAAGAATTTTTAAAAGAGACTTTAAAAATGACTGTGGAATGCCTCCTGCAGGCTGTATATGGGAATAATCAACAAAGAAATTTACCCCCAAGTTGAAATGTCTTACTTTCTATGCCCAATTAGTAGCTCCTGGAGAGAAACTGATGCATTGGTTATTTTGAAACACAACTCTGAGACACATTAAACTCCCCAATTTTCAGAAAAGTGTCACTCACCCACTTTGACCATTACAAGTCACTAGGAAGGCATTCCAAGTTGGGCAACAAATAGGCACTTTAAACCAGTCTTATGTAGGTCAGTAATTCTCATGCTGTCTGCTTGCTGACCTCTCTTTGACTCATATCTATGCTGATGGGAGCATTTTGGATTTCCAGTATTAATACTGTGTCAGTTTCAAGCCAACTCAAATGAAACAGATGGAATAAAACAGCAGCACTTATTGCATTATTTTTTTGTTTTTGTCTATTAACTCTGGGACATTTTAAAGGACTGCCTACATTCCAGCTTTGCCAGGGATTCCCCAGTTTTAAGGTCAGAGAGATACAACAAATACTTTAAAATTAAAACTCCTGGGTGTCATTCATTATTCCCCAGGCTTGTGGGTTGCAGGTTACTATGTATACATATAATTTTTACACTAAGGTCCAATCCAGAAAGAATATAATTCTACTGCATTGTGATAGATTCAGTTCAGCTTTGAATAAAGCTGGAGATTTGTGTAGAATTCTTGCAAATCTACATGTGCACCACACTTGTCATGCATGAAAAAATGTAAATCAGAGAAGACACAGTACTACCACTGGATGTCCTCTGACTGTTAAAGATATGCAGAAAATCTCACATACACAAAGTCATGCTCCTGAACAAAAAGCCAGAAACACCAGGGCAAAACTTCAAGTACGTTTCAAAACAACACTCAAAAATTCCTGGGCTGCATAATTTGATTTTTAAGGGAGACCTTTAATGCTTCACTCCCAGATTCTGCTTTAGTGGGCTGAGCAGGAAAAAACTCAGCAGTTCAATTGTTTATCTGCAGCAGTCAAGAGTCAGGCTGCTGCCCAGTGTCCATGGCCATCCATGGCTGGAAGAGCAGGAAGGGCAGACTCAGCTGAGCTCCTGCTGCCATACTGCCCTGGTTCAAAGCAAATGCCTTTTACAGTGCTGGAGTGCTCTCACTATTGTTTCTTGTCAGCTTGCAGTTGCTTTGGAAGTCCTCTACAATGATGGCAGAAGGGGTTCAGGAAAGGGAGCAGCTCCAGCTGCTGTGAAAGAGCAGACCCTGGAAGGGGCTTTGAAGTGCCATATTCTGCCCTGCTGTTCCTCCCCATTACTGGGGAGTGACTGGGGACACAGCCCTGGAAACAACAGCTTCCTGACACCACAGACAAGGTTTAAGTTGTAACACATGCCTGCAAAGCCTGGCCCTGTGCTTGCCCTCCCTCTTTTCCCCTTTGGGACAGGAACTGAAATACTGTTATGAAAAATGAAGGTCTGGGCTTCACCTTGCCCATTTAATTTCATCCAGCTTGGGGGTCAGGACCAGGGAAGAGGAGGTGCACGTGGAAGGGCTTCACTGAGCTACAACTAGAGCCTTGGCTTCTGCCAGAGGCTGTGAGCACAGCTGTCCATGGGACAGGGCGAGTGGTTACCCAGGGCCAGGAAGGAAGAGTGATGAATGTCTTGGTCCCCCTCTGGCAAGAAGAGATTTACTACAACCCAGACAATCTGTTTATTATCCATCTAGCTATATGATCTATTTATTACAAGTCAGAGAGGAAAAAGGAAGTCAGTGTTCCAGCTGGGCAGGAGGAACAATAACCACGTCCATGTGTTCTTTGAGGGTCAGTAGTGGTGGTGGGGCTGGCTGGCAGCTGTCTGGTGGGGACGTCACCTGGCAGGGCCACAGGAAGCTGCATTACCACAGTGCTGTTTGAGCAGCCCTAATCAAAAGCTCCCCAGTGCAAGAAGAGAAGATAAACCCTCCAACCTGCCCACGAAAGGACACGTCTCCACCCTCTAGGTTTTGTGCAGCTTCTTTGCCAGCAAAGTCTGTAAATGTCAGGGCCTCATCTTTTTCAAAAACCAGTGAGTGAATTCTCTTCCACTCCTTGTGATACATCCCTTTCAGCAAAACCAAACCAGAACAAAACACAAGAAACAATTAAAGGCTCATACTGCAATCTCTTAAAGTTACAGTAACTGAGTTATGCCTTGTACTGTCTCAGGGCTTTTATAATTTTGAAAAAAAGATGCCCTAGAAAAATGCAGTAGCTCTGAGGAAGGGTTCTTCTGTGGTTTTTTTTTTCTTTTCCCACTAACCTCCAAATTTCACTTGTAATATGAAAGAAAAAGTCTTATGTGTAACTAACTTCAGAGGGAAGGCCTGCAGGTTTTACTCTCATGAACTGAACAGCAATTCAGACTCAAAACTGCACATAGGAATTTTTTATGCTTAAAATGTGTTAAAAGAATCTTTGAAATTAAGAACTAACGGCAGCAGCTACATACAGCAAACACACTGCTTACTTTAGAGTTAACCCCCACAAAGGACAGATCTATCCCTGGTTCTGAGAGAACACCATGTAAATTCAATGGTGTGATTTCCAGCTACATTCCTCCTTCATCAGGCTGCTTGTGGTAGCTCTATTCATGAGCAGAGAGAAGTGGGGGCTGGATGGTCTGCATAAGCATTTTGAGCTAATGCACCTAAATTTTGAAGTGCCTTTTAAGTGTGTAAATTAGAAAACCTATAGCAAGAGAACAACTGCTGCAAATGCCAGAATAATTTTGTCTTGGAAAGAGAAGAAGTAAAACAGTGTCTCCACTGATTTCCTCTTTCTTTTTTCCCATTAGGAGAACAGAAAGATGATTGCAGGTTGATTCACACTGTTCTGATTTTTTTCTCTCAATTCTTATTTTTAGATTCTACCCAGGATTAATGGGTGTTCATCTGACCCACAGTATGGGAGCAGTGCAGAGCAGAGTGCCAAGTGAATCAGGATGGGCAGGGAAGGAAGGGGAGAAAGGGGAAGGACGGAGTAAAGAAGTTCTGCCTGTTTGCCACTGTGCACTATGAAAGAGGCATAGAAAAAGATTTTTCTCTCAAAAAAACCCCTCACTGCTCCTCCCCATCCCCCTTCACTCCTGCAGGAATGAAATGAACCCATTCTCTGCCTTGTCTGACTTCTGTGTTGTGATCAGAGAACTTGGAGGATGTGACAGCAAGAAAAAGGGAGCAAACTGAATCTCAAATCAGGACACTTATTTTGAAACCCTTGCAGACACCATTCCCTTCTCTTATTTCTTCTAGGTTGCCACTGCTAACATTTTAATAGATTTATTTAAATCCCTTATTTGTCCAGTTACACTGGGGGGAAAATACTCTTCTTCCTAAACATGAGCAAACATTTGCCAGCAAACATTGGCCAGCCCACAAGAAGCCCCCAGCTTTCTCACCATCACTGTAGCTGCTTCATCTACAACAGCAAAGATGCTGACAGGCGGGGTCCCCAAACTGGGTGGCCACCACACTGTGATAAAGGCAGTGAGTGCTGAAAGTACTGAGTAATGGGGACACACAGAAACCCTGCCTGTGCTCACATCCCACAGAAAAGTTCTCCAGTGAGACCTGTTCTCTCAAACCCAGCTGTTGCCACTGTGGTTTCAGTGTATGACAGCAGCTGACTGCTAGATGACATCTTAGGTAAGTTCACAGTGTCTGGACAGGGTTCAGTTTCTCCACAGCATCTCAAACCTTGCTGTGTGTGCTTCAGCTTTGGGAGCAGAACAATGTTGATAACTCAGCCATGTCTGAGTTATTGCTGAGCAGTGCTCACAAAGCATCAAGACCTTCTTTGTTTCTCACTCTGCCGCTGCAGCAACTAGGCAGGGGAAGGTTTGGGAAGGGACAGAGCTAGGAAAGCTGAACCCAACTGACCAAAGGTGTATTCTACACCCTCAGTGTGTGAGGAAGAGTCCACAGAGGTTTCTCCATTTCTGTGTATTTGAAACAAAAAGACAAAACTGGGTGGTAATCTGGAGCAGACAGGGAGAGTTTCACTGAAAATGACTGCTCTGTGATACACCTTGTGAAATACACAACTCCTGACAATTCAGGAGATCTGGAGATCTTGTCTGGAGTTCCTCCCTGTTTCTTAGCACAAAGAGACAAAAAGCTGAAGGCCACCGAAATTAACAACTGTGCTGTCCCCACAGCATAGGGGACACATGTCAGGTTTGTGGATTGTGTTGTAAAGGGAAAAGGACCTCTTGATAGGGAACAAATTGACACTCTAAGCCAGGCTGGCTGGGAGGGTCAGGTCAAATAAGTAATCACAAGCACATTTAGTACAAACCGGATATCGAGGAGAACATCAACCAGAGCAAAGGCTGTGAGAAGATGACCCTTTCCAGTTGCTTATATGCTAATTACAGGATTCTGAAAAAAATGGATAGAGCCTCTGCCTATAAAGTAGCAATGCAAAATAGTACTCTTGAAAAATAATTGCTATACTTAGACTATTATATTATTAACAGAAACAGCTGTAGCCAATTTAAAAATTCCAAACGGAAGAGGGTGGTGCCAGGCCATATGTGTCACAAATGACATCTGAGTGACTGACAACTAGAAAATAAATAATCTTGGAGAGTTACAGGGTTGATGAGCTTCTTCAACACTTATGTACAGGAAGTACAAAATCCCTTCTTGAGTTGCTTTGGAGACCTTATGTCACTAGCACTAACACAGGCCTGTCCTTTCCAAAGGGCTACAAATGACAAGTTACTAACCCCTAAATTCAAAGAAAGATTTGCCTTCCTAACCTTGTGAAATTAAGCTCTTGCCAATGAGTCATCTACAGCATCGGCCTCCCAGCACCAAAGGGGACAGGAGCAGCTCACAGCACAATCACCACAAGGTGAAGAGCTGAGCTCCACCACACATGAGCTAAACCCCACAGTGGTCACACCTGAACTGCCTGTGAGTCATACATGGGGTAGCATGGGAGCCAGAGCATCCCTGCTCGAGACTTTGTCAGTAGAGAGGAAATAGCCACAAACCAGAAGTTACTGGTTGTTTAGGCTGAAAAGGACCAACACTTCCTGTGCAAATAGTTAACATTGTCTGCAATCAAATCCAGACCAGAATTTTATGCAATATGTGAGCGTACGCTCTTTATAGATACATAAATTAAAATCCTAGTGGCATGCTTTCTGAGAAGCAATTTCACAAAACTAGAGTGAATGGGAGTCAAATCAGGCTGAAGGCAGAACATACAGAAAGTTGCTGACATCTGCAAGCAGTTTAAGGCATTTCCTAAATGCCTACAGTATTACAACCATGGAAATGGGCTAGATAAAAATAACACACAACGAAAAAACCCAACAGCTGGGTTTATCAGGGAAGTGAAAAAACATATAAAATGTTATATAGAAAACTGGTACGTGAAAGGGGAAAGAGGAAGAGATAATAGTAGCAAAAAAAACCCCTAAAATAAAGATGATATACAGGAATCAAGAAGATACTAGAAAAAAAATGTCGGCACATAAAAACAGAAATACATCTTAATTTTTTTAAAGCAGATTATGAAAGATGAATCCCGAACAATAAAAATTGTAGAAACGTTCATTACAATACGACAGCAGCAGAAGTTATTCAGTAAATGTTTCCAATTAGCACACAGGTAAAAGGATGGATGATCTGTTTATGATGATGATAATGAAATAGTTTCCCACCACAGCAGCCCCTGGAGAGGAGATGTTAAGCAGCAGATAAATGATTCTGGGTGATTCAGATTAGTTGCTAGAAATAAACTTGTCTCAGAAGGTTTACAGAGGTAGCCTTGGAGCTGCTACTGCATCTAAAGCACTTCTTGGCCTTTGGGGAAGGACCAGGGACAGGAAGAAGGTTCATACTGGGCTACTATTTGAGAAGGGTAGAAAGTAATTACAGGCCCATTGGATGAGTCTCCAGTATTTTGCAGAGCATAGAACAACCAGCACTGGCCTCAATTAATAACTTTTTTCAAAGCTCTGTAATTAAAGTCAATTAACTTGGCTTTAAGGAAAATAGATCCTGTCAAACTAATTTGACATAATTTCTTGTAAAAATTACAAGTACACTTGAAGAAGGCAGCATCGTTAACAGTATTACAAACCTAAGTCATTTGACTGGGTCTGTAGAATATCTTTATGAATGCTTTGAAGTCTACATGGGATGTCTCCATCTGTATAGGGAGAGCAGGACTCCATTGGTGGAGAGCACCATATAAGATCAGGCTAAAACCTTGAACCTATTTTATACTGAAGTCACTTTTGAGTCCACAGTCATATTAGAAGTATTAAAAAGCTGCTAAATTAAGGAAAGCAAAGTGTAACTGTAAATTGGAAACTATTTATTAGCAAACAAATGGGTTCCTGTTGGATTCCACAGGCATTGGTGATGATCCCTTTACTATTTAATAGTCTTACCAGTGACCTGGATTAAAGTTAAGTCATTGTGGTTAGACATGAGACTAGGAATGGCAGAAAACAAACCACAAAATAACAAGCCTGACACAGAGCAACTGGGGTCTGTAGAAAAATGGGAGAAACCAGTTTAGGTGTTAATATGGCCAAGTACAAAATGCCCTTATGAGAATGAAGAATCCAGGCCATACTTACAGGATGAGAGGGAGAGAGAGGACTCTATCCTCCGAAGCAGAGACTGAATGTGAGACCCAGGGTCCTGGGAAGCAATCAGCTCAACATGAATTCCCCACGCAAGGCTGTGGCCAAAAGGGCTAATGCGAGCCTCAGCTGTACAAACAAATGAAAATCAAAAGATGAGTAGGTAGGTTATGGTGACGCTGTGTTTGGTTCTTGTTCCTCTGCTCTGTGAAACACGTATCAGGTTCTGCTGCTCCATTTTACAAAAAAACTGTTGGAAAAACCAGCAGAGTGTTCAGGGAAGAGAAATTAAATAACTGGATCACTGGGCTACAGGAGGCTTCGTTATAAACAAAAATCTTAGAGAGAATTTTATTATTTTGTTCATGGTATAGCAGTATTTTTACATTGAATAAATTTGATAACAGCAGACTTTGATCTAGCAAAGGTAGAAATTGCACCGAGACTGAAAATTATTCCAATCCAGGCTGTGAACAGGCAAGTTTGTTCTGCTTGTTCAGCAATGATGTGTTATAGCAAATTAACCAGTAATTAACCCTTTGCACCACAGTTCATGAGGTACTGCCCATCTCTGCAAAGTTGAGAAAGTAACCACGCTTGATTCAAAAAGGATGCGTGCCCACGCACCTTGGGTAAATTGCTACAAAGCAGGAGCTCCTGCTGGTGAGCTGAGTGGTCACTGCACCACACTGTGCTCTATGTTGCCACCAAGAAACTCTCCTTCTCCTTGGAGGGTATTAATCCTGGCAGCCTTCCTGCTCACATCTTACAAAACATCTCCAGGGAAACCCCAGGTTTTTGGGGATGAGGTGCCATTTTAGTACAGATGACACCCAACTGTCCATCTTCTGCAGGATCTGCAGGCAGGCTCAATTCCCAGAACCTGGCTGCACACAAAACCTCACTGTACAAAGCTCCTCACACTGAGATCCCAAGGAAACCACTTTTAGGAAACTGATGGGTGTTGTTACAACTCCGCTACTGGTGACTCCTTGTTTCAGCAATTCACTTCATCTGCCGCGTGCCACTGGGACCTTGTCCCGGGGATCTGGCTGGGATCTCATCCAGCCACAGAAGGTGACCTCAGAGAATTAAGTTGTGGAAGAGTCCTCCATACCTCACTGGTATTTCCTCTCCCAAATTCACCCTTTTAGGATGAACCAGTGGACTAGCTATCTTCTTCATGGAAATCCTTTATGCAGATTGAATGGATATGAGCACTACTCCTGCAGGATCCTCCCAGGTCACTCAGGGCATCTACCTGTCTCCTCCTTGCCTTTCTGCATGCTTAGGGAGCTGGGCGCTGCCAAGAAAGCTTTTGGTTATCTGTCCCAAGGCTGGGGTTGGGCATTTGGGTTCCTGAGGACCATGTGTTCAGCTGTGGGGCCCTGGTGACTGAATTTGCTTCATCTCACAGGCTGCCAATATTTAAATCTGGTGTTTTTTTAAGGAGGCAGCACAAGCTTTTGTCCGTGCTGTCTGTCTTAACCTGGGCCTTTGGCCAGGAAGTATTAATCCTATCAATGTGCAGGAGTGGGAAGGCTGGAAGTGTTTGATTTGTGCCAGTTGCTGGCATCATCTCATTTTAAGCTTCTGGAATGAACCCATTTATGACTGAATGCTGCAGTGTAAATTCTGCACACAGAACAGATAAAATAATCTCAATTACTTTAACTCAGGACTAGTTCACATATGCCACTCCAGAGATTAAGAAGGCGTTATTTCATACAAACATCTAATTAAATTTAATTATGGTTCTACAGTTATTTTTATGTTAAACAGGTGGAAAAAATGTGTTTTTCAAACTTTTGGTTATGCGCAGTAAGTGACGCCTGCTAAAACACAGCATAGTAAAATCTTGGTCATATGTCACAAACATAAAAGAGAGATCCTGTCTTCAGTAAACATGTAGTACAAAGCTTCTGCAGAGTGAATCACAGCAAGAAAGATTGTAAAAATTTTAGGGAGGAAAAAGGCTTGTCCAAGTGTGGTGTGTATGTACGTGTATGTGTACATGCATTCACACACACCCCACTGCTTCAGCTCTGCTATATCCAGCATTCCTACCAACAATTCCTGTCAACAGTCAGCTCAAAACTCTGATTGGCAACTCCTTAGTCACTAACAGAGCAGAAGTTTAGGGAAAGCTGATTGAGGACAAGGTTTCAGAGCTACTAATAAAAGATGAATCAGAGCGTGTAAAAGTACAGTTTGAAGTGTGCATTTTTGCATCTTTATACTTTCTGTCCTCCTGGATACATTTTTCTCCCTCTCCCTCTGGCACAACCCCAGCTACATCCTACAGCATGAGGATGTCCTGTTAAGCACACATGCAACTGTGTTTTTAAACCTTGTAAAGGCTTCCGTCAAAAGACGTACCAAGGATCACATAAGCCAGACTCCAGAAACAGAATTTTACAGATGAAGTAACTGTGATAATCTTCCTAACTATAAGCATTAAAAACTACATAGAAGTAAAAAGCTTTAATACATGGATTTAAAAAAAAAATCGTTTTTTGAAATATTGCAAAATAAATCAGATGCAAGGCTTTTCCTTTTATTCTAGACACACAGAATTAAATAGGAAAATGTGAAACTAACCATCCCATCTGCCTTTGTAATTCACCCAGACTAGACACAGAAATGCTATGGAATTTAATGCAATGAACCCCAGAAGTGTCACTTTCACAAATCTCAAGAGGCATCATTGACCCGAGGCTGGCTGCAGTTTCTGCCCCAATTCCAGTTTAATGTATTCCAGTCTGACCCTCAAGCGACAGTGCTGCTGGAGAACACGCTAAGGAACAAATGCAGGCAATTGCTTTGACATAATTCTTTTGGACGCAGGCAGATCGAATGTGCTGATGTCAACAGAGACCAGAAAAGAGTTTTATCCAATCTCCTTTCCTCGCTGAAGAAAACAATGAGAGGAAACAAAGCACAACCCACACCCCAGCCAAACAACATGCCCACCTCCCAGCAGCAATACTGATACATGCTAAGAAAGGGAGAACCAAGGAAAACGTTCCTAAAGTAGCATTTGGAGGTATACACAGCATTTCATCCATAGCTTAAATTTACACAACTTGTGTATATCATTGGCTCTCTGCACATAACATGCATGAAACATCTGTCCTATAGGAAGTATTAATTTAAAACCCCAGGAACAGCTTAATGGCTGTTCAAACAGTCCTTTATGACCACAGTACATTCAAAAGAGTTCCTAACACAGCTCCCTCTACTTAATGTAAAGCACTCTTCTTCCCTTTCTCACATGCTTCTAAAGTTTAGGGGGCTGCATGGACCTGCTCTCAATATAATTGTCAGGACTATTCCTTCCTGCCCTGACACTCACTTAAATATCCAAGCTCTAGCGTGCTCTGGGGCTGCACAGTTTGAAGTCAGAGAACATTGAGACAACACTGACTTTTTTCTGCACAGGGACAGCAAGAAGAGAAGCTGGGAATATTTTTTCCATAAGAAAGATTAATTATGGTAGGAAACCAGATCAAGGATTCTACAATAGCTATCCTGAGAATAAAAGACTGAGCTAAAGATTTTCTTCTCCACCTAGTGATGCTGCTCCTGAAATGACTTCTGTAAAAAGAGGAAGACCCACACATCAATGATACAGTTTTTCAGAACTCACCAGGGAAAATACCAGGGTTGAACGTGGCTGGTCCTTCAACTTTATACAATAAACAACAAACAAAAAAGCAGATCTCAAGCTCATTTCCTCCTCTCCCTTTTACTGCCTCTCCTAAGAATGGCTTCCAGCTCTGGCATTTGCAGTTTTTCTTTTCTCCCAGTCCTCCAGCTCCTTCCCCATCAGTCCATACAGAAAGATTGTCTGCAATGGTTTAACACAAAAAACAGATGAGATACTTAAGGCTTCCCCTTTCTGTGTGCCTGGAGTGTTTCCAGGAAGAGAAATTCTGGTGAGGATTCTCACTTTGCTCTTCGGCAGCTACTTGTGTGGGTCACTCTGCCACAATAAAAGCCTGCATCTGTTACCTGACCATGACTGAGAGACAGACAAAGATTACCATTTTTAATGGTAACTTTTCATAGGAAATGTGGTCTGAGAGAAGAGTGGTCATGTGCGAGAGCCACTGAAGCTCCTTGATGTGGAACATTAAACCACCCCTACAAGCAGTAGAAGCAGACTTTTGTCCTTTGTCTACTGCCCTTTATGTGACCTGCCCCCAGAATGTGGCCACAAGTTGTGGTCCACAGCTTGGCTGAGCATCAGAAGCCGCAGAATCTTTTACTTTGTGCTGAGACCTGCATAAGCATCACAAGGCTCAGGCAATAAGGATTTTAAGCCCACCAATCATCAGGAATTATATACAATTTAGTCATAAAATCAGGAGTGGTTTGGGTTGGAAGGCGCCTTAAAGACCATCTTGTTCCAACCTTTTGCCATGGGCAGGGACACCTTTCACGAGACCATATTACTCAAAACCCCACCCATCCTTGCCTT
Organism: Geospiza fortis; assembly: GCF_000277835.1. NCBI lineage: Eukaryota > Metazoa > Chordata > Aves > Passeriformes > Thraupidae > Geospiza > Geospiza fortis. The sequence continues at coordinate 4,440,008 of NW_005054306.1, forward strand.
GAACACTTCCAGGGATGGGGCATCCACAGCTTCTCTGGGCAACCTGTTCCAATGCCTCACCACCCTCACAGAGAAGAATTTCTTCCTCATATCTCATCTAAGCCTACCTTGATAAAGATCTTTATTAATGGCATAGGCATTGAGATTGAGCGCACCCTCAGCAAGCTTGGGGATGACACTGAGCTGAGTGGTGCCATTGACACGCTGGAGGGAAGGGATGTCATCCAGAGGCACCTTGACAGGTTTGACAGGTGGCACTGTGCAAACCTTGTGAAATTCAGCTAGGCCAAGTGCAAGGTCCTGCACCTAGGTCAGGGCAACCACCAGCATCTGTACAGACTGGGGGACGAAGGAACTGAAAGAAGCCCTGTGGAGAAGTACTTGGGGGTACAGGTGGATGAAAAATTGGTATGAGCTGGCAACATGGGACTCCAGCCCAGAAAACCAGCTAGATCCTGGGCTGCATCAAAAGCAGTGTGGCCAGCAAGTCAAGGGAGGTGATTCTGTCCTTTTACTCTGTTTTTGTAAGATCCCACCAGGAGTTCTGCACCCAGCTCTGGGATCCCCAGCACCAGATCTTGGACTTGCTGGAACAGGTCCAAAGGATGGCCATGAAGATGATTAGAGGGATGGAACACCTCTGCTATGTAGATAGGCTGAGAGACTTGGGGTTGTTCAGCATGGAGGAGAGTCCAGGAAGACCTTAGAACAGTCTTAAAGGAAGCTTACAAGAACCACGAAGAGAAACTGTTTACCAGGACCTGTAGTGACTTTTTAAAAAAATCCAGTTTTCAACTAAAAAAGGGTAGATTTAAACTGGAAATGGGAAGAAATGTCTTACAATGAAGATGGTGAGACACTGGAACAGACTGCCTAGAGAGGTTGCAGGTGTCCTGTTGCTGTTGCTGGAAGTGTTTGATGTCAGGTTGGATGGGGCTTTGAGTAACATGGTCTAGTGGCAGATATCCCTGTCCAGGGCAAGAGTGTTGGAGTAGATGAACTTTAAAAGTTCGAAGAACTGTTTTCTGTGATTGGTGATTCTGTTACTGAACTGGATTCTCATCTCTGTGATTCCTATCACAAAACACAGCTGGTGCAGCTCATGCAAACTGGGACTTAATGGCGCTGTGAGAGAACGTGTGGAATATGGGTACAAACCCACACCACTGTAGATAAAGAAAGCACGTACTCTCCAGGATAAAGGCACACGAAGAAGAAGGGATTAAGATACTCACGTGGTTTTGTCTAAATGCACATATGATACAAAACAAAAAGCAAGAACCAAATGCACTCACACCTTTACACCGTCATTTGTGTGAAGAGTCTGTCTATTATTTCTTCCATACTGTAGAGCCGTGCTTGTTAGGACAACCACAGCAGTGGTTATGTAGTTCACACTCACTATCTTTTCAGAGCATGAGAGATCCAATCATCTGCAGTCTTCCAATACTTCCCTCTAAACCTGCTCCTCTGACTCCAGTTTTCAGGGACAGCAGATTACTTGTTGTTTGTCTACTGCAGGCTGTTACAATATTTTTACAACAGGAAATGTGTGTTCCATACGTAAGAAAACTACACTTACAAGAAATAATGCAGGAAAGTGATCCAATTTCTCTTCTGCTTCCTTCCTTCTGCAGTGTGCTGCATTGAGATGTTTGTTCCAATACACAGATACCAGTTCAAGGCCAAGATTTTATTTACCCTGATGGTACAAAACAAGCCAGCACTTAAACTGCAACTCAAACACCTCGAGCTGTTGTGCTCCATTCATGTTCATCTAAGTGATTTAGGTAAGTGGTCTAAAATTTCTCTTTTCAAGGTTATTGAGCCTGTCTTATCCACGGCCCGATATTTTTATGGCAGTGCTATAGATTTAAAACTCCTGTGAATAAAGAACACTTTCCAAAGATGCAAACAGCAGAAAGAACAGGAAGCGTCAATTTGAAGTGAACCTCAGTACTGCAGACTGTAAGAAAATGTCCATTGTGCTGCATTTAGGGAAAATAACCCAACATCTTCACTAAGCACTGCACCTACCCATGGATGTTACTCAGCTACCACTGCTGAACAAAGACATCTGAGTAAGTGCTACACTTCACTTCTCTGCTTTTGGAAAACCAGTTTTTAATTTAGGAAGTCTGAGGTAGCCTTTTAAGAGAAAACTTTAACGCATTCTCCTATTTATTACTGGGACTGACAATACATGTATATAAAAAATTATAAATTATGTATATAATAAATTATAAATTGCCACATGCTATGCCTCCAGTCTGCAAGCTAAAAGCTGGCAAGAGACTCTATACTGCCACACGGCCAAATCTGCATCAGGCAAGTTGTTGAATTTGGTAAGTTATGAACACCAGCAAATTCGCAAGCTGACCAGTCAGTGCTGACTGCTCAATGCCAAAGTTCTTGGAAAGGGATAAAGAGATGGGTCAGGAAAGGACAGAACTCTGAATAGCTGTAAAAATAACATCTGAGTTCATTTGTTCTCTATCTCTCATGCTGAAAACCATCAGACTATTAAAACTCCCCACTGTATCCTGCATTTTTTTGTGAGCTAAGAGAACAAACTCTTTCATATTTAAATGTTAGACAGGTATTTAAAACACAAATGAAATCAAGGGATACTTCCAAAAGTTATGTTTATTTTGTATATGATGTCAGTAGTGTATTCTCCTGGCAAGGCAATTCTTTTTCTGAAATG
>NW_005054306.1:4442763-4486936 GCF_000277835.1 Geospiza fortis
CACTTAAACACGTTCCTTGAAGATGAAGCATGAAAAATGAGGCTCCATGTTTCCTTCTGTATATATATATTTTTCAGATGCCAGGAGCATAAATAAAAGCAAAAGAAAAGGGTCCCCAACCTTGTCAGCTTCCCAGAACTATATTTTGTATGCTGGTGCTTTTGTTTTCTTGCAAGTTCAGCACTGCTGTGATGGCAGCACCCTGGATTCCCCCTGCCCCCAACGAGTGATACATATTAGTACATCTGTTTTCTCTGTAAAGTCTTTCTGCATTCTTTGCAGGGCACAGGAAGGATGTGGGCTCCTTTTCACATTCAAATGAGGCAAATTAGCCTTTGCCTGGTTCCTTCAGTATAATGCTTATTTTACATTTAAGCGTGAGAAAAAGGGAGGAAATAAACCCCAATACATTAGGTGGGTTGCATGTTCCATTTTGGTGCAAGCCTCACTGAGCCTTGTTTTGTGAACTGCTTTCCACAGGACATGATTTCAGGATGATACTTTAATTAGTTCAACAGTGTAATTATGTAAAACGACCAAATAGTCTGCCCAAAGAAATAGCTGCCACAGACACATTAAACATGAGAAAAAGCTGAAGATGCCGACCTGGATCAGCAGGGTTCAGGCAATCCAGGGCTGACCAGCCTGAAAGCAGCACTGCAGGAGAAAATCTGAGTGTTCCAGAGGAAACTAAGCTGAACACAATCCAACAATGCTCCCTTATGGCATGGCAAAGGTGGCCATCAGCTTCCTGGCTTGCAGTAGAAAAAGCACTGCCAGCAGATTGAGAAATATGATCCTTCCCCTGTATCCAGCACTGGTAAGACATGACTGGAGTGCTGGATTCAATTCAGGGATCCCTGAAAATTTGGGGTTCCCTTGTACAGAAGAGATATGAACTTAATTGAGCAGATCCAGTAAAAGGGAAACAAAGATGGTTAAGATTTTAGATCATTCATCCTATAAGGAAAGGCTGGGAGAGCTGGGACTCTTCAGCCTGGAGAAGAGGAGGCTCTTTTAATGTGTATAAATACCTCATGGAAGGCAGTAAATGAGACAAGGCAAGACCTTGCAGTGTCTTCCAGTAACTGGTGATGGAGACAAGTTAAAGTACAGGAAATGCTGTTTAAACATGAAAAAACCCCTCTTGTACTGTGAGGGTGCTGAACACTGGCACAGGTGGGCCCAGAGAGGCTGTGGAGTCTCCATTGCTGGAGATATCCAAACCCCACTGGGATATGACTCTGTGAGACCAACTTTAATTTCACCCTGGTTTGAGCAGAGGGTTGGAGTAGATGATTTCCAGACACCCTTTCTAACTGCAGCAGTTTGGGATTCTGCCAGGTCATGTGAAGACCTGCTGTGCTTACAAAAATCCTCCTCTCACTCCTTGTACAAGACAGAGACAAATGCAACAATTCAGTAAGGTAACAAAAGCATAGTACACACTTTACAGGGAAAAGCTGTGGTTCAGAGTCCCTCTTTTTTATGTTCTGTGCTCCAATCCAAGTGGTAAAGCTAAGAGATGGGATGCAAGGAAAAACCAAACTGCTTAGTAAACTGTGCTTTACCCCAGACAGTTAGCTCTAGGGGGAAGTTCAGTGCATGCTCTTTGCACTACAGCAACTTCTTGCACAGACAATGCATCCTATGCACACCCTACATCCAGAGAACAGAGAATGAAGTAGTCAGGTGCTGTAAAGTTACACTCAGATTTCTGATGGAAATCTCCTCAGGCAAGAAGCCCTTAGCTCTGCGACAGTTGTGTGCCAGGTCTGACAGGTTTTACTGAGAGACCTGAAGAAGCTTTGACACACCTGCTAACACATGAAGCGCTTTATCCATCTCAGCTGCCATCCTCACCCACAGGTCTGGGATGCAGCAATCTCACAGCAAGCAATGGGCTGTGTCCTTGGTCCAGAGGCTTGCAAGAGCCATGTCCCAAGTCCCTGCTCTGCTCACAGACTACCCCTTGAAATAACTTACTTGCTGTTGCTCTTGGTTTTCCCCCTGTTCTGACCTGAGTCACGTACAATGCACTTTCCCCTCAGCCTGTGTGAGCAGAGCCCTGCCATGGTCTTCACCCTCTCTGTGAGAGCCCTGAAGCCTCCTCTGACACAGAGCAGCAAGAGTTCCTACACTCTCAGAGCTGACACTGGTTTTTCAGACACCTGGCTGCACGAAGAACACAACCAGCTGCTGTTCTCACACACCTCTCTCTGCTCCAAAGCCAAAGCCATCCAAACTGATCAGTCTTGCAGCACCACTGTGTGTGTCAGCCTGAACTCCCCTTCACCTTCCGCCTCCCTGCTTAAAACAGTAGCACAAAGTTCCAACTCAGATACCTAGAGTAAAAGATAATCCAACCTAGATTTAGATCCAGACTTCCCCCAAAGCCTGAGCAGCCTCAGGCTCTAGCTACCCTCAAGCAGTAGGAGCAAAAGAGCTGCTCAATTGGACACTGATGCCTTTAACACTGGTTTACTTTAAAGTGTTGTGCCAAAGAGGTAAGTGGAGAGCCCTGAATAATTCAGAAAGATCTCAAAAACAGTGCAAATGAAAATATACTTTAGGCATCCTAGGAACAGTCAGTTTCTCTCTACTGAGGCATCCATTGCACTTTTAATCCATAATTTCCATTTTAGCCTGTTAAAATAATGAGATTTATTATTCCTGTCACATGTCCTTTCTGAAGACGCTGGGAGGGTGTGGGAGAGGTAAGAGAGAAAATTAGTTATCAGTCACCACTTGCCAAGAGTAGATTAAGCACTCCAAAGTTATACATTCATGTATAAATTACTCAAGGGAGTTTCATTTATTCCTTTCCTCCTAGCTTATATTTTTTTCTTCCTGTCCTGCAGCCCTTGTTCCCACTGCTCTCAGTAACCACTTGCCTGCAGAGGACAAGTTGGACAGTAGCAAACAGTTCTGGATTTTCCCCCCTTTCATCATGAGAATACATTTGGACTCTCTTTCCCAGACCTCAGAGCATGCCTGATTCCTGGGAGCAGAACAGTGAACAAGAATAGAGTTAATCTTTAGCAACATGATAAAAATCACTCTCTCACACAGACATCTGGAGAGGGATTTCAACAGAACTGTTGTGCCAAGCACCTGATAGCAAAACCTGAAACTGCTGCCAACCCACATCTTCCTGCTCACAGACACAGCCCGCTCAGTCTCTCCCCAGCACTCCCACTTCTCTACTAAAATCTAAGTCACCACTGAGCAAAGCCTCTCACCAAAATGAGAGGCCACTCTTTCTGTAACAATGACACAAGTGTGGCTGCATTACAGGTGGGGTCAACTCATCTCTCTTTCTATTTTTTTTCATAATTGAAAAGTAGTTGTGAAAAGCACATTAAGCAACCAGTTTGGAGAGACGGCATGGGAGGACAGGACACAGGGGCATTTCATGGCTTTGGTGCAATCTAAGAAGCCACCAACGAGCAGGCAGGTGAGCTGAGCAGCTGGGAAGGGAGGGGAGGGGGGCAGCAGGAGATGGGGAAAGGGCTACCAGCAGTTTGCTCTCCCAAAGCCAGAGTGCCAGCTGGCAGCTACGTGTTGCTGGTTGCGTGTGGGCTGTGAGTATAACAGAGGAGATGAGCCTTTAGGGGAGGAGCTGTCTGATAAATCATTAATGAATGAAAATATGAAGTAATCAGTCTGCCTGGGAAGCAGAATCATCTAATGATGAGGATGATGGCCTAGGAAGCAGGAGATGAGGTTCCTATCTCACCCACAAGACTGCTGGCACATGAGCTCCTTTTGCTGTAAGAAGATACGGCCACTTCCTTACACTGAAGGGCTTCTCTCAAAATCTACACAGAAACCCCACGATCTAGGTGACAATAAAATTTACTGCATCCTTTGTGGAAACTGCACCCCCAGCTTCTTTTTTGTTGCAGGCAGTGCACAAAGAACCAATATTCCTTCTCAGAGATGTCTTCATCAAACCAGATTTTTTTCCAAGCAATACCAAAACCTAGCACGACCTTTCAGCAGCACCAGTGGCATTTAATTTTAAATCGATTAACTACACACACAGTACTAATTACCCATGGGTGAGGTTTTTTTCTTTTTAGCAATCAGACTACTGGCTGGAAATGTAATGGTATGTCTCTGTGTGAACAGGGACACTCTGCTTTCTCTGTGCTCTCTGAAACGAAGGGGAAAATGCTTGAGAAATGATGTTTAAAGGGGCATTTGTGTTTATGGGGATAGCTGCAGGGGCACCAGACACATGCAGTCAGAAAGTGATGAGGTTGGTAGGGGAAGGGGCAGGAGGTTAGCACAGTTTCTTTTGCACAAAGACCTAGTAGAACATGTCATGCTGCACAAAATCAATACAGCCCTTGCGTGAAAAAGAAATTGTCAGGTTTGTGCAGTTCTCAGGCTTATGTGGAAAGATGCTCACAAAGGTGAGTCTTGATTTTCATGAAATCTTTAACTGCTCTCTTTCCTCTGTCTTAAGATCCCTGAACATTCAAGGGTATTGTTTTAAAACAGTGTTATTCTAAAACAAACCCAAAAGACGCACATGGCACAAATTGAAACCATCTGATGTTGGCACATTTGAGGGATAAGAGGTGCAAGGGCTTTATCTTCCAATGTACTTAAAACATGATTTTCCAGAGTGAATGATGCATAGACTGCAGCAAAAACCATAAATAGAAGGCACATATGGCCATGACAGAGACTATGTTTACAGAAACTCAAACGAGCACCTAAGGAGATCTGTGGTTTTTAACTACATATCTATTTGTGGCACTGAAGTCCAGTTTAATTGTTCTGCCAAACATTGCTGAGCCACAACAAGTTTATTACAGTTTATGGAAGAACCTGCTCAGGCAATTTTACAAGGAAATTGCCTGTGCCTAATCTAATTGCTAAGAAGTAGCTAAAATTACATTAGTCCTGGAAAAAATAAGAAAGAAACAGGAAGCTCCAAAAGGTTCAAGAAGCATCACAAGGCTGTTCCTGTAAATCACAGCATTGCAGATTTGAGGATGAGATCCCTGGAGAGGCTCCCAGTCACAGTCAGACACTGTTTTTCACCCAGAACAAACATAACACAGGTGAGATGACTTACAGCACATAAAAGTATGATTTCTCACATTCTTAATACTTCTTCTGGTTACTGAATACATTTACATAGTAAGTGGGGTTTGGAAATTACCCACTGATGAGATAATACAGATTTAAATGATCTGCAGTGCCACTTTCTTCTACTTGCAAGCTTTAGTAGTCCTTGCAAAAGATTTAACTGGGCTCCATTGAAGAATCCTATTTCTCAAGATTTTGTTTAATCATAAGATAAGCGACACCTATAAAATGTAACAAATGGATTAGGATGGCTTAGATGTTTCTAGAGTCTTGCAGAGTACTAGCATGCAATATCAGAAAGAATTATTTTTGTAAATCAAAGTTTAATTGGAGGTTGTGGGACATGTCAAGCAAGCTACAGTCAAGCTTGTTAACACAGTAAATGTGTCATTACCTGCCACATAATCACAGAAGTACCTCTGGAGAGTCACTTACTAGTTCATACCTTGCCAAACTAACCAAGAACAGATTTCTGACAGCACCAACAGCTACTTTGACACTTTGCATCAGCCACCATGATTTCAACTGGCATACAGCCTGTTGTTTTGCTCATGTGTTCTGGGTTAAAAATGAAAGAAAAAAAAGAAAAGAAAAATCTATTTAAAAACCAGTTCCCTTCACACTCCCCCACTCCACTGACACACAGGAGCCTAGAGCAGACAACCTTGACTCAAACTGGTTAAATACAAGAAAGGGCAAGTTGTGAGCAGACAAAGCAAGCTCCAAGGGCATTTCTCTCAGACTTTCACAGTTTTCTGGTACTTCAACCATCCCTGACTTGCAGAGCATATTAAATTTGCTGCTCTCACTGTCCACTATCATTAGAGAGCTGTCCATCAAAAACCAGATTTCTATGAGAGCTGGTTAAAAACCTGAAGAAAATATACAACTAATTGCAAGCTGTGCCTGGGGTGTCTTCTTCCTCCACCCTGGAACAGGAAAATGGTTTTATATTTTTTATTGTGCTTTTACCTTTTTTATTATTGTTATTTTGTTTGTTTTGTTTTTCTTTTTATTTTCTTGTGTTAAATAGTTAAGGAGAGTTCTTGTCTGGGTGACAAGTAAAAGCATCTCCAACCCAGTGGAGCCTAAAGCCACACCATGAAGCTCCTGGAATTCATCCCAGACATAAGAGATTCAAAAGAGCATAGCAAGCCATTGACTACACTCATGAGTAGCTTCAAAAAGAGGAGAAATATTCTGGGCAAAAAAAATACCCTGAGAATTGCTGGTTACAGTGGAAGCAGAACAATGTTGGTAACTTGACACAAAAATTCTCCACCCAGCAGCACTCTTACAGCTCCTTCTGAAGCAGAATGGTGGCCTGGAATGGGACTAGACTCTCATAGTATTGAGCAAGAGTTTTCTTAGAGAAGAAGAGGTGGTTAAAAGTGACAGCTTAGGATTTTTTTATTTCTTTAATCAGAAGCACAACCAGGGAAATATTTAATACAGTAATAGAAACTATTGATGCTAACAGAAATACTTCATACAGCAATTACAAGCATACAAATGACCTTCAGTGCTGTCTCAAACACATGCCTCAAAACAAACCCCATCATTTTCTTTTGATTTCTGCAAACTTAGAAGCGCTGTAAAAGGGGTCTTGCAACACCAGAGTAACAGGTCTGCTTCCCACAAAATTTAAAATTCAGGTCTCACATGCATTCACCCAAATCACACATGCAGAAAAGTATGGATAAAAGCAGTTGCGAGTCAGGGGACCTAAACTGGATGGTAAAGCAAACTCACAAAACCGATATGAACGTGAGCTCTTCCCAAAGACCACTGGCTGTGCACAGCAAGCAGCTCCAGTGCTTCCTCTCTCTGCCTGGAAACAGAGCTCCTTCTTCAGAGCTCTTCCCAACATCCATCCACCTTCTGAAGTGTTTTCAAGCTGGGCTGCTTTTTGCCCGCTATGTAATACATAGTGCCTTTGCACATTGCTGCAAGAGGTGTTAGATGTCTGGATAACAGCCCACCACATGTACAGGGACGCACACACATGGAAAGCACATGCTGCACTAACACAGAAACGGTGAGTATGTTAGTACCAACACGTGAGAATTCTGTTTTACACTAGACATGCAGCTTGTGTCTTCAGCATGCTCTTATTTCCTTGGGGTGAGCAAAAGGCTGTTGCAAACTGCCTTGTAGCTCAACACAGGCTTTCCTTCTGCTTTGTCAGCTTTGATTAGTGCTCTCTCTCTGTCATCTGAAACACTTGGCTTATAAACAGTCTAACCTAAAAAAGAAAATGAAGACATATACTGTAGTTCACAACTGTGCCTGATAATCCCCCAACACTATCTAATGACATATGGGAAAGCCAGTGGTTAAACCCAAACTAAGCCTCCCTGTGTAATTACAGAGGGCAAAACTTAAGAGAAAAAAACATTTAAAAAAGCAAATGGAATGATCTTGGGCTTCTACAAAGGCATTTAGCAGATACCAAAATGGTCATAATGGGTATCTTCAAAATAGGACAGTGGAGACTGCATTGTCTTCCCTGCCAAAAAAGATGCCCCTTCACTTGTATACAAATTTGTTTCCCTGTGTTTTGACACATTTGGCATAATGACCATGGTAGAAAACAATGAGAAGTCTACAGCATCTATCAGCTGTCAGTCTCTGCTTTCTATATGTCTAAGCCTGTATTTCTGCTCTATAGATAGAGCAGAATTTCCTGTAGCAGATCTTTCATCAGCCTCTGTCTGACAAGAATAAAGACATGTAGTGGCCTAAATATTTCTCATCAAAAGATGTAAATGGAATGAAATAGGGGAAAAGGGGATTATGTTTGATAGTAAATGGCATGCAGAGAGACACTAATTCCCTAATATTGAGGAATTAGAAGGGGAGGAAAAAATGGACAAAAACTCTTAAGTGTCATGCACAAGCAACAAATATAATGGAAAATGAGGACTTCCCCAGACTGATGATTCTGTCTATCAGCTAACCAGACTCAGCACCCCTCAGTAACAGATGCCGGTGACTGGTGAAATCACTAACTGCACTTCAATTTGGTGAAGGTTTCCACTGAAGAAAAAGACAAACTTTTAACTTTTGATAAACAGCAAAACAGGACAGGAGAAGACCCAAAATCCTGTTTCCATAGTGTACAATTGAAGTTTTGTAGAGTCTTCTTTCTATGTAGCATCTTAACTGCATGAATGGGAATGTCTGTTAACCAGGGATCAAAACAGTTAACATTTCAGATCCTATTTAACATCTATGCCTATTTTTAACTAATAATTTCACAAAGAATCTAAAAAGTCTTGTACTATTTTTATTCTTCTGCCTGTAAAGTCACTACCTTTAGTTATCATGATTTTGCATAAAATTAAATATAAGGTAAGAAATGCAGTTCAATTAAGTAACAGCACAAAACTTATGTCAGTAAATCAATGCTATCTGAAATCACAGAATCACACTGCATCAGTTAGGTCAGAAAAGACCTCTGAGATTGTTGAGTCCAACCTATGACCAAGCACCACATTGTCAACTAGACCATGGCACTAAGTGCCACATCCAGTCTTTCCTTAACACCAGAGATTGTGACTCCAGCCCATTCCAATGTTCAATCACTCTTTCTGTGAAGAAATTCGTCCTAATGTCCAACCTAAAGCTCTCTTGGTGCAGCTTAAGGCTGTGTCCTTTCATCCTATGGCTTGTTGCCTGGAAGAAGAGGCTGGCCCCCACCTGGCTACAGCCTCCTTTCAGGTGGTTTCAGAGAGTGATACGGTCCCCTCCGAGCCTCCTGCTCTCAAGGCTGAACAACCCCAGCTCCTTCAGCTGCCCCACAGGTGTTCCACACCTTACTGTCACTATCCTCAGCTCTACACAGTCTGAAAGCTCCCTAATTCACAAAGCCTCCTCTCCTTTCCTGTCCCTTCTGAAGAGCTTGTAGCCATCCATTGCAGCACTACAGTCACACAAGCCATCCCACACGTTCCCATCATGGCAGCTATGTCACAGCATTCCTGGAAGGTTGTTACAGGATTCAACACCCCCTTGTAGGATTAGGAAGACTAGTACTCAGCACAGCATTCACAACCCTAGCAGAATGAGACTGTAGATTTGTATTTTTCACTACTACTGTTGCATGACATGATCAAGGATGCACACAATATTCAAGGCTTTTCAAGCTTTTACCAGAGGGAAAATCTCAAAGCAGACTTCTCTCTGTCTTGTAATACTAAACAGGCTGGGCAGGAATGACATTTACACAGTTGAATGTTTTATTATTTTTTCTTCTTAAAAACAATAGCAGCAATATGACTTTCTATATTAGGTACACTCCTATAGGTGGGTGCTGAACAGGTATAAAGGTCACCAGGACAAAATGCTATTTATGAGAAGGTTGTGTAAACCTCTGAGGTTTTCAGAGCTAACACGAACACAAACTTGTCATGAATTTAAGCTCACTGGATATTTTCTAAAAATCACCACCGGTGAGTTGCCTGATAATATGTCTTGGGAAGAGCTGACTATTCCAGACCAGTGGAGGCTGCAGAGGACCCCTTGGAGCACAGGAATGTTGTTGCCCACTGCTGGCAGGGCAGGATGATGTGGCGCGCTCCCTAACAGAGCTTTCCACCTCAGCTAATGGAGTGTGACACCTCAAGCAGTAATCTCCCCCATCACTGAGCACTGGCCTTCAGGATCCACCCATCTTAATTTTTATTTTGGCATGGGTATTGTGATACAGCACTGCAGGCATTCTCAAGACATGCATTAATGCATCATCTTTACACTAGTTTCTGTTCTTGATTTTTCTGGATTGCATCCAAGGCTTTCTTTTATCTTTGAGCTTAGCAGAATGATAATATAAATAACTCAATGTCCAAAAATATTCAGCTTTGGTAATCTGCAATGAGATCTCTCCTCCTCTTCATGATCCTTTATATGCAGTTTCATTACATTTGTGTCAGATGAGCATTTAAATGAGAGGCAGATGTAATGAGAGATGAAGAACTAGAGCAGTGTGCTTATGCTATGAGGCGGAAACAGACAGACTTGTACCTGGAGATCCATGCCAAACTCTTATTGAAGAGATCACTTCCCTATACGCAATATATTTAGTGCCTAACATAAAGCTGCACAAGTAGCACAGAGAAATCTCCTAAGCAAATCCCATAATAATTAAATCCTGGTACTACAGCATCCTGTATCACACATACATGCATTCTGTCTTCCACTTAGTTTCAGCAACCTCCGCTGAACCTGGCTGATAAAATAGTCTCCCAAAGGACTGTAACTCTAAAATCTATTAAATCCATGAAGTATTGATGAGGCAGAATTAATGTTGAGAAAATTACTTTAACCATCTCCCTCCTCATGTATTTCATAAAAGAAATATAGAAGAAAAGCAGTGCTGTGGCTGGGACTGCAAAATACAGCACACTGAGGTCAGGAAAATCTACATCTGCCCACATGCCTTATACTCTACCTATAGATCTATTTGTCATTACAACATGTACTCCTTTAGTAAGAGTAATACCCACAGAAATGGCCTTATCTGATGCCCATGTTCTCCTTTCTTTTTATTCCCAGATATGATCTGTGTCTTGCACACAGCATTATGCAGGCTCTCTCTACAGTGTTCCTCACTCCCCACACTGCAGGGCTCATTAGCTGTGGGTTGAGAGCATTACCTACTAAGACCCTGTTGCTGCCTGATTATAAACTTGGCACAAACAGACCCAAGTTTGGCAATATTTTCCATGCTGGGTGTCTGCTGGGAGGCTTTTTTTCCCCTTGCTTTGTTGCTGTTTTGGATTTTTGGCATGACGTCAGCCAAAATTTTTCAAGCTGATTCTGAAGCAAGGCATGGGAAACTGGAGTGATTTATTCATGTGAAAAGCTTCTGGTCTCTCCTAGAACAGCTCAAGAGGTTTTGTGATTTGGACCATAAACTTGCAAAGTGTCAAGGCAAAATCTTTGTGTTTTGATCTCTACAGAAAACTCCCAAACATGACTAAATTACTAACCTCTGAAAAAAATAAACCTTAATTTGCATGAGCTCACTAAGGAGGGGATGCTTCCTAGCAACTAAATTCCCCGGAGATCCCACCTACAATGCTCCAGGATCCCACAACCAGTTGGGTGGCACCTGCCTGCTTGAAGCTGCAGTTATGCTGTGAGTGATCAGAGCTGGCCATGAGACAGAGCTGCAAGGCTGCTCCATAGCTAATTCTGAGCTCCTGAAGGGTGGCATGGCCCTCCATCAGGTAGGTGTTTGCATCCAGTTCTCTGCACGGGAGGAAGGGGAACATAAGGTGTGAAACATGCCCGAGTGATGGAACAAGAGCTTTTGTATCAACTGCACCAAGGCACATACAGAAAAGAGCAACATTGATGTAACACCCCCTAATGCAACATCTGAATTTTCAAAATGTTACGTTTTTCTTTTAACAGAGCAACTGGAAGGCTTATTATCTAGATTAAAACAAAAAAAACCAACACAACCAATTTAGCATTTGCTAAACCCTATCATGGATACTCAAGCTGCTGTAACATCGTGATCCACTGCAAACATTTTTGCCATTGAGCCAGCCAAGAGAGCTGGGAAATACAGCTGTGTGAAGTGCTCTGTTCCATCTGCTGTTTTACCTGTCCTTCCCTATTTCTTCTCCACTGGCAACAGCAGGACAGACATCCACATAGATGGCCCACAGATCAACTCTCTTTTGCTGAGTAATTCCAACAATTGGATCACCTCAAACTTTGTGGGGGGGTGGGGGGGAAGATGGGACAAAAAGCTATATTAAATGAATTACCAGTGAAATGTAGGAAAATGACAGAGCCTGAGACACAAACATCTCTTCTGCAGGAGACTGGAACGTACCCTCACTGTGTAGGGTTATCTGATTTAATAAAGTGAACACAAGTATAACAATGCTTCACAGAGAGCAGAATAAATCCAATCTGGTTGGGACTGGACACATGCAGTTCTGGGCAGGGGGCAAACCACACTCCTCAGAAATCTTATGGACCAGATTTAACACTTACTACACCCAGCAGCATCAACATTCTCATCTCTTGAACGGATTAGACTGGAAGAAGAGAAACATACTAAAATGGAAGGAATTACAAGCATAGCATAGCAAATCTTGGTAAGTCCCAAATATATCAAAATGTTCAAGCGTTTCCCACACTTTCCCTCTTAAGGAGAAAGATAATCTTCAGCCCATAGGAAGGGATAAAGAAGATAAGCAACAGAAGAACATTACTGAGGCACATCAGTGCCCAAATGAATGACTTCAGAAAACTAAAAGCTGCTAGAAATAGGACCAAAATGCACCAGGTCAGCCCTAATTACAGAGAACAGCTAATGACTTGAGTAAATCCTCTTGTGGGTATGGTAGAATACAGGTAATAAAGCCCCAGCAGCTTATTTTGGTAGTGAGAGCACAGATAATACATAGTTGCTCTATAACACTTTCTGTCAGAAACCTGACAGGTGTGAAGAATTACCAAGAGAAGTTCAATAGCATTTTTGATAGACATCAGGGATATAAATAATTGTACCATACAAATTGGACACCCAGGAATGCACAGGGCATCACAGTCTTTCTAAAGGCAAAAAAATTTACTATGTATAAAGATGCTGGTTTCATATAATTTCTTAAAATCAAAGCAGCCATTACATGCTATTTTTTTTAATAAAGAGAGAAGAAAAACCTGACTCTTCTAATAGGGGGGAAGAAAACCCAAAATAGCAGATGAATGTATTAGCAGAAATCCAAATTTTCCTTGATATATCTGAGCTACTCATATAAAAACTGAATCCATTGTTTAAGATGTGCAGTTGCTTCTAGTCTACGGAGAAGTGTGCAAATAGAAGCAAAGCTTCTCAGATTTCAGCTGAAACATCAAAAAGCCCTCAACCTGGGAAGGTATCCCTGTCTAAATTCAGAGGGAAAAGAGCCATGGACTCCCAGGCCCTGAGATACACATTCAAAATCAAAGCCTGTGTTTGAAGCATTCACAGCTTTTCTGGGAAGAGGAAATCTGTAGGAAATGGATGAATGCTCACTTGCACACCTGGTGCAGAAAGATGCAGGTCAGGTTTAAGGTACAGCAGTCGCTCAATTCACTTCACAGCTTTATCCTCCCCTGATTGTGATGGCTGTAACCAGGGACAGGCACAGAGTCCCAAACTCTACAGTGTAAGTCATGCCTGGAAATACAAAAAATGTTATGAAAGGCAAGAGTTTCAAGGGTAGTGTGGACTGGCAAAGAGCAGTGTGACTGTGGGAAAAAATACAACAGAGATCACCCCAAGGTTTTCTGTCCTACATCAGTCAGGCTTCTTGTGACTCCTTGTGATGTGGAAGGGTGGCCGTTCCGTGACATGCCATGGTCAACCTACAGTGCCACACGAATATCTGCTCTGGCATCCACGAGGCTGCTTCACAGAAATCCCATCAAATGAAGGGCCTTCTCACATTGTCATCAGCTTAGCTGAGGGAGTTTTAAATTCAGCCAAGATTCCCCTCCCAGCATTCAAGTATACGTCTCTAATCAGCTCTTAAATCCATTATGAGTTTTTGATCTAGAGGCTGCATGACCTTTTCTAGGACTTTGATACAAGATGAACAAATAACTGCTGAGCCTCTGAGCCATGTCAAGATAAATTCAAAACGTCCTCTTGATGTCCAGTACTTCTTGGATTCAGTAGGTTAGGGACAGAGGCTGGGCAAAACTGTTTCCTTGTCATTACATTTTCTGCAATTATTTTTAAACTCCCTGGGAATTTGTAATGCCATAGGCAAACATATAGTAGGGTCAGAGATATTTCAGAGATCCTCACATATGAGAAAATCAAGGTCCCTGATTATTCTACCTCAAAATAGGATGTTGCAAACAGTTTGAAGTGGGAAGCATGAAAAGAACAGCTGTGAAAACAAAGAAAATTTGCACTCTGTCTATGTATCTTAATGGCTGCAGGAAAAATTCTGGAGCAAAATCCTGGAGAACAAGCCCAGCTCCAGACTGGCTTGACAAAATTCTTGGATGTTTACAACCCAGCAGTGAGAAGTGCCTCTTTTCATTGACTTACATCACTATAAGTAAGAGCGGAAAGCTGGCAGTTTTCAGTTTGTCAACTAATTCTCTTCCACATTTCAAAATCCAGCTAAGTCAAGCAGCCACGCTCTTTGAGTCTGAACATCAACTACAGGTTGAGAAACATTGCCCAAGTAGAACCTGTGTGAGCCAGATTGTCGTTTGGTTTTTTCCCCCACTAGCAAGTTTACTGCATCTGCATGACACCAATTTCCACGGAGCCACGTGAAGAAGCTTTCCTGATTTTGAGATCTCCTTCAAGAGTTCCCTCTCACAGGCAGAGAAGATGCAGAGTTTGCACTGACAGACAGAAAACAACAGCAAGAAGCAAGGAGAAAGCACCTTTTTCCCTCTGAGGATGGTCAGATGTAACAGATGCCCAGAAGGGCTGTAAAGTTTCCAGCCAGCTGAATTTAGAAAATCAAAAGGCCCTGAGCAACCTGACCTAATAGGAGCTGTTTCAAGTGGGGGTTTGGACAAGACAACAGTTTGTGTGAGTTTCTTGGCAGTTTTGTGGCAGTTTTTTTCCAACCAGGATTATTCCATTCCATGATTCTAAGGAGCATGCTTCTGTCACTTTCCCCTTGCTGCTCCTGAACTGTGCTCTCTTATTAAGGTCAGCCATGGAGACCAGGCTAGCCTCAGCTGAAGCATCTTTGAATGGAAATCAAAACACAACCATCCAACTACCAGGTCTGCTGATAAACTTCTTTTTCTTTGGTGTTGCATAGCATCACTATTTCCAAACAGTTCTCCTCTTTCACCTGTGAAATTTGTCATACCTCACACAAAGTTCAGCCAATCTGTAAGGAAGAACACTGGACAACTTTTAGGATCAAGTATCAGTACTACCATCAAAAAGAAAACTAGATATAGATCCTACCATCTTTTGTAGTAAAGTCACAAAGTTTTGTGGAAGTCACCACAAAATCTCATGGACTAATGAACTCATGCTCTGATCTGTGGCTCATCTGTGACCCTACAACCAAATTCTAGTTAAAAAATTGTTGTTTGTATTTCTCACAGGGATATAGATGCAAACTTGTAACATGCACAAATGTCAGAAAAGCTCACCCAAAGAGAGAAAATAATTTAAAAGAATGAGCTGCAGTAGGGTTTACCCAGGTACAACTGGGCAGGACCTTTCATGTGTTTGGCCAGCTTCTTTGTGAATTTCTGGGCTTCTCTATCCTCTTTTCCTGTCTCTTAGACTAAATGTTCTGCAGAAGGGTAAGTGATCTACATTTAAACATCTGCTAGCTAATCCAGATCTTTCTATATGACGTAACAACATCTAGGGGCTTTTCAATGGCAGAAAAGAACAAGTGTTCTCACAGAGCCAGTCTTTAATTTTCAGTTTTCTACCCTGCAGGCTATCTGACTCTTAAGTCTTCTGCCAGTGGAGAATAAGCCAGTTTTCATCTGCCATCTGCACATTCTGCCTGGAGAAAAAGCACCAGCCCAATACTCTGCTTGGCCAAGGGAAAGCAGGGACACAGTCTTCTGCTGACATGTTTTTTCCCAAGGGTGATTGATTGGTACTATCCAGAACTGTGTATTGATGGTCTCCTAGGGGGAAAAGCAAGATGAGCCCACTAACTGCTCCAGATCTGCTGCCTTTATTTTTTGCAGGTTTGAAGAGCTTTCTCTGAATCACTTCCCTCTAGTTGGGACATGCCACTAATTACCTCTTGCTCTCCTCCCTCTTCTTCTACTTCAGAGTGGTGCAGCTCAGCAGCACAGACACACGATGTGCCATGTTTCCAGAGCACTGAGGACCAGAGAAGTCTGTTGAAGGCTGATGCCTCTGGAAGTGTTGCATACAGTACAGTCAGACAAGCAGCAAAGCTTGTCATCTGGTATGGAAAGGAGGAATAGGAAAACTGGTACAGCACACATTAACTATCTCCTTATCTCTCAGACATAAGCAAACCATCCCAGTTCCACATGGCAAGGGTGTCAGTCAGACATTCTGGGAAGAGATGGAAAGATTGTAGAGGGACTGGACACCCTCACCACTTTGGGAAATACATACTCCCTCTGCATTACCTTTCTCCTGGTCTTCTATACTGCTACCATGCTTTTTTTGTACCCCTTGTTTTTTAATTAGGCCTTTTATTTCTTCTACTCCAGGTTTTAGCTCAACCACTCTTCAGCAGAATGGAACAGCTACAAACACAATAAGCAGATGCCACTGGAGCAAATGAAAACACATTCCTTGCCCTGAGGGCCAGCATGCTGTTCTCTGTCAATGCTTCTCATACTGCGAGTCTCTGTACCAGAGAAAGAACACATATAATCAACTATATCGCTTTATTTTCCAGAGCTAAAAAAAAAAAAAAAAAAATTAAAAAAAATAAAGAAGAAAGCTAAAACAACCTTTCTGAAATTCTTGTTGAAAACCAAAATTGATCAAGACAGCACCACTTACCACAGTTTCCCCCCCGAAGAGAGCAAGTTTACGTTCACCACATTTCCTCACAAATGGCTTGAAAACATGCCCTGTAAAATAAGAGAGAAAGGCAGAAAAATAATAAGTGACTGGAACACCACAAATTATGTGACACTTTCTTCTCTCTCTACTAACATTTATCACCATCTTCCACCATTTTTCCTGGTTTAGGGAAGGAGGTAATTGGATCTGAACCTTCACAACCAATTATTGAATTCCACTAGTATTATGCAAAATATTAAAATAATTGCAGGACTCCCTCAGACTACTCAGACACATCACTGTCACTGACATGATGGGTATTCAGACTTCAGGGAGACAAGGTCAACAACAAGAAATGCACAGCAGCACACAGCAAGTGTGCTAATTATTTTAGATCCAACCCTAAAAAATTGGTCAACCCAGTATCTCTAAGTCATTTTGTTTTAACAAACTGGTTTTGGAATTGGATGCACGTAGGTTCATGACAGCCTCCTTGTTTGAAAACTACACAAAGGGAAAAAAGGGGTTGTGCCACACTTCATTTTTAAACTGTATTAATTACTTGGCATTCTCTAGGAGAACAAAGAGGGAGAAGAAGGAAGTCAACACAATATCCAGTTTGACACACACTAGGGCCCATTTGAAGAAGATGGAGAGCAAAAGTGACAAATGCCATCATTTTGCCGACCCTGAGTAAATTTCAAATGACAGCTAAGCTTCATTTTCCCTTGAAGCGAAATCTTTGAAAGAATAACTCACGGAGCCCAGACTAACAATGATGTTAAAACGTTTAGTTTGTAAACTCCTAGAAGAGGGAGGAGGCAAGGATTCTGCTGGTGCTCAGGGTTGGGAGGGGTAACTGTGCAGCAAATGGAGAACATCACTTTCAGTGACCAGGTGAAGCCACACCAGTGAAGCCAGACTAAATTTGAACTGCTTCTAAGTGCCATTCTCCCCCTAGTACATGGCTGAACTTTTCACCAGAGAGGTATCTGTGAAATTACTGCTGGATGAGTAACTTCACAGCTATACACAGATGACTTGGAGCCCTGCACTACTGATCGTGAAAACCTGCCGCAGCTGCAGAAACAGCAACTCTTGTGCCAGCACCTCTCCTGAAAGACGCTGTAGGCATAAACAGGAAACAAAAGGGGTATGGCGTCTTAAATCAAGTTATTTTTACTGGTCATCATTACATAAAAAGCAGTTACAAAATTAGAATTTCTATTAAGGAATAACCAAATAAATATTCCTCTAAAACATGGAAACTGAATCACATTGCTCCAAGTCCTGATGAGCAAGCAGGCATTTGATATTATAAAGCTCAGACTTCATTTGAGTGGAGGGATCAGGGTGGGGAGAAAAGAAAAAAAAGCATCATTACAAATGAGAGGAGGCTGTTGTGAGAGATTTTAGGAACAGACATTTTCTAACACACAAGTAAAAACATAAGCATCTTCTCTGCTTGCTTTCTTTGTTTAGCAATTGAGAAAAAGAGTGGGTATATCAAGGAATAAAGAAAAAAAAATGAACACCCCCTCCTCTCCCATCACCTTTTGTACAGCTTGGCAGAGTTTATGAAAACATTGAAAAAAAAAGTGGGTCTTAACTGCTTTGCTCAAACTCAGGGAAGGTGGTTATTATTCCAGCACCATCTATTTCCCTCCCTAGCTTCCAGGCATTTGGCCTGGAAAGAAAACATCAAGTCAAGAAACTCTACTTCTGCCTCCATACTAATTGGATAAAATCTGCATGCAGAAAAGTTAGAAGCTTAAGAAATGAGCCAGGTCCAAAACAATCCAATGGCATCTCAACTCTGGATTAGCTCATTATTTTCTTCTACACCATGAGACTGATTAAAAAATTTCCTCAGAGGAGTGACAAATAAGGGAACTCCGTACTTCATGCTGCTGATCCCAGGAATACTTGAAAGACAAGGGCCGGCACTGCTGCCAAAAGGGGCTGAACTCCCCCCAGCACTGGTGTGGAGCTTCTGGATGCAGCCCTGGCAGTGCTCCCTTCCTCCCTCACCCCAGCACAAATGCCAGTGCAGCAACCGGGATTAAACCAAACTGGGGAAATTCCTCAGACAAGTTTGCGAGTGACTGAATAGAATAAAATTAATTAAAAAAAAAATAACAGAAGAAGAAATAAAAAAGAAAGAGGCCTTTGCTGAGTCTAGGGTAAAAGGGAGGAAAAGATGGAAAGGATGGACCAAGAGTAGAGCTCCACTTGCAACATGTAACACTCCCATGTTACAGCATGCTGCTGCTTTAATACATGCCAAGGGAGTCTCACCCAAGCCTTTCACAGAGACCAGGTATGACCAAAACTAGCAAGAGGACTAGGGAAAGGGGTATCTTGTTAAATCTGAGGCAGCCACACAATGTGCCATATCTCTAGCCTTGGAAGATCTTCAGAACTGCAGGGATAGCAGATAGAAAGCTTGGGGAAGCCTTTTGCTTGATTTTAGATGATGAAAAACGTGCTCTCTTAGGCTACAAAGGAGAAGAGAGGTTTGGAGGTGGAACAGGGAGGGAGAAGGGAAGGGAAGAATTTTGCTGCTTAATTGAGGGTGAGGGCAAGACATAGCATGCAGAGTAAACCAAAGATTATTCACTCTATTTGTGTTCAGTCTGGGGGCTCATACAGAACTCAATTTCAGTCTTAATGATTCTACCCAAGAATATAGGGGAAATACTCCTTTTTCTTGAAGGTTTGGATCATGATACATATATCCAAATTTTAATGAACACTTTTTAGAAAAGCTCTGCTCAGTTTGGAGAGTACAGCAGAGGAGATGCAAAATAAATTAAAACAGGCCTCAAGGCACACCAATATAGGCTTCTTTTACAATTAGGAAAACAAATAGAAGAGGAAACAGTTTGTCCAACCAGTGTCCAAATGAAAGCTGTCCAAACATCTCCTCCTACATGGTAAGACATAGAAAATCCTTAGCGCACCAATGGACACGGAAAGTTGTGCTGAATCTCAGAGTGACATGACTTGAAACATTAAAGAAAAGCAAAACACTTCTGGGGGACAATCAGAGTTATTATCTGCCGGGACCAGGCTTTTCCTGCAGGCAGCGCGAGCTTCCACAAACTGCCATCTTTTACCAAAAACCCATATCCCCCTCAAATGTTACATATATATCAGCAGTGTAGTTATGTAGCCTTGTGGAAAAGTCACTTTCTTTTTGTAAAGAAGTATTTTGTGAAACAATGTGGCAAGCAGCATAACTAGACATCATTTGCGTGTTCGGTTTCAAGACATTGTCTGCTTCATGAGACAACCTCTATTTTTCCTCATCAGCTTTCAGATGTGTTTTTGTCAGTTCATACTGGGATCATTTATTAAGTTTATTACTACTGACAAAAGAGAAATCACTGAAAGCAGACATGGTAAGTACTTTTTTCTCAACCCTGCACTCCCAAATCCATCAGCACTCACCAACTTCAAGGGTCTTTGAATCAAATGCATTGTGAATAATCCTAGATGTGAACCCACAAAACTCCTGATTGTTCATTGAAGCATAAACTGTTCAGTGACAATTTACTCACCATTGAAAAGAGATAATAACATGACTGAAAGCATAAAAACAGCCCCACATAGGGTGCTGGCCTGGTACATGTTGCAGTTCATATGAGTTTCACCCAGCTGGAGGAAGTGGCTGGTTGAAGTCATAAGTGGTCTTACATACTTTTCAAATGCCAGTAGATGCAATTGAGTTTATGGCACTCAAACACAGAAGAAAATCTACATAATTATGAACATCTGTCAGTTTTCTATTAGCAACATGCTTCTGCTGCTGTTTTTTCAAACCAAAAGTAGAAGCAGGCATTCCTGGTGCTTGGGCTGCTATTTTACTTGGCAAAAACTAGGAAGATTAAGTTTTTAATGCTGAACAGTTTACAAAGGAACATGTCTGGATCAGGATGTGTAACCAGTAAATGAGCTGGATCCACTTTGAAAAGAAAGTGTTGGTTAGTCTCTTCAGAGTAATAGCCTGCTTTTTTAATCTGTTTCAATGTCAGTCATGCTTATGTTACACAACATCATACCACAGATTTGGGGCCATGAACTGGTCCAGAAAGTTCTTTTCAGTAATAGGTTACTAGGACTCTGCTCTAACAATCTCGAGTTACCATTTACAGACTGGTTGAGGATTCTGTCACCCAGGACTCTACTGACACTGCTGTTTGAACAAATCTATGGAAGCACACATGTTCAGTTTTTAATAGGGTGCATGCAGCATTTTCCACCTATTCGCACCATCTAAGATTTGTAACCTTACTAAAACCAAAAACCAACTAACCAAAAAACCTCCAACTGACCAAAACCAAGAAACCCCTTCTAGAAGCAACATTGAACAGAAGGAGAAAAACAATCTCCTACATGCTGAATTCACGCAGCCAGTTTATAAAGGAACTGCACATCTTAACTTACATAAAGTAATCCTTTACTGTGCAATGTCAGATTACATATAAAGAGCCCTTATCCTGTGAACATCTGAAAGCTTTCCAACAATAAAACATTTAAAGTTTAAGGGAAGCTTATAGGCTTGTTCTTACACAGAGACAAAAGCCTCCCTGTTAGCCTGAAACCATCCCTTTTCTAAGTGAGGTCCCAGATATGAAAAAGCCTTGTCATCAACAGGTTTGGGGAGAGAGAGCTGAGGGCAGAAAGAGAGAGCTTCCAACAAAATCTGCTCTTGCAACAAGTCCAGACACACCCCTGGACAACAGCAAAGGAAAAAAAAACCAACCACCAACACTATTAGAAAACTTATACTAAGACAATACCATTCTAGTGGTTTGTCCTCCCATGCAACAGTGCCAAAACTTGGAAAGAGGACAGGGGCTATGGGAGAGGCACTGCATTTTTTCATGTCAAAGTCACTGGGTTTCTAAAACAGTTACTGGAAAGCTTCCGCATATGCAGGATGTAAATAAGGATCACTAGGTCCCTCTGTTAAAGGAGTCCAAAAGTAGTTTAGTAGTTTCAAAACAAGAATGTTTGTCTGCACCATTAAACTTGTTCCTGTCTAAAAACACGTCTGCCCTTTCCATTTGGAGCAGAAGGAACTCAGATGCAAAGTCACCACTGCAGTGGCAACAAGTCTTAAGAAACAGGAAATGTGGGAGGAAAACACCGGGAAAACAGAGGCTTTGCTCGAACTTTTTCTGATTTAATAAAATTGAGCTATGAAGAGAAAGAAACCCACAAACTGTGCTAAAGATCAAAAGCTGAGCTGCTGTATTGACTTACCTTTAGCAGACGTGCTGCTGTCAGCTGTTGCCCATGCTCTGTGGCTCCCAGCCCTGCCAAAGCTGCTTGCTCTCCTTCACCCTGGGCCGTGCCCTTCACCCAGGCAGCTCAAGCCCTTCAATACTGCCAGCTCAGTATCGGTGATATCAGTACCTGTCCCCTTTCTCTACTTTCAAGCTGGATAAACTAAACAAAATCTTCATTTACAACTCCTTTTCCATGCATCAGCTTGGCTCTGTAATGGCAGAGCTGAAAGCATAAAGCTGGGATCTGGAAATGCAGCACCATCCAACCAGCAACTCCTGCGTGGAAAGCGCCAGTACAGGCAGAGAGGGTGGATGTGTACACAGACCAGGCAGAGGCAGATGCAAAGAATCCAAAGATGCCAACAGCTTTAAGAAACCCTCAGTGGGACAGCCAGTGGTTGGGGTGAGCAAGTGGATTATGGCACAGCGAAGCCACTGGTGACAGAAAGGTTATAGTGTTGGCACTCACGGCCCATTCTTAAATCCTGCCCTTTGAAAGTGTTCTGAGAAGAACTCAAACCCTGTGGCACCCCGGTCATCTGCACTGCTGGGGAGAGAGGCAAGTGTGCAGCTGTGTGTGAGCTGAAAGGCAGCACACGCTGTGCACAGCTCAGCCTCCCCCTGCAACTCCTGTCCTGGGTCAGGAGGCCGTGGGCAGCCACGGGGGCTGAGCAATCCATAGGGAAAGCTATTAGCAAGCTCAATACTGAATAGGCACTCAGACTGAGAGTGTCACATATGAGGGGCATGTGATTGCAGCAGCACACTTCAGTTCTCAAAATAGTAGAAAAAATACTTCATTAATTACAGGAGGAGCACTTGCATTTCTCTTTGCAGAAAAATGAGAAGTACTATGCCTCAAACAACTTTTTAAAAAAGAAATGAATGGAGACCATAGTCCTAAAAATAGACTGAACTCTCTATTCCTCTGAGCTGGCTCCTAGAAATGCTGCTGGGCATCTCTGGGGCTGAGGGAAGGCACAGGCAGACAGTGATGTGGGGACATGGTGGCTAGAGCCAGTGCTGCATCCCCCTCCCAGACCCTCAGCCTGCTCATCCTTACCTGCCCAGTATCCCAGGGGCATCAGTGAAACACTTCTATGGCCAGAAATAAGTACTCACACCATTATGAAAGTTAAAAAATACAGCAGGGGAAAAAAAACCCCCATGCATAATTCAAGGTTTCAGAAGCTTTTGTTTTAATAATTGATTTTCCAGTTTGTTTCAAAGAAGAAAATGCCTTCCTTCTAAAGATACAGGATTGACCCAGAAGGACCTTTAGCAGAAACTGGCTGAACAGTGTATTTACAAACCTTCTGCAGAAGCAGTAAAGGCCATTTAGAAGTGCAATTACATTGCAATGCAAATGTAGTTTTTTGTATACAAAAATTTGCTTTTATAAGCAATTGTTATTATAAACAAATTTCCCCTTCCCCTTAAGAGAGAATCTTAGTTATACAATAAACATTTTTTTTTGGTGCTTTGATCAGTGTGCATGGTTTTAATTAAGGACATTTTTTCCATGACATACAATGAACACACACACAGAGAATATATATAGAATATTTATGCTAGTGTTGCAATCTTACAGTACCCATAATGTCAGTCATTCCCATTATGGAAGAAATCATTACAAATACACACATGGGAACACACAGTCTCAAAGTCCTGGCACATTTACTTTGAGGCTTTAAAGGTTAAAAGAATTCAGCACAAGTATCTCTTAGGACAAACTGGGGGTGTTTACTAAGGACTTCTTGTAGTTCAGTCAATACATGGATTTAGCTAATTTTAAATGAGCCAAATGATACTTATATCTTGTACATGTAATACTTTAATGGCTTGATCACTTCCTCTTGTGGTTTCACAACTGCTGTAATTCCAAATTGTCCCAGCGTGAAAAGAAAGCATGGGGAGCAGGCAAGGTGAGCCTTTGCAGAAGATATCCCACCTACAATGTGCCACACTTCCCAATGTGCAATATAAAAATGTTGAAAAGAGGCTGAAATTCTGCAAGAATGGGCTATTTGTAAACCTATTTCTGTATCAAAGAAGGCCCGTGATGTGAAAAGTAAACAGTGTAAGAAAAGAATATAGCAACACGATTAGAATACAAACAATGAGAATGCTGCACTGTAAACTAATTATTAACTACAACAAGCTGAAAATAAACTGTTTCCTTTTTGCCATGTTCACTTTAATCTTCTGAGAGGCAGGAAGGGGGAAGACAGGAGGAGGCAGCGGTTTCAGACGTGTGGAGCTTATCAAATCCCAGATCGGATGATTAGAGCACAGCAAAAAAGAAAACATCCTCTCTCCCCACCTCTCTCCCTCCCCAGAAAGGAAGCACAGCCTTTAGGACCAATCTGCAGTGTTTGTTTGCTGCACTTTAAGGGATTACTCTGGAGAGCGTTTTTCTTAAGCTGTTCTTATCTCTTTCTGGAAGTTTCAAAATAAACAAGAGTACTGGAAATAGAAGAACAAAAAACTTGACTTTCTGGTTTATTTTTTTTAAAAGTGAGACAAGTAAAGAAAATAAATAAGGTCCTTCATTGTCACATAAGACAAAACGGAAGAGAATATAACCTTGAAATCTGAGAAGCATTGCAAAACCTAGGAAAAATCACCAATGGGCTGAGGATTGGGATAAGTGAAAAAAAAAAGAAAACAAAGGAAAGAGGGCTGTTCCTCATGCTACTTCACTGATTATTTATTTACTTACTTTAATGACAAGACTTTATGTTGCTGGCTTCTATATTCAGGAAATAACATGAATAAAGACATACATAAATAAAAGGACCAACCACAAGATTTACTGTATTTTGACAATTTACCTTCAAAAAAACACCTTAAACAACTACCTCTGCTCTATAGTGGCTTGCAAAAGAGACCCTCCCATAGTGCAAACAGGAAATTAAATTCTCAGGACAACACACTAGAACTATGAACGAAAAGATTTTGTACTGATGTAATGCTTCAGCCTCAAGCTCTAGATCAAGTCTTTATTCTTTCATACTGCCCTTAAAGACAACAGGTTTTCCCTCAGAAAGCAAGTGCCCCGGTGTGAACCAGAAAAATAGAAGGCTCATATAATTCCAGGATTGTGCTACATTTAATATAAACCTCTTTGCAGCGCAGAAGCCGCACAAAAGCATTTATTTTGCTGAAATATTCTAAGGATTTAAAATGTCATCACTATTCAGTACAACCTCCCTATTTTTTTTTTGTCTTTTGTTTTTCAAGATTAAGCGAACGCCTGATCAGCGGAACTAAAAAAACTGAATTTCCAGCTCATCTGGACGTGTGATGCTAACTTTACAATGGGAGTCCTTCCCACATTGCATCCCAGTGCTCCTGGCTCCCCCACAGCCCCAGATGCCTGGTGCCCAGTCGCATTTACTGCACAAGCCCTGTTGCAGCCACTGCTCAGCTGCTCCAGGGGGTCTGCAGCACCCTGCTCCTGCTGCCACCACACCCAGCCCACGTCCCTGCAGCAGCTGATGCCCTGGAGAAAGGGCAGGGAAGTCAAATGCTGCCCTTGGAGGCCCCTCCCTGGCTGGAGACAGCCTGCAAACTCAGAAAGAGGAGGACTGGTGTACAAACACACTGAGTTACAGCCTAACCCCCACTTCCTCAGGAAACTAGGCTAAAAGATCTGGTTTTTCTCTTGCTATGTCCCCATCTTACACCACCAAATATGCAGATGCAGCTTTAAAAAAAAAAAGAAAAAAAAGAGTAGCATAGACATAAGGCTTAAGGGTCTATATCCCCATACAGCATCTGGATTTCTGTCTCAGACATGTTTCAGAAGTGTCATTGATTTCCTGTTTAATATTCATGCTTTAATGCTGCACAAAGCCAGCCTCTGCTCAAAGAGCAATACATTACTCTCCTATCCTCCAAGAAGATCCTTAATGAGGATATTCTGGTTTCTTGATGCTCAGAGGCCTTCTGTTGGTGTCAGCAGAAGATCAGAACACATGGCACACAGACAAGAAGTCAGCTCTGCCTGTTAAAACAGAGCTACAGGAGCAAAAGGGACCTTGAATGGCCATCCAGGTGTCTTCCCTGCCCAAGGCAGAAACAACTACACTTATTATTTTTATTAGGCCACCTGACCTGGCTGGGGGAAAAGAGATGTGTTTTGAGGCTCACGGTTCCTAGCTGAGCCTGAAGCCTCTCCCCTGCATTACCCTGGTCCAGCCCTCAGACACGCCAGTTGGTCTGGTAAGATCCCTGCCTGCAAACCCTGCCTTCCTTGCATTGCCATGGTTACAACCATGCTGCTATTACTGTGCATGTTGAGCCTATTTTTAAAAGCCTGCAGTGACAGGAGATGCTGGTTAAGGCCTTAATCTCAATAAGGTCTAAAATTACAACGAGTGCTTACTACTTGTGCAAGTGCTGCACTCTGAAAGCTGAAGATGGGTGGTGAGCTGCCTGCACTGCCTGCATCCCAGACAAAAAGAGAACATTTTAAAACAGAGACCTAAAGGACAAGAAGAAAGTAGTCCTGCTGATATTAACTGGATGGGTAAGGTCAGCAGAAAATCTGTAGTGACATGTCAGAAAGCAGCTCGTGCACCGGAGGAGACAGGCATCACAGGAGGCTGGAGGAGAAAGATGCCCTCTTGGAGCTGGCTGACAGATGGGAGTAGAGAGGAAGGGAGGGTCTTTGGTGATAAAGATAGGCATCTTGTGCTGAACGATGATATCAGCAGAGGAGTGCGTAGGGAAGGTTACACTGCTAAAAAATGAGGAAATGGGACAAATTTCTTTAGTGAAGACATTCTGGACAGATGGAATTACAATCTGAAGGCGCCAGAGAAAATGATGTTGCAGTAATTCAAGACAACAAATGAGTACTTAGATGTGAATTTCAGCTGTGTGGAGTGGATAGCACAGTGCATTTATAAAGACACTGTATGCAAGAAGAATCTGCTGATCGCAGAGCGAAGACACAGGGAATTAAGAGATGGACAGATTTTGGCCTGGCTGAGGGACACTGATGTTGTCCATGGCAACAGCAGTGTGAGATAATGTGGAGAACTGCAGGTGGAGGAAGGAAGAGAGGTATCAATGGATATCTGTTTAGTCATGCTGAATGAGACTTGATGGCTTGGTATCCACAAAGAAGTGAAAAAAGACTGATTGAGGTTATAGCTTGGATGAGGGAAGAGAGAACTAGTTTTATGTTCCAGTCTCAACAGCCTTATATACCTATGTATCTATGACTGGTGATTTTATATACGTGTGTGTGTGTAAATACATATTTTTATAAACATATATTTGCATACATACATGTAATAACTCTGTATGCAAAGGAATCTGAGATAAAGCTGTAGTCAGAATAGGAGAAGAGAAAGAACACAGCCCTGTACTCCCTGACAAAAAACAGAAGTGGAAAAAGACCTTTCTCCTTTTTCTTTTTTTGTAGCATTGGTAACAAAGCATGTAGTAGCAAAATTCTTGCCTGCTAATCCCCTGGAAAGTTTAAGCAGTCAAAAAAAAATTAGCATCAGGACTGCATCATGCAGCTCAACAAATCCTTCCACATTCGGAGGGCAGGTGTCCCATGCACCCACACTGCTACACACCTCAGAGGATGTGTGAACAGCTACTGGCTCTGTCAGCAGTGGCTTATCTGATACAACACCCCTTACAGCACGGGAGAGGCGTATTTTGGTCTAGTGATGGATGTGTGTGTAGCCATGTGTCAAATCTGCCAGCATGCTGAGTGCTGGAAACAAATGGCACTTTCAGAGCAGCGCATCTGGGTCACTGCCTGCTCTCGCTGTGCCTGTGAGGACTGTGGGGAAGAACAGTGCAGCAGGGGGAAGCAGGCTGTGGATTTAAGGAGCTGTGCTGGCAGGTAATATCTAGGCCACTGTTTGTAAACAGGATACCCTCACCCAGGAACAACACAAGTGGCTTTTTGGTTCTGTAAGGGTAAGTCTTTTGCCCCACTATGTGATGAGGTGTCACTGTTTATTTTCGTCCTACTCAGTTTTGCAGGTATAACCAGAATAATAAACCCACATTCAATGTCCTTCCCATCTCGAGTAAAACAGACTGCAAATCACTGAGAAATAACACACAGAAAGTACTCAAAAGCTCTGCTTTTTAGAGCTGTAACTAGCTTGGACTCATGCATTTAGGAAATGTCACATTTGATTTTGACCTAGAATCAAGTTCACTTCGCCTGGCTGAAGCACAAGACGCCCCATTCATGCCTGGAGCGCAGCCTCCAGCTGCAGAATGTGGGTTACCAGCAGCAGGAGACATCTGAGAAGGAGCATTCAGAGCAGCACGTGTGCCACTTTCAGCCCTGAACACATTCGATTATGAACTCCACAAAATGCATGAATGGTACAGGCTGACGGTACAATCCCTGGAAATACATATCCATAACAATCCTATGGAAAAAAAGAGGGATGCGTGCAGGAGAGCAACAAAGAGATGAGACTTTTTTTCCTCTTTCTTTGGAATATGCAAGCCAGCTAATTAATTTCCCCTCCAAAAAACCATTTGCACAATCTGGGAGCTGCTGCAAGGGCCAGTTGTGAAGATTTCAACATAAACACCATCAGCAGCAGCTAATCAATAGTCATATTTTAAACCTAAACTGTACATGATAAAAACATCAGGTTCCTTTTCCTCACTATACTTTTACATCAAATGACAAATCGTCCACAGAGTTTGGGGCCACAACAGTCCCACAAAGCCCCTGGCACTGCAGCTGGGCAGTCTGTACAGGAGTGCCACCTGGCATGTCAAGATGCCCTGCTCACCATACACTGCTGTTTTCACCTTGGACAACAACCAGTGTACTTGGTCTGCTTCCTCCCCCTCAAGCTACACATGCTTACTGCACTTCTCCACTGCTTACTGCACTTCCAGCCCACCCTCACAAACAGAGAGCTACAAGTGCTTTGAAACACCTCATGCATGGAAGGGTATCAAGAAAGGGATCTGTATTTCACCTTGCCATACACGTGTATGGGGAGTGAAAACAGTGCTCTCCACAAGCAGATGGATGCATTTAAAAGAAGAGGACAAAAAGTAAGAGAGAGCAATGGCTCCTCATAAACACGTGTGTTTTATCAACTGCCTGAACACCAAAGCATTTCCCTTTTCCGGACGGACACCTCTGGGTCACATCTTTCAGCTCTCTGAAAATTTCAACAGCTCACTGGATTCCATTTAATGTAAAGAGGGGGAAGAGATGTGGACTGAGCATCAGATAGTCAAATGCAGAAATGGATTTAAATGAAAACTGAAAATCATCTCCCAAAAAGAGGGCTTCCAGTACCAGGACTCTGTAAAAGTAAGAAAATAAGAAGGTGCAGAGTGACAGATGCATATCATACAGCTGGGACCATTTATGTCCATAGAGTTTTCACTGCATGAGCAGTAAGAGAAGACATTTTCCACCTAGGAAAGTTCTTTCTCACTCTAGGATTCACAGTGGAGCAATTACAAGCTTCCTAAAAGCCCTGCAAAGCTTTCAAGGCTTGCAGTAGCTACAGCTTCTGACCCAGACTCACTGCAAGCATTAGTAGAGAGCAGAGCAGTAGAAAACATTGCAGCCTGGGTGAATAAATAAAAACCCATGTGCGTGGACTTCAGCAAGTCCTGTCCTACTTGCCTTAAAAATGTCCAGCGGTCCTTTTGGTATTAGTGATGTACAAAATTAAGAGTGTAACAGGCCTGTTTAGGAAGACTGACTCCTTTACTCCATCAACAGAACTTGCAGTGTTGCCCTGCAAGTGTCAGGCTTACCCTCTCATTCTGTGGGGGGAAGCACCAGCACCAGCATGTACAAAGTAACAAGGCTATACAAAGCATTTTGTGGGCTTGGAATAAAACCCTGTTTGTAGGACTCACAGAAAGAATTTATGTTAACAGAGCAAGCTATTTATAGCAACTCGCCATAGAAATGAACTGTCTCTTGGTTCCCGTCCCTATGAAACGCAGCTTTTTAGCCAGAGAAACCCTCTCTTTACTCTAAAAGTGTGGGTGAAGGGGGGCACGGGGAAAGGGAAGCTACTCTCTGACATACACCCTGCTGGCTCCAGTTATACTGGAGATAAGGTCTTCCTGTGCTCTGGCACAAAAGGAACTGATGGCCCGAGCCCAGAGCAGTCCCAGCACCCTTCCCCAGCCCCCTCATGCAGCGAGAGAGCTGCCTGTGCCATGGCCATTGCTCACAGCTCTGAGCTGTGCCTGTCCTTGCTCGTGGACACACAGGATCAAGCAGGACTGCTCTTTCCAGGTTCCTCAAGCCCTGAATGTTTAATTACAGGCTCTTAGGCAACGTTAATCCAAGTATACCTAAGGAAGATTACAGTTCCTTGAAAGAGCACAGGGATAAACCGGTCTCTCCCCGGCCAGCCCTTCAGAACATCCCAAATCAGAGCAACATGTACATATCCTCACATTTCTTACACTTAATTCTGATCACACACAGCCAGCCAGCTAGAAACTCACATTCCTGTGAGTTTCACAAACCTCATCACATTAGCAAAATCATTACATGAAGTCTCACCTATTTGGTACAAATGACCCAGATCCACAGTCTGCTTACTATGCAAGCTTAATTAATTATTTCTGCCAGTTTGCTCAGACAAGAAGCTGAGCAAACTGCAGGCCCAAGACTGCACCCTCAGCAAGTTTGCTGGCACCAGGTTGTGTGGTGCAGTTGACATGCTGGAGGGAAGGAGTGTCATCCAGAGGGACCTTAGGAGGTTTGGGAGGTGGGACTGTGCAAACCTCATGACACTCTACAAGGCCAAGTGCAATCAGGGTCAGGGCAGTCTCAAACACAAATATAGGCTGGATGGAAACTGATTGAGAGCAGCCCTGAGGAGAAGGACCTGGGGATGTTGGTGGATGAGAAGCTCAACATTACCCGGCACTGTGTGCTCACAGCCCAGAGAGCCAACTCTGTCCTGGGCTCACCCAAAGCAGCATGGCCAGGCAGGAGATTCTGTCCCTCTGCTCTTGTTAGACCCCACCTGGACTGCTGCACCCAGCTCTGGGGCCCCAGACATGGGAAGGATGCAGATCTTCTGCAGTGAGTCCAGAGGAGACCATGAAGATGATCAAAGGGTTGGAGCACCTCTCTTATGTACATAGGCTGAGAGAGCTGGGCTTGTTCAGCCTGGAGAACAGAAGGCTTCAGGGAAACCTTATTCACCTTCCAGTACTAAAAAGGGGGCTGCAAGAGAGCTGGAGAGGGACTTTCTACAAAGGAATATAGTGACAGGACAAAGGGAAATGGCTTTAAACTGAGAGTAGGTTTAAATGAGATATAAGGAAGAAATTCTTTACTCAGAGGTGGTGAGACACTGGAACAGGTTGCCCAGAGAAACTGGGGATGTCACATCCCAGGAATGTTGAAGGCCAAGTTGGATGTGGCTCTGAGCAATCTGGTCTTGTGGAAGGCATCCCTGCCCTTGACAGAGTGGTTGGAACTAAATGATCTTTAAGGTCCCTTCCAACCATTTTATGATTCTATTAAAAAAAAAAAGTTTTGGGAAAAAAAAAGAAAAAGCAAAATGGAGGAGATTTGCTGTTTCAAAGCACAAAAATAGTAGATGAATAAATCAGAAACTAAAACATGCACACGCAGACAAATCCCTCATTTCTTTTAAGTACTTACATAAATAAGATGCAATTGATTTCTATATCCCTATCAGTAAGGGTTCTGTTGTTGGGCTTTTATATCTCAAGATCAGTGCTATCTGGCCAATAAACTAGACCCTGGTGTTCAGAGATTACAGTTTAGACTGACTTAGAAAAGAGAAAATGATGAAAAAAAGTCTTTTTAACCTACAAAAAGGTTTTATATTTTGGCAAAAGCATTATTTCAGACTAAAATAACCTCACTTTTCCCAGTTGGGACCTTACATATCCTCAGTATCCCCTGCCCTTTGCAAACTTTAGAGAGAACACAGGCTCTCACTGTATTTTTGTCACTAAGTCTCATCCATCAACAACTCTGCAATAAAACATCTCATAGATGGTTCCTTCACACTGCTTCCTTTCAGTATCTCATGCTGACACTCTTAGTTTATAAAAAGGCATATCTTAAATCAAATTATTGTACCAATAATCTTAAATGAAACTAATGGGAACTCTGAACTGAAAATAAAGCTCTAAAAGCTATAGGGTATACATATATCATGAGACTTTATTAAACTATAAATCTGTTGATTACAATCGTATTTTGTAAAGGCAGAATTATCTTAAGCCAATTTGTTGCTGAACATAATAGCATTTGGTGTCTATAATGAAAATTAGATTATATCAGACTAAGTTTGTTTATAATTTTAGATTAACAGAATTAGACACAGTAAAGTGTTCACACAGATGAAATAATGAAATGCAATATGTTTTCCTTTAATTTCCATTACCATTTGGTACTCCCTGAGTACTTGCTTCACAGTACCAGCAATTTTGTTTGAAAAGAGAAAATTCTCCTTCTGCATTTCACAAAGAGTTTGATTAAGCTGATACACGACATCACTTATTGAAAAGGTGTACCTCCAAAACAAATCAGAAGTGATGATTAAGATAAACCCTGAGCTGTCCCTGTCCCTTAGATGCAGAGGCTGTTCTGCAATTCTCCATTTACCTCAGTTCAACTGATTTTCCTGTTGGTTACATTGGACTGATCACTGAATCTTTGAGACATGGAGGTTTACTATCAATCACCCCAAATTTTGGGTTTGGTTTAAATTATGGAACAGTGATGGGTGAGCAACACAGGAGAGCACGTGTGAGCAGGAACTTCAGAGGCTGGCTGTGTCACCCTAGCAATCCTGTCTTGAACCACAGGCTGGAGGGAAAAGCAGAGTGCACACAAAGTTTTTACACCCTTGCACTGAACAGAAGTAGAAAGCTACACCTACTAAAATGTAAGCCTAAATGTAAGTGATATTTTCTTGTGCTGACAACTCTGAGTCCTTCAGACTTACAGATCACTGATTCAGAGACTTTGCAGCAACTTATTCATTGATAACTGACCAAACCACAAATCTCTGCATGAAAAACATTATGCAAGCTTCTACATGGTCATTTCAGCTCCCTCATCACAGTCATCAGCACCCTTCAAAGGAAGATCTGGGTGATACGGTTGTGTTCATATCATCCCTAGATCTTGGTCATGGCGGCAACTCAGCTTCCTTTGGGAGGAAATCAATGAAATTTGCTCTGCCTCAAGCCATGTTTTTTACATGTGAGCTGTTTGGGAGGATTGTGAAGACATGAAGTGATGGTCATGTGCAGCCAAAGCTGCCTTTAAGCTTTTGCTCTGCCCTGCTCAGCCCTTCCACGATGATTCAGTTTCTTTGCAGTGTCTGGAAACTAACTGCAAAATAAGAAAGTTTTCCTTCTAGCAACCGGTATTTTTAATTCTCTCTGTCCAGTGTCATAGGCAAGGAAGGAAGGAGAATGGAAAGGAAAGGAGATCCCACATACTTCAGTTATTTATTTAGATTTGCTGCAAATATTCAGAGGTCTCCATTGTCCTGTTACCCGGACAGTAAATAGCAGTGGTGACGCACTCCAAGAAAGTATCCCCCAACGAACAACAAAAATAACTTCTGCCAGCACCAACTGTCACATGTCAAAACTCCACGCTATTCTTGGAGCAGATGCAGGCTCGGGA
This sequence comes from Geospiza fortis, assembly GCF_000277835.1. Classification (NCBI taxonomy): domain Eukaryota; kingdom Metazoa; phylum Chordata; class Aves; order Passeriformes; family Thraupidae; genus Geospiza; species Geospiza fortis. The sequence goes on from NW_005054306.1 coordinate 4,476,347, forward strand.
ATTTTTCTTTATTTCTTTTTTTTTTTTTAAGCGAAGTAATTTCAAACCAGTCCAACCAACACATGCGATGTGTGTGATGGTTTTGGCAGCCGCTAATTTTCTAAATGATAATTACTGGCAGTTTATCAGCCTTAACAGTTCGAGACAGGCAGTTTGACAGTGTTAGCGGACGGTGCTGAACCAAAATACAGTTCCCACGGGCTCTCTCACACACTTTTTCCTTCTTGCTGGTTGAAGAATTTCAAGTGCTCAGCTATGATCTGGCAAATCCTTACCCTGCACTGCTTCTCAGAGCACTGCCAGCAGGGCTCTATTAAACCTCCACAGCATACACCATTAAAAAAAACCAACAAACTTTTACAATGTATTAATTGTACCCCCTCTGACACATGACTGCAAATAGCTCTGGCAAACAACTGTACCTCGATGAATAAAAAGTTTGTTTGACCAAAGAGGAATTGGAGTTGCTTGGCACTGAAGATGAATACAGCAAAGCTCCAGCTGACACATCTTGCACAGACTGCCCTATCAGGTCTCCTGTGCTTATCCTTATATACAACACAGAGCAAAACTTTGCTTGAAGCTTTGGATTTAAAAGACCAAGATTCCTGGGCAAACTGAAGTACTAGCCTCCTCAGACTCTGAATTTATCTTATTAGCCCTTTGCCAATCTAGTGACTTCACAAATGAACTTGTAAAAGTTCTATTTTTTCCTCTAGCAGAAGCAAAATTTTTATTAAACACACACTACCGGAATACTAGCAAGTAAAATAAGAGATAAATTTAATATTTTTTTTAAATCCTGAAAGCTGATCTTCCATGTTGTATTAGAAAGTTGTAACTCTACACTTTAGACTTGGGTGAGTTGAGGATGTTAAGCCACAGGTAGTAAATCTCTGGAATGTCAGAGCGCCATGCCCAGTTTCAGCCAAACCTTCAATGCTCCTGATGTTTTTTGCTTCAGTGAAGCCCACTTCATGCCATTAAGTGTCTACATGATGCAAACAGTCATCAGCTACGTGTGGCCTTCTCCTCTTGCAGGTTTTCATACTCTCTGTCCTATAGAATTTCTAATGATAATTGTTGGCTCTCTGGGCCAACAATTTCAAAGGCTTAGCCACAGAGAAGAAATGTGCTTTATGTCATCATTCTGCATCCAGAACTCACCACTCTCACTGACAGGGATTTTATGGAGTAGGGTCTTCATAAGGGCAAAGTGAGATGTTTTACATCAAAAGGCTCAATACCACTAAGGAGTCCTAGTGTGGCAGCTCTGCATTGTACTTCTCATCCTTCTAACTTTCAATGGGAAAATTTTCACTTATTTCTGTAGGACCATGTGCCTTCTGTCAGGGAAAAAAACCAGAAATGCTTCCTACTGTCAGTAAAATGTAAGTTCCTTTTCAGGGAGCAGCAGAATCCACCACAAATGTTGCATTCCTAAAATCACACGTAATCTCCCCTAATATAAAGTATAACACCTTAGGGAAAATATATTGCAGGACTTTGGAAAGATAAAAGAGACAAATAAACCATTTAACCTTTTGGTTTGAAAAACCTCAGATAGGAACTGGAACCTTTCATTTAAACTTTACACTACCATAGTGGCCTGAATCCCAAGGCAAAGCAAACATCTGAAAGAGAAAGAGCCCAAAACCATGACCATAAGCAAACCCCTGAATATATTGGAAAAGTAAATCCAGGTGCTTCTCCAGATGACCCCCTTCATTCCCTCTCTGCCAGGGAGCTGTTCCCCAGTTCTGAAGCCAGAGAGCACCCCTAGCACATCTACATCCAGCTGGGGAATACCCCCTTGCCCATCAGCACCACTGCTCAGAGCATGGCTGATGTATGAGATGAAAGCAGAACCCATACACACACCCCTGGGGCAAGTCCCTGAGCTTTCAGCAGGGACTGCAGACAGGTAGCCCAACCTCAGCCTCTTATTTCCACCTGAGAGTTCCCTTCAGAGGGCAAAGACTCATTTTGGAGGGTGCTTAGAAAAAGTATGCAAAGCATCATTTTTGTCTAGCTACAAAACCCCAAACTGTGGGAGGCAGGTTGATAGCAGATCAAACATTTATCCCTGTGTAGGAACCCCAGAAGAAATCTTAAACTGTGGAGAAAGTGGTGAGGGGTAAACACCTACTTCCTTCTGCCTAATAGTGGTGGAAGGAAATCCTTCACAGAAGGTGAAATAAATGTAATTTCAATGCACCTCAATGCCAGGCGACGCTGCTCAGTTACTGGAAGAAATTTTCAGGACAGTGAAGAAATTCTGGAGTGGGTATGGGGAAGAAGTTATCCCCACAAAAAAATCCCCCACCAACACTCCTCCCTCTCACAGTGACAAAAGCAGCTTGGCACTGGTAGCATCTACTCTCCAATCTGCACAATGCCCTCCTGGTGGGGAGCAGGGCAGGGTGGCACCACTCACAGCACGTGTGAGAACCAAAAGATCAAAAATGTACAGGGGTTCAAGTTCTGGAAACACCAAAGGGAGTCTCTACTTTGGGAGATGGGAGGGACGTTCTACAGAGCCCCTCCACTGCTGCACACCTCATAGTCAAGTCTCCAGCAGCTGAGCCTTAGGGTATCTGTATGCACATGTCCTGAACAGTCATTAGGCAGAACCTCACCCAGACTCTGGTCAGGCAGTATGGGGAGAGAGAGCCCCACAGGCTTGTGTAAGAGCTGTGATGAGCAATTGTCTGAAGATAAATCATCATCTGCTTCATGCCCCTCTTTCCTTCCAGCTAAGTCCCTCCTACTGCTATGAAGCCACTACTCACTTCTTCAGAAGAGCAAGTGATTTCTGAGGAGGGAGCATCTGACATATCCTGGACTACATCCCTCTGGAGGGGTGAATGCTGATGCAGGCTGTGTCAGCTGCAAGTCTCCTGTGCAAACACGAGTGACCAGTGCTAGCAGTGGCTTCTCACCTTATTTCTCTGCAGAGGGAGGTGGCTGCACAGGGGTCTGAGAGGAAGCCTGTGTTGCTATGGAGGCAGACCCTGGTTTCACTTTCTGTTCTCTGGGCTTCTGGGCAATAACTAGGAAGAACTTCACATCGGGGTAGTAAAAAGCAGTCTAACAATTTTGTTGCTTCCCTTTAACTTGTGCACTCTATCATCTCCTTTCACATGGAAAGATGGTTAGTAGCTTTCTCAGCTGTGACAAATTGTGAAGATGATCACAGTGACTGTTAAAAGATTTAGGGAAGAATCCCAAAAATGGTATTTAGGAAACTGGCTTCTAAATTCTATTCAATATAAGTTTAAATCCTTAAGGATCACCTTGACTTTAGCTTTAAAACTTTAATAAGGTAGCCAACAACATTTTGATTAATCACCTGTTCCTTCAACTTTGTGTTTTTACTTCCATGAAGAAGAATGTGGCAAAATAACTAGAACATGCTCCTTATTTAAATAAAATGAGAGAAAGTCTGTGGTGTGTACAAGCAACTGAGCATGAAGGATTTTAAATACTTTGCACTGATATTTCTGAATGCAATCTGCATTAGAATCACCCACCCAAACAGCTAAACACGACTGCAAGCAGCCATTGGATATATGTCTGCATGTAAAACACAAGCTTTCTTTAATTGTAACCTGATTTACATGGGTGACCACACAACTCTCTGATTGTGAAACACCTGTGTCAGTCTGATTTCTCTTTCCCTTTAAGCTTATCTCCTTTCAGCTGTCTGTAGCTGTGATTTGTCATGTGAGCTTGGGAGAGAGGAAGGTAAGTTGTTAACAGCAATGTAGCAGCAAGGTCAGTGATGCATTTATCTGTCTCTGTGGTAACCCTCCATGCTCCTCAATGCACCCAAAAAGAACATCCTCTGGCTTCACCAAGGCCAGCAGAGCTTACAAAGCAGAGTCAGGTCATACCTGAATAGGCTTCTGCAACCACTGTGGATGGCAACTCATTAAACAATCCCGCACCCATTTTAGGGTGAGAAATTTAGGTGCCAGAGACAGGAACTGCAAGTATCAGTGAACTTTCTGAGAAAAAGAAAAAAGTTTCCTTCCAGGCAAGTGTAAGGACCTTGACAAACTGACCAACATTTCTCCAGGAGAAAAAGGGAGCAGTGAGGAACAAAACCCAGTCCCCTCACAGAGGCTATGTGGTATCTGAGATGCCTACTGCCAATTTCCCACCAGTGTGTTCATACTGGAGAAAGAGAGAGAATAGCCCAGGGCTCACCAAGGACACTGGCAACTTCAGCAAAAGAATGCTCTCTTACCTGTAATGCACTAAGTTGGGCCAGATATCTCATGAAAGAAAAGACCTTCCAGTTTCAAAAGCTTTACTGTAGTCCTGTTTCATGGGAGATTTGTATTGACACCAAAATACCCCTGCACCTAAGCATCTTATTGTTCCTAAAAGAAAAGTGTCCCCAAAAGAAAAATAATCCATTGAATATCCAAAGAATCTACTGGTGCAGCTCTGAAAACCAAGACTGGAAAAGGGCAAATAATTAAGGATTTCACACATGTCCTTTTCCTCATCTGCACATGAGATAATAAAAGCTCAAGGTTTCAGTGCACAGAATTAAAAATACAACAATCCCAAAACTATTCACTCTATATATCCTGGGGGAACAGCACTTGCACAATTTAAAATTGCTGGTCTGATGATTCTTCAAAACCTCAAATGGAAAAATGATGAGTATCTCCTAAAAAAATCCCACATTAAAAGTAGGACTCTACTCCAAGCTAGCAAAGTATACTCAGTCTACAAAGCACTCCAAGGTCTATGCAAATAAGGAGTTGAACATTATACAAAACAGTTCTAAAAGACTAAAATAAGTAGGCTTCCTAAATGACAATTACTATTTTAAAAAGTGATTAGTTATCCCAGGCATACAACTTGGCATTTGAATGAGGTTGGATTTTTCCAGGCAGTTTCCTCAAATAGTCCCAAAAAAGCACAAGTCACTTTGTGACAACACCACCTTTGGGCACCCCAGAAACAGTTAAGAGACACACATCCTTATTTCTTAGAAAGCCTGGACAGGGAGAGTTGGAGAAGAATGAAATCTTAAACCCATCCCATGAGACACATATTAGTACAGTCAGGGTAAGAACATAATTAGCTCTCAGATTAATCACACGCTGTTCACATCCCTACCAATGCCCAAGCTGGCAAGCCTTGCCATGCAGATCTCAAGGATGGGACAGTGATGCAGGGTACTTCACACCAAACAACCCTCTCCCTTCATACCTGAGCAGGAGATTCTTGAACAGCACTGTGAAAAGCACAACTGTGAAGAAGGAAAGCCAGAGACATGAAGCAATTACTCCTTTTTCCTCAAGGCCACATGATTCTTGAGATAGCTAGTTATTGCACCATCAGTTATAAGCTCCTACACAGGAGGTCAATGGCAGCTACCTCCCTTCACACTTACTAGTGAGAACTGTTCCACAGAAACAGGTAATTTTTATTATTTATTCACCAGTTTCCTTTTACAGTTGAAAAATCAGTAGGTGGTAGGAAAAATCAGATCTGCAGTCCTGCCTGCATATCTGTCTACAGACAGCCCTGTCTGTAAACAGTCGCCTCATTCTCTTTAGCAATTATTTTCTAGTAGGAAATTAGGAAGCCACTCTCATTTCCATCATCTCTTGCTTTGCAGTCACTCCAGGAGAAGACAGTTATGTAATTAATTCAGATATTGACCATGTGCCATGAGATCAGAGCTTTCATTCCAGCGCTTCCTCTGCACCTCTGCCCACGTCCATGCCCAGCAGGACACACAGCTGCCGTGACCTGCTCCCCAGCCAGCAGGGCGGGATGCAGGGAGGATGGCAGCTCTGCAGAAAGGAGCTCTGACATCTTCTCACTCTCTCCAGTGCAGCGAGCACCAGTGATGGCAGCAGTGATGGAACACCCATGCACGGTTTGCACACCAGTGACGGCCGGGGAACACCCACGCGTGGTTTGCACAGCAGACATTACAACACAGGTCTGCTTCAGGGCTTTCTGCAGGAAGTAAGTGATCTGCAACTGGAAAGTCACATGCCTGCATCTGAAACAGGGCTACAGTTACACTAGTGGGCAGCCAAGGGGCAATTCTGCACAAGCAACACTGCGGGGGAAGGAGACAGGCTAGTGCTGGGAAGGGGTGACACAATGACACCTCAGAGACCAGCCTTCCACTGGAGCACGGGACAGTTACAGCAAGTGCCACCACACAGGAAGGAGAATCTTTAAGCACAAGGCACTAGTACCCAGAATATTACTATTTCAACACACCAGCTGGACTTCACAGGACCAAACACCAAACCAATGGCAGCTGCAGCTTATCAGTTAATACAGGCCCATGAAAAAACACGTTCACTACCAGTTCTACTAAATTACGTGATTACATATCATTATTTTTAGGTAGAGACAAGACCTGTAACATCTCTGTGTCCAGCATCCGCCTAGGATTAGTATCCATGGGATACTAATCAACCACACGGTCACTGGAAGTTGGTTAATTATTAAGAGACTCATGTAATACAAGCTCCAGTCATTTATTTTCATGTTGGAAAATACATAAGGAGTCTTATAAATAATTTTTTGATTATTTTTGTTGCTGATTTGTTTTCTTTTTAAACTTACTCTGGTTATCACATACTAACCTCAGAGTCTCTATGAAGCTTTTAATGTACTTCATAGCAGATGAGTAAGTGGAAAAGGGCATCATGATTGCATGTTTTAAGGAAAGAATGTATTAGAATGTGTCATTATCAGAGCAAAGAACAGTGGCAAAACTGGACTGGCTTTATATTTGCTTCCTTTTTTGCTAGCTCCAAATGAGGCTAGGGGAACAGGAAACTTGCAGGATCTTCTTTGGTTGCTAATTCATGCAGGAATAAAAATGGAACGCTATCTGGGGAAAAAAAAACCCACCTGACCAGCGGTACTTCTTCTGGAGGGCACAAAACATGAGAAAAATGCTAATTCTTGATGAACATAAACAGCACAACACTCAGCCTTCCAGAGAACTTTAATCCCTGCAGCCCCTGGTGCAGACCACAGCGATCCTGGCTCTCCCCCTGCAGCCCATGGAGGTCCATGGTGTCGCTCAGATCCACCCGAGGCCCCTGAAGGGCCCCACTCCAGGGCAGGTGGAGACCCAAGGGAGGCTGTGACACTGTGGAAGGTTTACTGGCAGGACTTGTGACCCTGTGGGAGACCCAGGCTGGAGCAGCCTGTTCCTGAGGGGCTGCGCCTTATTGGAAGGGACCCACACTGGAGCAGTTTGTGAAGAACTGCAGCCTGCAGGAAGGATGTGCTTTGGACAAGCTCACGGAGAAAGGACTGACTGCTGTGGGACGCACCCCACACTGGAGCAGGTGGAGAGTGTGAAGAAAAGTCCTCCCTCTGAGGAGAAAGGAGTGGCAAAAACAGAAACAGTGTGTGATGAACTGACTGCAGCCCCCATTCTCCATCCCCCTTGCACTGCTGGGGCAAGGAGGTAGAGAAAACTGGGAGTAAAGGTAAGCCTGGAAAGAAGGAAGAGGGGGGGGAAGGTATTTTATGATTTGGCTTTATTGGTCATTACACTACTCTCATTTGATTGGTAACATTAAACTAACTTTCCCTAACTGTTTTGGTTGTGGCAGTACCTATCACACGTGATCTCACCCTCCCCTTATCTTGCACCATGGATGTTTCATTATACTCTTTGTTCCTTGTCCAGCTGAGGAGTGACAGAGTGGCTTGGTGGGTACCTGGCACCCAGTCAGGATCAACCCACCACAGCTCATAATTCATCAATAACATTAGATCTGCCAGAACAAAGTATAGAGCTGTGATTCTGCATGGTTTATCTCACTGAAAGAATTAGGTCTCTGAAGTATTGCTTTCATTGAAAAGTCCTTCCTGACTTGGCAATCCAAGGTATTTGGAGGCTGTCAGTAATTCCAACACACAAATCAGGCTATTTCCTTCCTTATACCAGCTGTCCAAAAGGCTTTGTGAAAGGGATACTCACTTTTTCCAACAACATCCAACAATATAGAGCAGACATGCAGAAATACAGGTATTTTGTACAGGGTGCAAGCATGAGAGAAAAACAGGAAGGTAAGAAGATGAAAGTGGACAGATTTGAGAGAGCTCTCCAAAGAAGCCAGTAAAGCTGGTATTTATGGCACACAGAAGAAGTTATTTCCCCCTTTGGTTTACATTACAGCAGCACAGTAAAGCCTGACCTGAGATGATGTTTTTGTCAGTTTTCCTAGATAACAGATATTAAAAATAATAATTTAAAAAATCAGGTTAATTCAGCAGGTGAAGGGGAAGTAGCAGTCCCCAGGCCTCAGGCCCACTGAATTCACAACCTCAATTCAGCCAGGATGAAGGCAGCATATCCCTTTGCTCCTTGGCTCACATGAGAAAGGAGAGATGCAGAAGCAAGAGTCACACTCACTGAGCCAAAATGAGGGGACTCAGGTGGCTGCCTCAAGAGCGATGCTTTGGGCTTCAGAAAAGTTACATCAGCCACCTCTGATGCCACTTAGGTTCCCTTAGGTGATGTAACTTATTCATGGGCTCTTAAGTGAGATTAGAAGTCACGGGGGAAAGGAAATAGATACTTTTCAAAACTGACATGATTTGGAGGTTTCTTAGTGAAAATCGTTTCACCATCACTCTGCCAAATTAACCAGAAAATGAATTAAAAGCACGAACATGAGCAGTGCAGTTGCTGGAATTAAAAATCAAGACTTGCCTGGTTCTCAGGCTTTAGAGTCTTAATTTCAACAACTTCAGGCAGAATATTTTGTGCATCTCTCCTAGGAACCATTATAATTAAGTCAGTGACTATAGGAAAGCAGATGATGAAATCTTTATGTATTATGTATGCGCACACAGAGGAATTTCTTGGAAATAAATCTCAAATTTTGAACCAATAAATATGAGGAATTATGCTAAAAGGTACAAAAGAAGTTGATCTTGACTGAGGTAATCTCTATTTGTCTTGATCCACAAGCTAAAAAAGAGATGTTCGTTGGAGCAGATGCTTTTGACAGAATTCCTCCCTGGGATGTTTAATGGGGCACACCCAAAGAGAAGCTGTGGCTGGAGGAAGCACAAGCCCTGCAGCTCCTTCATGGTGCTGCAAAATCCTCCTGCTGGACCAGGACCAGGCATGGCAGGGTCAGCAGGCAGCCAGGCTGGCCAGGCATGGCATCCCAGTCCCAGATGTACCTACTGCAGTGCTGAGGATCCTGGAGCTCGTGATGGGGAGCAGGACAGGGGTCCTGCTGTGGAATCAACCTCAGGCATGGAAACTGGTGAGCTGGAGACCTAACCTGTTAACACCGATATTCTTCAGTGTGCAGAGAACAAGCTGTAAGCCAGGTAAAAATTCTGATCACCTTATGGGCAGGACCAGCAGCTCAGCACAAAAATTACTGCTTCAGGTTGCCTACTAGTGGTATTCAATCTATGGTCGTCAGCTTATCTCTCTCCTGATACCAACCTTTTCCAAAGTGCTAATGGGGAAAAAAAATATTCCCAGGGTATTATGCAACTTTTGTGCTTGTGCAAAGCTATTCCTTTGGCCACCAAAGATGCCTATCAGGTTATTAACTTTGTTTTTGAGGCTACATAAAATACCTTAACATTCAAACTGATACATCTTTGTACAGCTTTATTTTGGTGCATGAACAAAGTGAAAAGGTTCCTATTTGGCAAGCACGGCCTTGCCAAGCTCTCACACAAATCAAACAACATAGCAAGAATGACTAATGAATAAATCTCAAAAAAAAAAAGGGGAGGTAAAAGGATGTTTACAGATTTCCACAGAGATGTGGTCTATTATGAAGCTATAACTTCCTATCTATTGAGTGTTTACTAGAAAGGCTCAGTATTAAGATAAAGTCTTTTGTGGACAGGAAATGATCCAAGAAAAATTATACAGATACAGCAATTCACCATCAAAATGGGAGGAAACACTTTAAATGCTAAATAACTAAAAGCTTACGTGGTACTAGAATACTATATAAAATTAGGAGCAAAGCTTTATCTTAGACATGCACTTCCTCAAAACCTTATATGAGATTTTATCCAACCATCTTTTACTTGGTCAGATGGCTTTGGATTCCAAGGGTAGTTTGACAGATTAACAACTGTAGGATTAGACTTATGTTTAATTAAACACAAAATCACATTGTGTGATAGGTATATTTGAAAAGCCTATTCAGATTAAGTGTGATTGATATCTACAGATACATCAGCATGTTAAAAAAACCCCACACTTACGAACAGAGAATTTATAGGAAATAATATGCAGAAATATTTCAATCCTAGGCTCACATCTAAGGTCTACTTTCTTCACTCATGTATAATTTTGTGAAGTTGCTTTATTACAGACAACAGATAACCAACACTGAGCTTGGGGAAGAAAGATGTAATCCATCAAGATCCTATATTTAAAATTTCAATATCTGTTTCATGAATTACAGCCTAATCTACATTTTTTGACTGCAGAATGATATGTTACACGTGGCAATTTTAATCTAAATTCCACAGGAAAGGCACTTCCCATCTGCAGCTGAGCTCTGGGTGCACACCCAAATGCTTCATTCA